>NC_090322.1:38246787-38555107 GCF_040869045.1 Eurosta solidaginis | reverse complement strand
ACAAAATGTCAACCTACATCCTACATCTGGTATCACTGGCCAAACTTAATTCAAATGCATGTGACGCCAGAAGGCCTAGCCCGAATACCCAATATGAGCCTACTGTCCTCTTTTTGTAATGAGAGGAGTAACTTTTTTAGTCTAGCGTTGTAAGACCTACACATGATCTTCGACACGTATTTCCCGTATGGCCGATTATGTGCAACCGTCGCTTATTCTTAAAATGCCCCACCTTATTGGAACGTCTACGGAGCCAGCTTCGATAGATACGTCGTTTTTAGCTAGCTCTAGCTCATCCGCTTCCTCATTCCCATCTTTCCCATATGCCTTGTATTCTTCTCCCTATCTTGAGGTTATTGCTTCATGACGTCCACTACCACCTCCAGTCCCTTGTCTTAAGTCTGTCGAGATCTTCTCCAATCTCTTCTGCTTTTAGCGTGCTAGTTTTATTTTCCTTGGGATTTCTTTTCCTGAGCTGCATTTAAATTTTGCCTGTGCCCTAGGACATTTCGCCAAGCTGTATGTATCCTCTGCCTGCTTTTTTTTTTTTTTTTGAAAATTTAGCGCTTACAACTTCCGTAGGCCGTGATATTGTAAGTACCTTCCAGCTCTGCAGCCGCAGCGTATCCTCCCACTTCAAAATTGGAAGGGACTCGCTTGGTTCTTCCTGCATCATCGTGAGCACTATGCTAATAAGCTCCGTCTTACAGATATGATTGGTACGATCAACCAGCACCACAGTAAGTGACTGCTTTGCCACCTCACTCATTATCTGGGGAACAGTTACCTCCCTAAATTACCTACGACTTGCTCCAAAGCGTTCGACAATTCTTAGTGCTGCACGTTACTGCTAGAAAAGTCTTTTACTCCCTCCGCTCTCCACCATTTCCTACAATACTTATCTGTTTGCATTCGCCTGCTTTCCATCATGGTGCGTGTTGACTTTAGCCTGATCTCGTTCATCGAGTCCGACGCTTTTGTCTTCTTTAGCATGACTCCGTTCTCCCTCCCTTGTTTTTCTTATTTAAATAAAATATTTAAGCGTTCATCTTGGTCGTACGACCATCTGCCCGACAAGGCGTGCTAAGCGGTTTAATATTAAAAACAGAGAATTATACCGTCCGCCACAGCATTGCTCCTTACTCTGGTAAATCCCCAATACTTCCCAAAGTGGGTCGGTATTGGGAAGACTACTTTGTACTACCCTGCCTGAAACCCATCTTATAGGCACGGTCCAAATAAAACCCTGAATTAGCTGGTTGGCAGTTCTTCCCAGCAAAAAATCGGTAATCGCTACTAAGGGTAATCGCTTCTAAGGTAATATCTTCTAAAGGTAGTTTCACTTCACCAACCCATTGCTGGTAATGCTGCAAAGAATCGCTATTCAGCTCGAAGTATAATGTATTCTAGAAGGCATTGATTAAAATGCCTTCAAATGATTTCGCTTCTCCTACTCATTTCTGGTAATACATAAAAGAAGCAGAGACGTTGCACGCGCATATTTACACTACCTTAATTTGTATTCGCTTCTGTGATCAATTACGGGTAATGCAAAAAAGCGCAATAGGTAGATAAGTAGAAAAAAATCCTAACTGCCGTTACCTTCTGTGGAAATTTCCATTCGACAACAATCATGTTTGGAATTGTTTAATTCAGTCTGCAATTGTTATCCATGTGTGACGCGTCTTTTATAAGCGATCAAATAAAAAAGTGAGTTATTAAAACAAAATAAAAATGTTAATCAAAAGACAATTAAAACGTTTAATAAAAATAGAAAAGAGCGAAATAGATCTAAAATTTAGTGAAAGGGTTGAACAAAATGGAATTAATATAGACAATACTTCGTCAGTGACCGCGAAAGTGTTAAACAAAATGAAATTAATACAGAAAATAATGCGTTAGGAGTGGGACAACATAGTGACAGTGATGAATCAGTGATATTCAGTGTCTGCTTAATACTATGATGAGCTTTAATTAAAATTATTAAAAACACATAAGTAAATATGCGTTACGAATAAAATTAGTTTCAATTGTGAACCTATTAATATGAGCAGAAGTGTATATATATACATATACATATGTATATTAATTTATAAATATATTTATTTAAAAATTGCAGACACATTATCGGAGCTTAATGATCAAATAAAAGAGTTAAAAAGTACTGCGCTAGAAAAAATTATGCAATAGAGAGTCTTAAATCTGAAATTAATACAAACAAAGGTAATTTTATGACAATTGATGTTAAAACCTCACTTTTCTATTATATTCTATATTTATTATTTTCTATAACAACAATATGTTTTTTTCGCAGATACTTACAACTTAAATTTGGAAAGTATCAAAAGCATATTAACAGAACAAACCATCTTAATACAAACTTTGAGCGACAACATGTACCTGGTACCGAAATTTGCCTCAATGTTTCCCATAAAAACACAACCAGAACTGGACGTCTTTGAGTCATTCATTTATGCAGAAAATCAAAATCAGATGGTAAGACTTATTATCTTTGCTGCTTATTTTTTCTGCCCATATATGCACATAAAAAGTCTAATAAAAATATATTTAAATACTAGTTTATATATATTTTATATTTTTTGCAGGTTGGGACGGTGTCTCAATTTATAAAATCTCAAACAAAATTTGCGGTCGATTTTGGGTGAAGATATAATATTACAACATAATATGGATGGAAAACAAGGGAAAACGCCAATACTTCGATACGCGAAACTAATGAAATTACTTTTTGGTAAGTATATTTAAACAATGTAAATATATCAGTAAATTAACACCCTTTAGGCTCATTTACACGAGTCGATTTTCTATTTAATATTTGTCGTTCGACTGCGATCAACCATCAAATACATGCTTTTTATCAGTCGAATTGCTATTTACACAAAGGAACGACAAAAATCTACCAGAAAAATCGACTCGTGTAAATCAGCATTTAGGCACAGTTTTTCAGTGCAAGTTTAAACTACAGTCAAAGTTGACTAGAGTTTAACCCTGGCAGTATTGCCGCTTAACCTAAAATGATGTTATGGAAATGAACATAATGGCAAGGTTCAACTCTAGTCAACTTTAAATGTAGTTTAAACACGCACTGAAAAACTGAGCATTGTTCTTAATGACCACCCTGGTTACAAGAAAATTTACAATCTTTTGGTGGTCTATCTGCAAAAGTTTCTAAATAGTAATGTTATCAGAAGATAATAAGAGTGTAACCATGGCAGAATAAGGGGGTAAGTCGAGTTATTAAAGAGATTACAACTCACTTTTTAAAAGATGTTTATTTTATATATGTTTACAAACTTTTCATATTTTTATTTCAGAAGCTGCTCACAAGTTGGCAATAGGGGAAAAGAATGCAAAGACCAGCTGCGACACGCAATAAAGGCCATAAAAAACCGCTACCACAAGGCCTCATGTTTAAAGAGAAAGCACACCGAAGCTACTCCCGAATAAAAGCAACGAAATAAAGCCAAATTAATGTTATGTTATAAAATGTTTAATTTAAATAAGTATGTATGCAAGACTAAATTTTATTGATATACTGCGTACAAGACTGAATTCCTAAAAATTTTTATTTGATGTAACACTCAGGGACAACAATGATAATTTTTTTGTTTTACTCAATAATGAGTTATCAATTCTATTGATATACTGAATACAAGACTGAATTCCTAACAATTTTTATTTTCTGTTACAATCAGGGACTAGAAATATTGGTTATTTTTTTTGTTTTACTCAATAATGAGTTTTTTATAATAAAACTAAAAGAGTCATATATCCTGAACTATGCTGAATTTCGCCTCAAATATTTGAATGAACACCCTCTTGCTCTGAAGTTGCTGACATCAAAGTTAAGTTATTGAAAATGCTACTATAAATGGCGGAAAATCGGTATGAATTGAATACCTCCTCCCACCTTAAAATTAAAATATTCAAAAACTTAACTTTAGTATGAAGAATTGTAAATTTTTAAGGCGAAATTCCGCATAGTTCAGGATATATGACTCTTTGAGCTTTATATTGAAAAACTGATTCTTGAGTAAATTAAAAAAATAATCATAATTTGCAGTCCCTCGTAATAATTGGTAATTAATTTGTAAGATCTGATACCAAAAAAGATAAAATAAAATGTAAACTTTTTAAAACAGTATTTTTATTATCCTATTAAATGCATTGAACCAAAAAAGTACATGTTTTCTAAGAAAAAGTTCATGAAAACTTCTCCAAAAACCAGTTTTAATATAATTAAAAAAAATATTTCTTAGAATATAAATAGTTTTTCTTAAAATCTATGAACCCATTCATAGAATATGAAAAAAATATATATAATATATAATATATGTATAATATATAATATATATTATATTCTAAGAAATATTTTTTAAATTCCATGAACACCGGTTTTTGTAGAGGTTTCATGAAATTTTTGGTTCAGTGTAGTTCTAGGTGTTTCACTCTATTTCTCTGCAAGGTATTCTTGCTTCGCTTCTATAGATTTAATATAGGAAGACATTCTAAACCTTCTTCTCCGGGAGGGGTTCTTGATTCGCTTCTAAAGATTTAATATAGGAAGGAATTCTAAACCCTCTTCTCCGGAACGGGTTCTTGCTTCGATACCATGGGTTTCAAGAAGAAGGGCGTTCTGCATTTGTTTCTACCGAAGGCGTTCTTGCTTTGCTTCTATGGATTAAATATAGCAAGGCGTTCTACATCCGCTTCTCTGTAAGGCATGCTGCAGTAGCTTCTTCAATAGTAGCTGTAATTGGTTATCAGTTCGTTTGACGATGGTCCAGAAAGTAGGGGCTTACCTCCAATGATATGCCCATGTTAAAGTAATAAAGAAAAGAAGGGAAAGGGGAAGCGATTCCGAAAATTTATTTCGATTCCACTTTCCCTTCTAAGGTAATCGTGTTTTTTGCTGGGTTGCTCACCACCTTCCCGCCGCCCTCTTATGAGGCGGGAGGGCGAAGATGCAAGCTCCTAAGCCGCTCAGCCACATAGTCCGGCGTTCGTTTGAGTTCGGCTAAGCCCTCACAACATCGACAAGTTGCATACCCTAGTGAGGGCAGAACAAAAGTAAATGGTTGTAAGCAAGGTAGACTTATAGAAATGTACACAATGCGAAGCCTCGCGCAACCATGGCCAGTTATTAAAGATCACAACCTCAAAATGTTTGCTTTATTGTATGCAAATTGACTTATAACTATACGCAAATATCATTAAGTACTCATTGGAGACGGAGCTTTTGTTAAACCCAAATTGGTCAATAATATTGATCTTAATCAGCGTACTAACAATAGCGGAAGCCAATCCACCATTTGTGCGTACACGCAATGAACTCAACTCAGCGATACACAGAGGTGAGGTGAAGTAATATTCGCGAGTATAGCGTAGAAGAGTAATCAGCTTTTTATCGCTCACCAAACAAAGCTATTGAACATGAACTGAATGTATACAAAATTTTGCTGTGGTGCCATACTCGTTTGTAAACAAAAGTAATAAAGCATCGTAGAAGGTCAAAAAGAATTTGTAATCATTTGTCATGCAACACCCAAAAGTGGCTAAATATGGCATAATGTGGCATAAATAGCCAATCGGGTTACTTTTTTAGCTTGCTTGTTGTCCAAGCGAAATATTTCCATATGCAAAATTTGTTTGCAACCAAAAATGGGTCAAACACCAAGTAAAGCTGCACTGTTGTTATAATGAAGCATGAAGCGAGCAGCTCTAAGTCAAAAGTTCAATAGTATGGAGACAGATAAAACAAATTTAGCCGTATAAAAAAATTTGAAAACCGGATCTCCAAAGATGTATGGAAAATAATGCGAGACCTTTTGCTGGAGTCTTTTGTAATTTTGGCAAAAAGTGATCAATGAACTAAATTTCGGTGTTAGTGCAAGAATGGACAGCAGTAAGTAAGGGGCGATGCTGTGGTGGGCGGTATTTTTCTCTATTTTTAATATTAGACCGCTTATCACGCCTTGTCGGGTAGATGGTCGTACGACGAAAAAGAACGCTTAAAGATTTTATTTAAATGAGACAGACGAGATAGGGAGAGGGGAGTCACAAATCATAGAAGGCAAAAGCGTCGGACTCGGGAGCGAGATCAGGGTAAGGTCAACAAACTCCATGATGGAAAATCAGGTGAATGCAAGCGGAGAAGTAGAGTAGGAAAAGGTATGGAGCGGAGGGAGTAGAGACCTCTCTACCAGTATCGTGCAGCACTAAGAAGTGTCCAACGCTTGGCAGCAGGTCGCAGGTAATAAATGGAGGTAACAAAGGTGAGGTGGCAAAGCAGTCGCTGACTGCTCACGATGATGCAGAAAGAACCAAGTAAGCTCCTCTCGACATTTGATAGCGTGCGGCAATATCGCGAGCTTGCGGTGAATGAAGGAAGTTTTTGCAAACCTTCAAAGGACAGGTACGAACTAAAAGTTTAATTATTAATACCACGCGTTGGAGGATACGTTGTGATTTCTGCAGAGCCAAAACTCGAATATACCTACAAAGGATTGGAAGGTATTTGCTGTATCTCGGCCTACGGAGCTGATAAGCGCTACATCTTTAAAATAAACAAGCAGGCGGAGGATATATACAGCTCGGGGAAATGTCCTAGCTCGCAGGAAAAATTTAAATGCAGCTCAGGAAAAGAAATCCCAAGGAAACAAACCTAGCACAATAAAATCAGAAGAGATTCGAAAGGACCTCGAAAGCCTTAAAACAAGGGGCAGGAGGTGGTCATAAAGCAATAACCTCAGGATAGGGAGAAGCATACAGGGTGTGCGGGAATAGATGGGAATGTAAAAGTGGATGAGCTAGCTAAAAACGACGCATCTCTCGAAGCTGGCTCTGTAGGCTTTCCAATAAGATCGGGCAATGTTAAGAATAAGCGAGCATTGCACATCATCGGCCAAACGGTAAAGACGTGTCAAAGGTCATTTGTAGGTCTTACTTACTAACAAAGTTACTCCTATCATTAAAAAAAAGGGGACTGTAGACTCATGACGGATGTTGTGACTGAACACTGCTTTCGGGCGTCATATGCCTTTGAATTAAGTCTGGTCAGTGTTAGCAGATGTAGGATGTTTTGTTTTGTTGTTGTTGTAGCGATAATGACACTCCCTGAAGGCCTGCTATCGATGTTGGTGGATCTTTGCCGGATGCAGATCCAGTACGGAAAGGGGCTTTATGATTGAGAGAATCCAACATATGCAAATGAACTGAAAGCGGGTACAAGAAGATATTAGCTGAAATGACAAGAGGACGATTAAACGGAATGACAACTGACTTAACGTCCGATACCGACCACGTCACGGCGGTGTTTGACTGCCAAGTGCAGAACATAGGATATCCTACGGCCACATACATCTACATATGTAACGATCTTTGTCGGCAGCCGCCTTTAAGGATTTCGAATCCAACATGATAAAGTTTGATATCGTGCGGAGTGGCGAAGCTGCCTGGCGTTCAAAAGGCAGCTCAATTTCTCCCTCTGCTGTGACCCTCGGCTCAGGTTCATATTGAAGGCAACGAATTGACAGATTAGTTGTCCACGAAAGATTTCGGAATGTGCATAAGCGAAGCGGAATGCTTCTTACGACCACGGCTGTTTTATCTTATTGGGAAAATTAAGGAATATGAGGTTAGTTCAATGGACTTTCTGTGGATAAACTAGCTTGACTGTGAGGTCTCAAAGTCCTTATAGCCTTGTTTCAATATAAAAGGAACTAGCTTCCTTCACAAGCTAACAAATATGCAGTAAGAGTACATATTGGTGTCATCACAGGTCAATGCGTTATTGCACCAATGTTCCGACGGCAACTCATACTAAAATGTTCCCTCTGCAGAAGCCGTCAGGTTGAAAAGAAAGAGGAGTCGATTCATCATATTCTCTGCCGATATCCAGGACTGCAAACAAGATGACTCAGTTTTCTGTGCGCACGGTTTTTCGACAGTCTGGCGAGGTAAAGGAAGTAGATCTTTCACTTTTTTTTGGTTCGCCAGAGAAAGAAAATGGTTCGTTGCGGACCACTAGGATGTATGTAATCTGGTTGCAGAAATGTGCCACAAGCCGGCACTGACTAAGAGCGCGCACAATGAAGAGACGTTTGTCCGAGTGGAAATGTGGGAGTTTCCCACGCACGCTCTTTCAACCTAACCCCATCTTACTAAACTTGAGTTATAGGATTTTTGTGATCGAATGTTTGGAGTTTCCAAGCTCCAAATATAACGTTTATATTCCCGAAGAAAATTTAAGTATATAAAATGTCAAAATGAACCCCGCTTGAAGGACTAAAAGAGATGCACTGAGCTGTGTCGGATAATCGTTATCATTGGCGGAAAAATTACCGGATTGTTAAAAGGCGCTAACTTTTATACTAGAAACACAATCCTCTACTTGCTATATTTTATAAATTGTTAGCACAAAAAACACTTAAATACTCTTGTATTAAAAAAAAATGTGTGCATAAAAGTCAAGCCCCTACCTTAAATTTGCTAAAAATATTTAATAATAGATCACAATTTATGATGTGTGTTAGTGGACTGTATGATATGATATATGTTGGTGATATTGTAGTGTATCGATATTGAACTGGAATGTATATGATGCGTTGTTCTGACGTTCGTGTGATGTATCCAGGCTACTGTGGAGTGTATGATGATGTGATGTATCGATGTTGAAGTGGACTGCATATGATGTGATATGGTTACGATCGTGCGATGTATCGAAGCTACTGTGGGGTGTATGATATTGTGATGTATCGGTGATGAAGGGGCTGTATACGATGTGATATGCTGATGATCGATACCAATAGCATAGAACAGCGCGAACTTTAAGCAAATATTAACTTAATACAGTGAATAAATTTCCAAAAGTTTCATGGTGGTTTAAACCCTGGTCCGGGAACAATTCGACTCCCTAATGTAGCAGTACAGGAAGAGGAGAACTCTAATTGACAGACTTAACCCCTCATTTGGCTTCAGTCATCGTAAAGCTGGAACGAAACTAGAGGGCTAAACCCGCTCATACGTTTAAGCGCCAACTAGTGATGATGCTGATAAGTATTTAATTAAAGAAAAAGCTCGGGCTTTTAAATTTGTACAAAGACGCCATCCACGAAACAATATCAAGCTTGTGCATGACGAAGCCATATTATGAGGACCTTAAAAGCCAAACATGTGGTATTGTGGAACTGGGTATCTTTATGAGAATTTTGTAACTTCTTCGGGACGATTATCGCATCGATCTCGGAATTAACCGAATTTTATCACTTAGCTAATATTACTTTCGGAATATAGTCGCATATAATTGTATAATATTACCACTGATACAAGTCGGATATTGTAACCCATCTCCAATTCCTCTCCTTCTAAAAAAGTTTAAAAACAAGAACAAATCTTTGAGACACGTCAGAAAATTTGGTACATTTTAAGTTTGTCCAGTGTCTTGAGGTTCCATTTCGGACAAATATAGAGATTTATGTTTCGAATCGGTTCAGATTGTATTCATAAAATATTCCACAACATACCTTAGGAAGTTCAGTAAATCGGCTCACAATCCAAAGGAGTGTGGGTAGAAAGAGCTGTCTTTCTATTGTCTGTGTGGAGCTCGAGCAACTATCAAATGGATCTCTTTTCACGACGGTCAGCTTGTGAACGGGACTCGTAGGAAGTAAGGGCTTCATTACTATCTTGAAATCTGCACTTTAACAAATGGGCATGTCTCAAAAGAATATATGTGACCCAGCCTATGAAAAGGTGGCTCATGACTCAAAAAAAATTACTACTACTAAGAAACTGAAGAAATGCATTGTTTATATTTAACAGCTGTTTCTCGCAATATCTTTTTTGAGTCATAAGCCACCTTTTCATAGGGTCACATATATACAACGACACGTGGCCACGCCAGAAATTGATTTTACATGCGCCTTTAGATGTTTCACAAAGAAATTACGTTTAACCCTTTCTTAGGTGAGCTGCGCCCGACATACCCATGCATACTAACCTTTGCATCATTCCATCCCTATATTGCTTGCTCTCCTTGTATAGCGCCCTCCACCAGATAACAGCTCGATACGCTTATGTCGTTCAGATGGCTGTGTTGTACATGCCTTGGATTACATGCGATAACAGTCTCAAGTCAAAGCTATAAGCATGTTTCTCCTAAGGTCTAGACTTTACTTGGTTATTTAGCTATATGCGTGTGTGTGTGTGAGTAACAACGTCTGCTCTTATATGTGACCCGATCTATAAAAAGGTGGCTTATGACTCAAAAAAGAAATTTCGAGAAACAGCTGTCAAAGATAAACAATGCATTTCTTCAGTTTCTTAGTAGTAGTAATTTTTTTTTGAGTCATAAGCCACCTTTTCATATACCGGGTCACATATGTGTGTGTTAGATAATCTCTTTGCTTTAAGCTGCTGGTTATCTGTGTGAAACATTCTTCGTCGCCTTCTATGTATGTGTGGCTGCTTCCTTTAATGTGTACATTTACATAAGTAGCTGCTTACTGTTTTTGTTGTTTTGATTATTTACTAACAGCATAGTGATGCTAATGTTCGCCACAATATCATAACTAATATATCAGCCAATGTTTTTTATATGATCCACTGTTGGATACAAATGAACATATTTAAGTACTGTTATACATTGT
Source organism: Eurosta solidaginis (assembly GCF_040869045.1). Classification (NCBI taxonomy): domain Eukaryota; kingdom Metazoa; phylum Arthropoda; class Insecta; order Diptera; family Tephritidae; genus Eurosta; species Eurosta solidaginis. The sequence goes on along the minus strand of NC_090322.1, from coordinate 38,544,437 downwards.
TTCTTAAGAATTTACTGTTGCTGTCAATTACTATATTGTTACCAATACTATTACCGGTGTTAAGAATGAAACGTGTCTTGAAATTTTATCACATTTGCAAAGAACATGAGAACATAAAAGTACAAATGAAAATGTCACTGTGCTGTGGATGTGTATGGAAAAATAGCACTGAAAATGTAGTGAAACAGAAAAGTAAAGTAAATTGCAATAATGTTGCAAATAAAATTGAGTACAAAAACCAATGGCATAAATGGAAGTAAGCAAAATGCGATTTTATTTTTCATTTATTATATTTGTTTTTTACGATATACTAACGACTCTATGTGGAGGTGTGATTATGTGTATGTATGTATGTGTATGTATCTATGCGAAAAACACATATTGAGATTTTCATTATTTTTGACACATGTTTTATATTATATCACCACTTCACCATCATTCAATAATCATAAATTTTTATGACTCAATGGTGTACTTTTACCATATTTTACCCTCAGAATTATTTTTTCAGCAGTAGGCAACATCCCCACCCTTAGCGTCAGCGTCAGAACAGTACTGAGCAGTGCTAAGACTCTAAACGCTCACCTTGTTGAAATGTTTAGAGATGGATTTTTTTTTTAGGTAGCAAAAGCTGGTCAATGTAAGGATAAAAATTGTAGCATTTAAAAATCGCAAAAGCAATAGTCAACGCAAAGAAGATGACGGGTCTCCACAGAGAGAAATGGAGTACTAGCCAGCGGTGGTTGGCTCGCACCAGAGAGTGATGATGGTGATAATGGTCTAGATTAAGGTACAGGATTACCAAGGATCCTGAGAGAGACGGTGTGCATTATACCTACGTGGTGGTGTCATTTGGAATATGAACTACTGGCTATGGCTCTGTGGTTCCACATGGGTAGTAGGACGACCCTAGGATTTTTAATAGGAAGGTTTGTTATACTCACACTTTCTGATCTCCATAACGCTTCTGAAACGCTTAAGCAATTGGTAACCAGTTCCTCATACCTGTGAATACTGCTCGCGCTTTCATCTCTCTCAAACAACAGGGTAGACTGATTGACCGAACCCAGCGCTAGTAAATAGCCCCCTTTCATTTAAGAGAGATCAAAACTCGATATATTAGGTCATCCGAGCAGAATCATCGTGCTTTACCTTTCTTTAGAGTAATAGATTGCCGTCCTTTCTAACTCAAAAGTAAAGAAAAGTAGTGGGGAAAAATTAAGGTTTTCATAAGCACGTTGGGGAAGAGCAGTCTGACGGAGCCGCCTTGGTAAACAAACTCCCTCTGACACAAAGGAAATCCCTTACCAGCCATCAGCCACTTCACTCACCTCACGAGTAAGTGTTCCAATTGAGTTTGAGCATAACCTCTTGTACATTGCCGCCCATGAATAAGTTGTGATTTGGTTCCTATTGCATGATAGCGAATGAAATTTCCGACCTATTGCTGGTGCATGATCGCCAAAATAGTTCAGAAGGCATGCTGCAACCAGGACATGATGACACGGAAATGATCCCAGAATAGTCGCGTAAAGATTGCGGAAATAATACTGGAATGGTGCCGATAAGATTGTACCTAGGTGGTTCCAAAAATAGCTGTAAAACGACTTAATCAATAATGACCGATTAGGCTTACGAAAATTATCTCAGTGTGACGTTCTCGAGATGGTGCCGAGGTGATTCCGGAAACAGACCTAAAATGATTTTGCTGTCATCAGAAATGACCCAGTTCCGGAAATAGTCCTGGAATGATGTTCGCCAGACTGTACCGAATTGATTACGAAAACATTCTTAAAAATTGACGATGCATTTTCACAGAGTAGATTTTTATAGGGGGAATACACGCGGAGTGTTTGCCAAATTACTGCCGAGGGGCGACCCCGCTTCTTAAACTTGTTTCTAATTTTTTTTTTTTTTTTAATTCTATATTGTTTTGAATGGGGATTGAATCCAAGATCTACGGTGTTGTAGGCGGAGCGAATAGTAGGGAGAAGTGGTTTCCAAATACGAGAAATAAAATCCGAAGTAGTTGAAAAGGAGCCCGAAAATTTTCCTTTTGTCTCTTTATGACCCCCGAACACCAACTACATATTGAGGCCAAAAATCTCCATATTAAAGAGCGCAATGAAATGCTGAATTGTCACAAACCAGGACATCCCAGCAAACACTTGCTTTATTTAGCACCGCCTCCAAGGGGATTAAGGGAAGATCTCCTAAACACTATGACGAGATCTGGCACCTGCCAACACAGCCATTTGATCCAGGCAAGCATAAGCAAGCCCTTAGCCAAATCCACACAGAATCGGCAAACGCCTTTATCAGGACGCGCCCGGTGAACCCCGCTATTAATATGCAATATCTCACCCTTGCAGTAGAAGAAAGCACTTTATCAAGGCAGACACAAATCATTCTGGCCCAACTTCGTTCTGGATACTGTAAGAGGTTAAATTCGTAATCGTAAACGTAATGTATGTCCACAATTTTTTGGAGCTCCCTATATCCTTCAATTATCTCCCTTCTTTTTGTTATTAATCCTACAATAACAACACACATTTTATAAAGAGAAACAAACACCACAGTAATTTCTCATTCAATTGTCGCTGTTATTCAGTATGAAGTTCTTTTCCTTACGGAAGCTACTTCCTAATGTCCTTTAATCAATTAATTTAGTTTGGCACTACTCATGCACCGCACACACAACACTTCCTCCTTCCACAGTACGATTTTGATGTCGAAAGACAGATAGAATTTCTATTAAGCATTGAATGGGCATTGGATAAAAAGAAGTATCCTTGGAGCAATTACGAAAGTTAAGAGTTGACAAACACTGCAGCTGAAGAAAAATGCAAAATTGCGTAGACTTCTGAGATGGCAGCTAGATTAACAGAAAAGAATTAAAGGTGACAAGTAAAAGAACAACAACAAATTAACAATACACTACAATGAAAAATACTTCAATAAAAGAACAAATGATGAATGAACTTCTAATACGACAAATAGATAGAGTTCGTTTAGAGAAGCTGCTAACGCTTAATAAGTCAATGGACCATAGGACACCGTGAAACTGAACTGCATAAAGTTGTTGCTGAATCAAGCAAAACTCAATAGCTGGCGGACATCATAGATTGGAAGGGAGGAGTTGAAAGAAACATTTCTCCTTCCTGCTCTTCGAATCTCATACATATTTTCGAATCCAACTCACGTCCGTTTTCATACAAACAACAATTCGTACCTTTTTGCATTAACTGTCAATTGGAATGTCAAGAAATAAACAAAAAATTTGCAGTGGAGATCTGCTTGAAAGTAGCAATAGTAAACAAGTAAGGAATGATAAGTTCGGATGTAACCGAATATTACATACTCAGCTGCCCAAATTACAGCTTGCAAAACTTTTAAATTACCTTCTTCATCGCTTTATCCGTCTTGGTAATGAAATATGGCATTCTTTCGGTTTTTTGAATATTGAAAAAGTGAGCGTAGTTATAGTTCGATTTCGTTCATTTTAATCTGAGATGAGTGCCCAGGAACTTACATACGAAATTTGATTAAGATATCTGAAAATTTACTCAAGTTATAGTGCTTACGGACAGACGGACCGACGGACGGACATGGATAAATAAATTTCTTTTTTCGCCGAGATCATTTTGATATATAGAAGTCTATATCTATCTCGCTTAGTTTATGCCGTTACGGCGTCCCGTTGTGCGAACAAAATTAATATACTCTGTGTGCTCTGCTCAGCTGAGTATAAAAAATGTAGGTATGTGAAAATACTTATTCAGCTGGCGTTGATTTCTCTTGACGTTTCGATAGGAATTTCACGAAGTCAGTACGATTTTTTTGAATAGGGTCGCTGCCTGTATGTTGACCTAGATATCAAAGTTCCGTAGTTGTGGAAGCCCTTTCAAAACTATCTTTCATAAGCCTTTTGTGCAGGATTTCTGTCGAAATGTGGACGTGAATCGATGAGTATCAGTAGCAAACCCCTTTTCAACTATGTTGGTTACTAGCAGGCCTGACAGACGTTGTTTTGCCCTTTATTAGGTTTATTTGCATAACTTTCAAAAAGTTTTTATCACTTACTCTCTCTAAATGTCTGCTCTTTCTGTATATCATTCTCCCTTATCCTTTTTCCATCCCTTCTTCTCTCTCTAGCTCCCTCTCCATCTTCGCCCATCTATCCCTATCTCTCTATCTTCGTCCAGCTCTATATCTTTCTAAGTCTCTTGCCACTTCATTCGTTCTCCTACTATCTAGTTATTCTTATCCATCCCTTATCCCCTCTTCCAGTGCGAGTAATAGTAAATGTCTCAGTCTCAGCCCCGCTTCTAGTCCCAGTCCCAGTATGTATTTTTGAATGCTGTTTCATAAAAAAATAAAAACAAAAAATTTTGTCTAAAAAAAATTAAAGGGTGGACCACCCTCACCGTTCTGTGGTATGAAAAAAGAGAAGAGATTCGCTTTTGATATGAACACAATATACTCAACAAATTTCATGAGAATCCGTCCTACCGTTTCAAAGGAGTTCAACCACAAACATTGTGACACGAGAATTTTATATATAAGACACATTCTCCCTGATGAAGGTACAAACAACTTATCGAAACGCTTAGAAGGAAAACAAAAGCTTTTGTTTTGTCTTGAATTTACAGCACGACAAGCTTCAATGACATCTTTGATTCCTTAATGTTGGAAGATTCCCTCCTTTAAGTTCCATATAAAGCTAAGCTCTAGGAAGTGCGGTTATCTGATTACCTACTGGGGAGAATTTTTACTTCCAGTTTAAAAGATCTTACACGAGGAAGTCATTTTGAGAAGTTTTTAAGCTAAAGCGAATTCTGCAAGCGATTTGAGAAGCTCAGGAAATGTAAGAGTCTAAAAATCTTTCAATACCAACTTAGCTTCAAGTAAGGCTAACAGCGTATAGCACGAGATATAGAAAAGTTGAGACCATTCAGTTCATTCAGACATTCACACGGTACAAGAATGGACATAACGGCTGACACAATCTAAACCACGTTAGTTGTTGACTTTCACGTACAGAATATGGAGCATTTTTCGGGAGAAGAACGGAAGGAGGGCTAAGATAGTGGTAGGGCACTAAAAGTATAGACGAATGGGAAGAAATGTAGTATCTGATCATCAGGTAATCTTATCGTCTTCAGTGATTTTGCAATACCTTTCAAAAATAGTTCTGCGATCCAGGGCATTACAATTCCAGCGACCAACATAACAATCTTTGTCAGTATATTTATATGCTTATTTTATGACGGAAATTGTACGGGTTCTCAGATATCTAAATATTTTCTTTAGCTGGATCCCTGATCACAGAAAGGAATGACATTCAAATGGGTTGGTCAGAAGAGGTAATAATTGATAGTATGTCGACTAAAGCACTATTAGGGCATCGACTGGTTGCTGTGGATCAACAGCGATGAGGAAGACTATGGTAATAATTGAATAGGAAAAAAATGAGCTTCATTCTTACACTAATCTAATCTGCCTATACCAGCAATTTCCCTCATCGAGACGTCTTTACAATGAGGAAGCAGTTGAGTTGGTTAATCATCTTCTCTGCAGATATGCAGGACTGTCAACAAAATAAATTAGACTCCCAAGCGCATGTTATCTCGATAGTCGAGCGGAGGTGAGTGAGGTTGATCTATGGCTCTTACTTAAGTTTTTATGATTTCTGATTAGCAGTAAGGTTTTGGGAAGCGTTATCGAAGTTGATGATCATTTGCTGGTTATTGAGTCGGTTTGCTTCGGAAACTAACACAGTCGTCGGCTGTCGTGGTGTGGTGTTAGAGTGCTCCGCCTACCATATCGAATAACCTGGTTGCACGACCCTGGCAAAGTAACATCAAGACTTTAGAAACACATTTTTTTTAATTACAAGAAAGTTTTTTTAATGTGCTCGCCCCTCGGCAGTGATTCGACAACCAATCCAAGTGTCATTTTGCCATCAAAAGTTTCTCAGTGAAAACCCGTCTGCCATGCAGATCCTTTCGGAGTCGGTATAAAACATGTAGGCCCGTCCCGCTAGTTTCTAGGAAAAATTAAAAGGAGCACGACACAAATTGGAAGAGAAGCTCGGCCTAAAATCTCTCTGCTTTCTGTTTCTTCCTAACAGCTTTTTAGGGATGAATAGGCCTATGTTGTAAAATCTTCCCTGAACAGCATGCACGTAAAATGATGCACTACTAAGCGCACTTTCTCCTTTCTTTGGACTATATTTCCGCTAGCTAGGACTTTCCTCCGCCGCTGTTTCGTTGGAGTACTCGGCTTCCACACAAAAATTTTACCACGAGACTACATTCGACCAGGTTGCACAAAGGACAGAACATACTGTACATGTGTATACAGATGGTTCCAAATTAATGGAAGGGGTCGGGCCTGATGCTTACTATGTCGATCCAGAAATAAGTAAATCCCACACGCTGCCAGATTACTGCAGCGTCTTTCAGACGGAATCTAAAGCTAAAGCTGCAGTCGCGTCAATGTACATATCTCACACAGTACTTCATCAAATAGTGTTCTGGAATGCAGAGAAGCTTCGCCCTGGGTGAACCATACATCTATACTGGGTTCACGGTCATACAGAGATGATTTGGCAAAGAAGGGTGCAATACTCGCTGAATAGAAGATAGATGTACCAATCCGTTTTGTAGAAATCAAAAGAAGATAGGAGTTGCATATGATCCCTCGAGAAGGAAAGGCGTGGACAAAAGCACGTGGCTGCTAAATTTCTAAGATCACGATATTAGAGGTTTATTCCGTATTGAGAAATATAGCTCAGAGAACGATTTGTCTAGCAGTGGTATCCTCTATCCTTTTCGTTCGGCCTTTACGTTTCTCACCTTATGTCAAACAGGAAGGCGAAAGCAAGTGTCACATGATGTTGCCATCGTCTAACATAGTGCAAATACACCAGCGATACGTCTCTGAGGCGAAACGAACATTCATTTCGTAATAGTTAATGAGGCCTTTAGACTCACAAAATGTCTCATATCACTGAGAGAAGACTTAAGGCTTACGAGGGGCATACTAACTGGATACTACCTTCCGCCGTCACATGCTTATAAGTTAAGACTCGTCAGTAACAGTAGATGTAGGACGTGCGAGCTGCAGGAAAAACGTTTGAGCACGTTCTGTGTTCGCGTCCTGTGCTCGTCAGGTCAAGACTCAATTTATTAGGAGAGGTGGAGTTGCCAGATCTCGAGACAACAATTAAGCCAGGTCCTAGAAAACTTCTAGCATTTGCCAATATGACGGAGTTATTTTATATCATAAGTCTTGGCACCTGATTTGGGTTCTACCATTTGGTCGTCAAACAAGTTATGTTAACACTATGGGCACATTTGGTCTATGTGGTGTCTTATTGATTGGCCAGCTCAATCATTGACATATTCAGTATATGTGAGGTCTTTATTGATCTCCAGTTTAACCTAATCTAACCCTTTGAAGTATCTTCTTAGAAGATTAAGGAACCTTTCTCCACCATAGCGACCTCATTGTAGCTCTTCCGTTTGGTCGTCAAACAGATTTTGGTAACACTATAAACACATTCGATCTATGTGAGTTGTTAAAGACCGGCATGTTCAACTATGGACACATTCAGTCAATGTGAGGTCTTTATTGAACGGCCAGTTCGACCTAACCTAACCCTTCACCCTATCTTCTTAGAAGACTAAGCTCCTTGCTACACCGTGGTGGCTTTACTTTTTTTCTGAATCTTCTAAGATCCCACCTGTGGGTTGTCCCTAATTTTCGTTGACCTAGGGCTCCTAAAGCTTCCTTCTTTCTCTCCCCTCTTTAGGGGGATGCCAAAGCTGAAGCCTGTATACACCAAATTTAGGTAAAATTGTATATTCTCTTTTTATATACATCCCTCCATATGCCCACCATTGACACAGGTAGCCAAACCTTTCAACTTTTGTTTTTTATTTGAAGAAATTATTCTAGCATAAAATAATTAAAATTCTACAAAAACCACAGCTAAATACTCAAACAAAGTTATAAAATTTCCTTCTACAACTCTCGGAGAGAGAAGGCAAGGATTTGGTCGCATCAAAGCCTGGCAAAAGAAAAAAAGTAATTTTAGTGAAATTATCATATGTGCAAAAATCACCGCAAGGATGCGCATTTGAAATGCGCTTCTTTGTAAAAATTATTTGAATTCGTCAGTGGCGAAGCGTAAAGCTGAGCTTTTTTTGGATGGCGTGAGGAGAGAGAGTTGAGCATTGCTGTTTTGATGTATGAGAGAAACAAAAGACTACCTATTTAACACCTCTTCAAAATTATGTAAATAAATACTTTGGAAAATGACAACGGTATTAGTTGATACAAAAGTTAGTCGTGTGTGTGTACTTACACGTGCATCTGTGTATCTGTGTGTGCAAAAGAACATCAATGTTTTTGTGAAAGCTCACGCCTTATGTAACATTTTAATTTAATATGCAAAAAAATCATCCGGACAATGACGCACTGTTGTAACCCCATCTCATCTCTCTACACTTGTACATCAACTATATACATATGTACATATGTATGTGTGTGTAATTAGCTGCAGCTGTATGTGCCGACATATTTGAGGTACAAAATAGTCTTTTGATGCACAAAAGGTGATGCATATGCTGCTGGTTGAGTTCATGTGCTGCATTATGCTTTATTTAATTACACTGTGCTATGTTGATTCGGTTAAGTCTTTCCCCGCAGATCGTCGGAAAATAGCCAGTGCGCATTCTAAGACAAACGTTAAGTAGTGAAAAGAAATTACTTTATGACTCATTGAAAAGGTGGGCATCGGGGTCTTTGCACATCAACTAGGGTGAAATCTATCCCTTAGCCTACCCGATCATTTCCGGGTCCGGGCGGCTGCTACAAATGATGCCGTTGATCACCTTAGGAATACTGTTCACGGCAGCCAGACTGCACAAAAGAGCTTGGATCGGTCACATGTAAGTCCAGGACAGTAGAGAAGTGCCGCAAATCTCTTAGCGATATCGCTGAGCAAACTTCCCTCAGTCTAGTATGGGTGCGTGGATACTCCGATAGTCCGGGCAATGAGATGGCTGATGAGCTTGCAAGAGGGAGCACGACTGTTCCGCTTTCATTTTCCTGGAAGGGATTGAGCATGCCGATCGCTACCTGTAAGATCACCTTGAAAGTGATTTTTCTTAGGGAAGCGGGTGTGAGATGGAGCACTCTCGAATACTGCTACCACACTAAGCTCGTATGGCCTGAATGGGACTGGAGATGCACAAGAAGTCTCCTTCTTCTTGAAAGGTGGGACATATCTCTTGTGTTTGGACTTATAACAATCGGAAAGCATGCACAACGGCTGGGTGCTCCCTTTAATGATTACTGCAGGTGCTGCAAAGACGAGGAGGAGATAGAAACAGTCAAGAATTTTCTGCGCGATTGTCCTGCGCTTTGGCGCAAGAGGAAGAAATCTCTGGGATCTCCTCTCTTTGACGATCTTTGTGATCTGGCTATGTTGGAACCTAAGAAATTCCTGACATTTGCTGAATCGACCTGCTGGTTTGGGTAGGGGTATCACAATTGGACCTTTTTGGGCCTAAGTGCCCTGGTGCTCGCACCGGTAGCAACTCTAAACTAACCTAACCTATGACTCATTGATATAGCAGCTCATCTATATCAAAAAAAGAGTGGGTCTTCACAGAGCAGTTCGTAGATATTGTTTTTGTGTCGTTTGAGGATTTTGCTGTAAATGTATTTCCTTCAGTGATGGTGTTGGTGTTGTTGTTGGGATATTTGCGATCACTCACAAATTGTCATCACCATCCTCTAACGGGAGTCCGTGGAAACTTGCTGCTGCAACAGGAAAGATAAGAGTGTTAGGGACATAAGTTCCACTTCCAAGTTCGCAATTCAAAAGATGGCTGGTATTATGTGGGGAGACGTTAAAAATAGGTAATACATTTGATATGTTGGGGTTGATTCTAGATAACTTATAGTTATTATAATATCTAGATCGAAGTTATACTAGGGAAGCGCATATCCCTGGCTAGGTTGCTTTACACAACTTCGAGTTCAGGGTATTTGTTTGTAAAAAAGTGGCTGTCTCACCGAACACTTGTTTGGAAGTGGGTCTCTTCAATCAGATGTTTTTAGGGCGCCTAGGTTTCTGGATATTCAGCAGACAGAGCACACTCATTTGTGGAGAGTATTCTTGCCTTAGTTTGCAGATGATTTGTAGACATAGGAAGACTTCCCTTAGTAGATCTGAGCGCTGTCTTTATATAGGACTGCAGTTTCCTCCAGCTTGTTTTTTTTATGTTCAGCGACCATAAACGGTCGGCCAATTGCTTTATAAGTTGTTTCTTTGCTTTTGCCCCAAGTTCTGCCTGCAAGAGACTTGCGTATTTTGCTACGGCTCTGCACTTTAGGTACAATTGCGGTTGCATTTTCGCCAAAATGTAAGTTTGGATCGAACTTCACATCCAGTATTTTTGGGTGAAGGATAGTCGGTAGCGTAATACGTATGTGGATCTCCAATGTGAGCGACCTTTGTTTAGTCTACGACATAAATAAGGTCGCCTAGGATTTGGTCGGTGACAATTTCAGATACTGCGAGGTAAAAAAACTGGACAGTTTGGGGAGATAGTCGTTGATTTTATAGCACAGCCATCAATGAACGTGCCGGGAACTGTTGCCAATATCTTTCAGTCATCGACGTAGGACACAGTGGCTTCCCTTGTTTGTTTCTTCTGGGTTTAGATGTTAAGTTCCTGTACTGCATCGATGCATGACGACCACACAGTCAACCTTTTCAGACTGTGAGGATTGGCGGACTCTTGCAAGCAGTAACGTGCTGGGATTGACTGTATCAATGGCTTTTGATAAGTCTAGCGCTGCGAGTACTGTTCTATGGTGGCGTTCCTGATTAAGTCTACAATTTATTTGTTTGTTGATAGCGTTTAGAGTGATGGTTGTATGTAATTTTCGTACGAAATTGAGACAGTCTGGTTTATAATTGCGATAGGTGTCAGTACAGCAGCGTAACTGATCGATATTCTGGATATCTGATATGAGTATCTTCATCAAGTGGATGTAAATACAATAGCCAATTATTTGTATTTACCGCCACTTTGTGAAGGCAGTAAATTTATCGGATATCCAGAATATCGATCCATTATGCTTACGCTGCTGTTTTAACACACACCTCAACAAAAACTCTATCCCTCCTTCAGTTTCCGTTGTAGTCTACTACTGTAGAAGGAGCCTCCGACATGAGTCACTCTCAACTGCTCTGTTCGACGTTTACCTATAAGTCAGACCACGCCTCTCGTTCCTTATGCATTTCTGCTGTTGTGCAATGCCGCTTTACGCCATATATCTCAAGTCGTATATACTCCATTTTCGTATATGAGTGCACAGTTTTCATTCAGTGCCTATTTATGAGACCTCTACTTGATCTTGGATAAGCAGTATAGGCTCTTCTTAAAAGCAGGTTGTTGCATATCCCGTACCGTTTATTACTCATTGGTTACACAGTGTAAAACGCACTCGTTTGCTCCTTTCCATACATGACTGCTTTGTTCCTCGCTTTTGTTATTTTTATATTAGCCAGCTACTTAGAGGACCCGATGTGATATTATCTTTCTATGCTAGTATATTTGTATGTATATTTTATGCTTATGACTATGTCAGTACGTATGAAACGCTTCGTCCTGTAGCTCAAGCATAATACTAATGTGATAAATTAGCGATTGTTTTCGGTAGGAGGTGTGTTAAATTTTAATGATATGATATTCCGGCTGACTGCTGTGCCGGAATCCATTTGGATAATACATACAAACATATTTATTTTCAATTATAATTTTTTGTTAAATATGTTAACCAGTATTCAAAGGAGAGTCTAACATCTGTAGGGTTCTGCTACTTCAAGTTCTTAGCCTGACTGCCATCAACATCATAGTGAGTGATGAGCGATGGCTGTACTTTCTCAAAACACCAGTGATCTAGACTAGTGATCCATTGATGAGAAACGCCATAAAATAAAGGACGACCTCCCTAGCCTTTCAAGTTTCTTTATCTCGCGATGTAAGGCACTGTTACCGGCCAAGTCTTCGACGGCCTTATTTACAACGTGGATAAAGCAAATGTCGACCCAAGTGGACATTCACGTCTATAGCATTACGCTACCAACTGTTTAACATCGCGAGATACTGATCGATCATAATCATCATTTTGGCGAACATGCCATCGCAATTGTATCTAAAGTCCAGGGCCGAAACGAAATCTCCAAGTCTCCTGCCAACAGCATTTGAACAAAGACAAACAAACGCTCATAGCTACTTATGAAGCAATTTACCAGGCGCTCCTTTACTACGAGTATCTATTCGATATCGTTTGGGGTGTAGCACTCTCTCCTACCATGAAGAGACACCCACTAACCTCCCACGGCTCATGCTAGTACCTGGTACCGCTTTGAGCACTACTTCGGGTGCTGATGCAAGCTACGTGAGCCAGATGGCTACTCTCATGCTAATAAGCTCGGCACTCAATATTCTCATTTGCTGAGCAATACATGCCTTACATATGTACTAACCATATCCCAACTGTCGCTTTAGCAGATCATGTTATTTTTGACACTGCTGGTGAAAAGGTCGCTAAGTACCTTTTTAATCCTACCTCGCTTTTCGGCGAAGCGCGCGCATTCGAAAAACCATTCAACCTTGTTCATTCGGTGGAGATATCTAAGGAAGCAACCATGTCATGAAAAAGTCCACCTCTCCGTGTAGTCACCTCAACTATGGGTTGAGTTCAGGTATAAGTTCTCTGGTCCACTTTCTCACGATGATGTTGCTCCACTGTTCTTGTCAACGTCAAATCGATTCAGGAAGATATAACGGTATGGTTGCCACAACGACCAGGACAGCTTCAGCCGTGCGGTGTGCCAAAGCTAGACTTTTGCACCGTATAAAAGTATAGAATCCAGGCTAATGCAAGTATTATCGCTGTACATCGCTTTGGACCACCTGTGTTTGCCATTTATTTACTCAAATTCGCTATTGTGTTCGCAGGTTTTCGTATGTGTTCCAAGATGGTAAGCTTTTGTCTTGCTTCGTCCGCAGATATTTCGTTGAAGTGCGTGCTTCTATTTGCTGGTCCCCAGCTTTTTTTTTAATGATAGTGGAGATACGCCTCTCGTAAGCTTAAGTACCGCTGTTTTTGCTTTTACCAGCTCAAGATCGTGATCAGCCACCCATCTTCGTACACTGCGCATAACCTGGTTTTGTTTAAACTTGTCCGTACTACGTAGGTAATACTCCTACTGCTTCCTCTATAACATCTACAAATGTCGTTGTAAGAGTCTTTGAAATAGAACTCTGGTTGTACCGAGTACGCATAATGTCCGGTATGATAATATAAAATTTGGATCCCTTGTGACTAGCCAAGTAGCAGCAGCATTGGCACCTAATTCACTTGACACATTTTTTTCTGAGCTTTGCCGGGCCCTCACCAGCGGGGAAGTTAAAGACTGATGTATATTGGAACGATTTTCCGCCATCCCTTGTCAAATTTGGTTTTGAGACAAACCGGTTTCGGCATTGTGACATCATCAGTGTCGATTTTCGTTCAAATATACATCATTTATCCACCGTGTCGGAAAATCAAAAAAACAAAATAGGTAAGTTAAAAACTCTGAACTTTAGCCATTGAACTCATCAAGCTAAGATCCCTAGGCACACTTTATCATGTTCTCTTCTTATGGTTTCTGCCCCAGTGAAAAATTTGCAAGTTTCCGGTATGCTACCTATCAAAACAAAGTTCTCCGGTTGTATGCTTTAAGTTGTTGCTGATGTAGTTAACACATCCTAAAAGTATGCAATATTTTCTTTATTTGTTTCCTTATAAAAATTAACACACAAAGCAATAATCTGTTTTTTTTTTTCCTTCAAAGACTCTGCAAATTGTTTACAAGCGCCACTGGTGAATAAGAAATTGTGCACATATTCTTCAAAATAATTTTAGCTATGTTAAAAAGCTTTCGTTGAAAAAAAAATATCTTTAAAAAATTATAAACGAGAATATGCGATTCAAAGAAATACCACAAAAGCATACTTTTCGGCATTGTATCTTCTTAAAGCAAAAGCGCGAGCAAAACGTAACTGAAGGAAAAAAAAAATGCATGCTTGTATATCTAAATAAATACAGTAAAGGATTACTGTAAATTTTGCAATTTACACGCGCTGAAAACGACATCTTTATGTTTACCTTTTTGTGCCGAGATTTTTTCTGTACAAATATTTTAGCAAAATGAAAATGAAGACACTTAAAAAAGCGTTCAAGCTTGAAATGTATGTTTATGCGCGGTTAAGCTTAGCTGCTACGCCTGAAATTATGTAAAGCTTCGTTGGTAAAGAACAAGCAGACTCGAGTCGTGAGACGAAGTGAAGGTATTTGCACACGTTGGGCGTTCATACCAATTTTTAGTCACATATGGGACCTGTCTTTTTCATTCTCCAAGCCACATAATAACAACAATAATAATAACAATTTTGTAAACAATTTGTAAACAAAGTACCTACAAAATATTTTATTTGACCTAAGCGCCTATTTTAGTTGACATTTGTTTGGTCGCCGATTTTTTCAGCACATTCAAGATGTTCCAATTTGGTGGCTTAAAACGGTCGAGCTTTCAAATATTTTCGGATTGTATGTACGTAACAAAGCATAAAAGGATAAAGGATGCAAGTTGTAGAAAAAGTAAGTAAACGAGCTGTAAGTAAGCCTCTTTCCAAAAAAATGTTTGCAGACTCTATAAGTGCAGCCTCATTAATGTTAATAAGACCTTCCTTTCATACAAAATTACGGGAGTCGGCAAAATAAGGAATATGGATGCCTCTTTTATGGATGCCTCTATTATTGTTGTTGTGTTAAAAGTGCTTCCCCAAATTCGATAGGTGTGACCACTCACAAATTACCATCCAAGTCGTTTAACGGGAGTCCAAGGAAATTAGCAGTTTCAACATACTGCACCATTGAGGAGTTGGTGATAAGCGTAGGCTCCACATTTCAATTGGAAACATGGTTTGTGTTATGTGGAGACACATGCTGTTGTTGTTGTTGTATCAGTGCTTCGCCCCAACCAATAGGTGCGACCAATCACAAGTTGTCATCAATTGTCTCTAACGGGAGTCCAAGTAAACTTACTGTTTCAACAGGGGTGTACCATAATGAGAGGGGTGTTAGAGGCGTTGGTTCCACAATACATTTGAAGAGATGGTTGGTGCCATGTGGGGACACATTACAAGCAGGACATACATTTTGTATGTCGGGGTGGATTCTGGATAGGTGAGAGTTTAACCTGTTATAGTGTCCAAATCGAAGTTGAGCTAGAGTGACGCGTGTGGGGATACATAGGGACACATCGCATGCAGGAGCTTGAACTCTTAAAGTATCCAGAACGAAGTTGGGCTAGAATGGCTCGTGTCTCGCTTGGCAGTCGACACTCTTCTTCTGCATTTGTTGGATAGTGTTTAGGCTTAGCGGCCTCCTTATGCTTATCTGGATCAAAAAGTTGAGTGGGCGGCTGCCGGATCTCATCATCTTGCTTATGGAGAAAGAAACAATCCCTCTTGGAAGCGGAGCTAGGTCAAGTAGTTGTATGCTGAGATGTGCTGGTTTGTGATAACTAAACAAAAACTGTCTCATCAGCATTTTTCTATGTAGATGATTTTCAGTGGCCATAAGAAGACAGCCTTAGGCAGTTCTGAATGTAGCTTTTCGGCAGGCCTGCAGTCTTTTCCAATGTGTCTTTTTAAGACCAGGTGACCAGACTAGTTACTCATAGCATATGGTCGGACGGCCAACTGCTTTGTACGTGGTTAGCAACGTTTCTTTATTTTTTTATACAAGTGCTGCCGCCAAACGACTTTATGATTTTATGGCAACTTTGTGCTCGAGATACAATTTTGGTGGCATGCGCCTTGAACCTGAAAGTGTTATCGAAAGTTACCCTTAAGCTATTTGGTTGACTGACAGTCAGAAGCGTAATTCCATCGACATCAACGTCCATCATTTGCGTCATCTGCTCTGTACACCTCGTAAAGAGAATAGCCATCTATTTGTTTGTGATAGTACCAGGTCGCGTAAGGTGAAGAGATCAGAAAGACTGGGGAGATACACAGCTTTTTTTTTTGGACACTCGTTGATTTATTGAATGGCCTGGTCTTTGTTGCCATTATCGTGCAGTAGTCGGAAATGATAGTAGCTCCTACTATAAGAGGGAAACATGGCTTTATAACCCCCTTAAATAAATGTGCGCTGGCTCTCTGCAGCGGTCTTTTTTACATCCCGAGATAGCATCCGTTACGGCTATGATAACTGAGAAACTGTCAGAAGTAAAAAGAGAGCCATAGGTATTACTGAGGGTTGCGGTAACCCGCTCAACTCCAATGAAACATAAAGTCACTTTTTAATACTCTACTTAGTCTCACACAAGAAAGCGCATGTCCTTCTAAAGTAATTTTTAGAGTCCCCCTTAACTGCATAAAAGAGATAGATGCTGTGCATAAATCTTAAACTCACTCCAGTCAAACCAATGCCAAGAGACTCGGAGATATAAGCGCTTCTACTTGTGATCACTGAGTTCTGCACCAGCGTTACATATTCTACATTACCTAAAAAAGAAGCGTCAAGTACGCCCCAAGTAGTTCATAACAAACGAATTAGTGGTCTATAATAAGTCGATAGCACGCCGATAACAAATTGGTAATAATCCGATAGGTAAGCTTAGGGTAAACTGGCCAGTCAACAAAAAGACCTCACATAGACAGAATGTGCGGATAGTTTTACCAGAGTTTATTTGACAACCAAAGGGAAAAACCCCAATCAAGTACCATCCTATTGTTAAATATTAGAAGTTTTCTAGGACCTAGTATAATAGCTGCATCGAGATGGGGCAACTCTGCCTCCTCTAGCACCTGAAACCTTGACCCCGCGAGCGCAAGACACAAACAAAAAACGTGCTCAACCGTTTCTTCCTGCAGACGGATTACTGATAAGGGCCTAGCTTATAAGCATTTTACGCTAGAAGACAGTGTACAGTTAGCATGCCCATCGTGAGCCTTATGTCTTCCTACTTCGAGATATGAGCAACTTTGTGAGTCTAACGTCGTAGGATATGCAAAAGATTTTAGAAATTTGGCAGCGCTTCCCTTCTGACAAAATCTTTCCCACTTGACGAATTTTTTTTACAATCCCAGTCCCTTTTTGAATCCTCCTTAAAGGATTGGGATGTCTACGTCGATTCATTGAGTGCTGCACCCTCCTTTTCCAACTTATCATCTGCACCCTTCTTTGCCAAATCTTTGATCCAGCAGACTTATTGTGGTCAGATTAAATTATTCCGAGGTGGAAGGGCTTATACCTCAATGGTGCTTTTTACCGGAACGTACGTGATCTATACGCGGCAAAAACCATCAATATTGATAACACTCCCCAAAACCTTCCGAGGGTACCATTATAACGAAAACAACAGCAGGAGCGGGATCAAGGCTTAAGAGAAAAAAAGGCAGACATCGGAGATCGGTAGAAGGCTTTACAATACAAAGATTTTGCTTACTTTTCAGGCAGATTTTTTCCACTAGTCCTACATGTTTCAGGGGGTTAAGATATTTGGGTTGGATATCATACGTGGTTCCAAGCTCTGGATCAGGGACTGGTATCAGTCTTAGGTCGGCCATAGTGACGAATTGTCACACGTGATTAGTTATCACGTCCTGTACGAGGTGCCCCTGCTTCTACTGATAATGGCGGATCTAGAGAGGACAACTCGATAAAACCCGCACGCCTGAGTCATTGTCTTGAGCTCAGGGGAGGGAGGACCCTGTTAAGGGTCAAGATCGGTACACAACGGTGACGAGCTGGATTGTTAGGGATTTTAATTTTGACTCTGTTTTGGACTTGATGACTTTGGGCTGGTAGGTGCGGTATTCTGCCACCTCAGTAGGTCGGGGTGAAACCTTACCGAAATGGTTGGTAGGCTAATGCTGCACCTGCCCACATCCCCTTTAAACCGTGGCGGGCCTCAAGGTATGTTCCGGCTCCGTCGCCGTTAAGTTGGTGGTGTAGGTGCGGTTGAAAAATTTCCCGCTTTGCGTCCGGTCTGGCTCTGAACGCATTACCCATAAGGTACTGCGTCAACCCTCGCGTGGCCTCCCTGCGTAGCATAGATAACCATGAGAACGTTGAAGGGCGACTACACAATCGGCTCCGGATAGCGGCCTTGAGGGGGGAATTTTTAGAATGGACAAGACTAAAACGAATCCGCCAAGTGTGGGGTGCGGAAGAGGAGCGGTTTTGATGGAAATCTGTCAAATCAATTTTCAGCACTCTAAGGCGGCTTCCGCGAATTTGGTGCTCTGCCTTGAAAAATGTGGAGTGGATATAGTCCTTGTCCAGGAGCCGTGGCTGAGTAGTAACGGCAGAAAGATTTCTGGATTATGGACTGGTAAATTCAACACCTTGGTGCATGGGGAGGCAGGTAGGCCTAGATCCTGTGTGCTTGTTAAAAAAAATGAGATTAAAGCTTTTATTCTCTCTAATTTCAGCAATGCTGACGTAACCACGGTCTGCCTCGAGCGAGGCAGTTATGAAATGTGGGTGGTCTCAGCGTACATGCCCCATGGGGACGTAGCGGGACCACCACCTGCGATACTGGGCGAAATCACCGCTGAAGCAAGGCGGAGAGATATTGGTGTGATCATAGAGACACTAGAGGTGAGTCTTTATTTACTTTTATTGTAGATGAGGGGCTTTGTATATGTAATAGGTGGAATGACCCGACTTTTATTACTGCGGTAAGGGAGGAGGTCCTGGACCACACCCTGGTTAGTAGAGAGCTGGAAGGTCGGATATCTGGCTGGAGGTTACTCAACGAGCACTCCTTCTCTGATCACCGATATATTCAGTTCTCGCTGAACGAAGAACGTCCCGGTAAAATATCTTTTGGAACCCTGAAAGTACTAACTGGGACTTTTATTGTAGGAAGCTGGGAGAGCTGTTGCCTGCGGCGCCTACCGGACCTGTCCGAATCTGAGATAGACGTTCTGGTGGAAAAATTCGCCTCGGCAAGCAATAGTGCTTTCAACTGTCCTGTCCATTGAAAACTTACAGGGGGAAGGGCAAGCTGCCCTGGTGGTCGGATTCTCTTGACGACCTAAGAGCGTTCAGTCGGCGGCTCTTCAACAGAGCCAGGAGGAGTAAACTACCCTCGGACTGGGAGCTCTATAAGGTAAGTCTGGGGATTTATAAATATGAAATAAGGATAGCCAAGCGAGATTCATGGCGAAGCTTCTGCGAAAACGTAACGGCGAGGTTTAGAAAAATACTCTCTAGGAATCCGCGCTCAGGGGTATCTGTGAGATTATGGTGGGGACTGGTCGATAAGTAGCGAGGATTCCCTAAGGCTTTTACTGGATAATCATTTTCCCGATGTCCCAATTGCGAAGGGATCTTCGCCTGCATGGTCGGCGGGCGTTGGCCATGCAGAAGTGCCTGCCATTCCAATACGGGAAAGTCAAATAACCTGGGCCCTATAAGTCTCCGGGCCCGGATGGGATCATTTCTGCGCAACTTCAAATGTCTTTGGGGACTTCCTGCAGCTGGTTTGCCGTCATCTACACTAACTGCCTCAGGCTTAACTATATGTCGAAATCTTGCCACACGGTTAGGGTTATTTTCATTCCGAAGGCCGGCAGAAGCTCTCATGTATCACCTAAGGATTTCAGGCCAATCAGTCTCTCGTCGCTTTTTCTTAAGACGTTTGAGCGGTTGATTGACCTGTACCTACGGAAAGGATACCTCGGGGGTTACTGTCGGCTTCACAGCATGCGTACACAGCATGCGATGACCTCGCTATCCTAGTCAGAGGCAAATTTCTGGACATCCTGCGCGATGTTCTGCAGGGCTACTTGGATACTGTGGCTAGGTGGGCTGAATCATGTGGATTGGCGGTCAACCCGGGAAAAACGGAATTGGTCCTTTTTACAAGGATATATAAGGTACCCGATTTCAGAACTCCCTCGATTTGAGGGTACCGTTGGTACTTTCTGATAGGGTTAAATATTTGGGGATTGTTTTGGACAAGAAACTGTCCTGGAGACCCAATGTAGAAGATCGGGCCAAGAAGGCCGCCGTTGCCTGTACTGCTGCAGAGGGGATATCGGAAAGAGATGGGGACTCTCGCCAGGAGTAGTACACTGGCTTTATGGGATGGTGGTCAAACCGATTCTGCTATATGGGTTGCTGGTCTGGTGGAAAGCACTGAATACGGCGAGCACCTCCAAAATGTTAGTTTCAGTGCAACGGACGGCGCTGATCGGTATCAGTGGCGCTCTGAGAACAACACCTACCTTGGCATTGAATGTCATGCTGAACATACATCCAGTAGATATTGCGGGAAAGGCAGCCGCGGCCCGGTCGTTGGGCAGGCTTCGTGATATGGGTTATGGGCTTTCTGACTTCGGACACTCGAGCCTTCTTACTAATTTCGACTTTATCCCGGACAGGACGGACTGTTGTATGCCGATGACCGCTCCCTATGCAACCTTCACCAGAGTCGTTTCCCCGAGGGAGGAGTGGGGAAGAGGAATTATCTGGGGCATGGGGCCGGTTAACTTGTTCACGGATGGGTCGAAGTTGGACGGAAAGGTTGGCGGGGGGGGGGGGGGGGGGGGGGGTCTTTTGTCAAGAGCAAGAAACAAGTTTAAGTTGGCTGATCACTGCAGTGTATTCCAAGCGGAAGTTGCTGCGATTAAGGCTGCGGTGGATGGAATGCTATCCAGTGCAACTACGGTTAGGGAATTTAACATCTACTCTCATAGCCAAGCGATAATCATGGCCTTGAGCTCAACTACAGTGCGATCGGGGGTGGTCTGGGAGTGCCTGACCTCGCTTGCGATTGCACCGAATTATTTTACAATTAAGATTATCTGAGTCCCGGGCCATAGTGATATCCCGGGTAACTGTCAAGCGGATCTCTTAGCCCACATCGGTACAACTGAACCGGATGAAGATGGCTGTAGGGATTTCGGGATTCCGCTGGCCACTTGTGGATTGCTCCTCCGTAGCTGGGCCTCGAGCTCAGCAAACGTTGGATGGACACCACGTATTGAAGGGTAGCAAGATCTTTCTGGCCGAAAGTGGATGGCAGGAGGTCTGCTGAAATAATTGGGTTCACTAAGGCTCACCTATCAATGGTCGTTGGGGTTTTGACAGGGCACTGTCCGATGGTATCCATGCGGTACGTCTCAATATAATGGAAACTCCATCCTGCTGCAGCTATATGGAGGACGATGAGGTGGAATCACCAACTCACTTTATGCTTGATTGCCCAGCTTTTGCCAGAACTAGGCGAAAGTACTTCGGTCGCGACTCGCTTGGATCTCCCGAGGATTCATCCAAAGTTGAGATCGGTATCATTCGGAGCTTTATCATTGCTACCCAGTAGCTAGATCTAGGTCACCGTTATTTTTGGTGTATGTGGTATCACAACGGACCTTCTTGTTGTCCAAGTGAGCTGTCCTTATCGGGGCAGCTACCACCTAACCTAACCTAACCTAGCCTACATGTTTTACGGTGTGTGGATCTTTTAAGCAGTCCGAAATACAAACGCCTATTCCATTAATATGTAAAAGCTATTTAGCTTGACGCATATGCCTTAACACAGTTACTTACTTGACTTAATAATTTATCTACTCTTCCAGTAGTGCGGCTATTACCTGCTTCTCTACAGCCTTCTCAACCCCCAACAAATTCAAACTTGCAAATCACCTGAGCTTATTTGGTCATATTTCAGCAAGGGCCCTTCCGAGTACGCTCCCCAAGGCGAATGCAGAGAAATTACCTACAAACCGAATTGGCAAAATACAATAAATAAATACACAAATTTTTGTTAGCAAAAAAAGGAACAATAACAAATACATGCATGTCGAAGCATTTCATTAGAATATTTACAGACACAAACGGAACCGGCGCATGCCGCCGCTACTAAAGAAAGCGCCAAAGATTAACTAACTTATGTCAAAGTAATTTTCAACGTTCGTTAACATCGAAAGCTAAATAATGGGATGGTAGGTGGGCAGGACGAAGCAGAAGAAAGGAAGCAAATAAGTGAGAATAAGAACTTATTTACTAAGATGTAGCACCACTAGCTTTTGGTATGTACTTATAGCTGACTTGTCGCACAACGTCCAATGCGCCAAAGACAAACAAAATTGATTGTCAGCCATTCAAAGACATTTTTCTGCTATTCTCCAACTTCCACGCGTTAGCTTTAGACGTCACGCAGTAGAGCTTTAGCCTTGAGTTGTTATACCTTTCATGAAAATGAAATGGTATATTAACTTCGTCAAAGATCTCAAAATTGTAAGTCCTTAATGGAAAATAGAAAGACCCATCAAAAAGTATACCGAAACAACTAGGATGAAGAGCTGAGTTGATTTAGCCATGTCTGTTTGCCCGTCTGTCTGTTTGTATGCAAACTAGTCCCTCGATTTTTGATATATCTTGATAAAATTTGGCAAGCGGGTGTATTTAGGTGTCCGATTAAACATTTGTCGGAACCGGCCTAAGCAGACCACTATAGCATATATCCCCCCATTTAAAAGCTAGAAGCTTTAAATTTTACTAACTGCTTACGTATATAGCATATATTGTTTTCTGAAAAAATAATAGAGATCGGTCGTTTATATGGTATGTATCCCATACAACCGATTGTTCAGATAAGAAACTGTTCACTATATATTTCTTATCTTATACAGCCGATTATTTGTATATTACGAATGGGATAAGATTATTGTTCAGCCCCATTCATGAAAGGTATGAAGCCTTCGGTACAGCCGAAGATAGTCCCATCCTTACTTGTGTGCTGTTTATGTTTAGGTGAAGATTTCATGTAATTTGTGTTGTTTTGCAAGCATTTTCGTGGTAAATTTTTGTAGCTTGTACTTGCCATATTTGATTTGGCAGGTCAATATCTGTTAGATCTTGCACATCAATGACTTTCTGCTTTGGGGCGTGGTCGGCAGACTTTGTGTGGCCTTAAGTTTCTTTTCTTTGTTTTAGTTGTTGGTGGTTTGCGGTAGTCAATAAGTAAATAAATGAATGTAATTACAAGCTAAATAAACACCAACGCGATTAATGGATAACATTTTTTTTGGCTCTGGCACCAGCACACATACATACTTACACAGAAATTTTTCATTGGGGGGGTCATGCATGTGATCCTGTCTTGCAAAATAAAGCTACATTCAATTTGGGACTAATACGTGCGACCAGCTGATGCCAAATTTTCTTTATTTATTTATTTAAGTTTGTTTGTGTGGCTATGTTGCTGGCTCATATTGGCTCGCATGCTCTAAAAACCTATTCGTAAGATATACAAGAATGTTTGACATTGACAAATACTCGAAAATGGAATTCATTATATTTGGTACTGCCCTGCACAAGTGTCCGATTTATTTTAATCTAATATCAGCCTCCCTTTCTATTTTCTTTATCTTCCCTTCCTCGATCTCTTCTAGGTTTTTCCCAGACTCGCTCGCTTTGCATCAACCTTCCCTGTGAATTCCCTCACATTTTTTTTAGTTGAATGTAAGCGTAAGGTAGGTGTAAACATTACAGTAGTCTCTGGAAATGGTATGCTCTATGAGGGAATATAAATGTAAGCGTAAGTGTAGTCACTACACTATAGCTTAGTGTGGGAACAATGTACGCGGTAGAGATGAAAAAATCTAAATCAGACAGCGAATCTAAGCAAGGCATGTAACTTCGCTTCCCATTTCTCTTCTTCTTGCTCTTGTTGTTCGTCTCCTCTCCCTCCATTTACTTCCTTCGCCTCAGCAATACTCGCCTACACCTATTCAGCCCTATTCTTGAATCCATCGTATACTCGATTTTCGTAAGTTCTACGAAAGTACGTTTACTGAATCCATAGTAAGTTCGAAATTCGTAGAAAGCCTTCACTGAACACACTCGAACTGTCAAATCGTAGAGTTTCGTACAAATTTTCTACGACGTGTATCAGTTTGCGGGAAAAAGTAAAATCATTAAAAATTTAGAATAAAAAGGGATATTAAACAAATAAAATATAAGTATATTATTAAAAGTGATATGTATACTAATTTAATTACAATCTATTGTTATAATAGGTCAAAAATTGTCACAACTCGCCAACAATGTTCCCGCTTACTTGACCTATTGCAGCAGCACCCTGAAATGGTGCAGGGCTTTAAAAAGTGCCCAAAGGAGGAGGTTAACAAATTTTGGGAAAACATTGCAAATAGTATTGCGCCACCAACAAAAGATGCAACTACCTGGAAAAAAGTAATGGTTTTGTAATATGTATGCATGTATGCATATCGGCAAAAGAACTTCACAGATTTGGAAGAAAGCTTAAAAGAATTAAATTAAAATTAAATTACTAAAATATTTATTTAAATTTTTAAGGATCTTATAATAATGACAATTATTACAAAAACTATAAAACATGATTACACCCTGAAACCTATATTTTTCGTAGAAATCCCTTTTTACGCTACGTTTCTCTTCGTTGCTCATATCTAAGTGTATCATTTGTGGACATAGCCGCGTTTGGAAAATTAATAAGGCATCTTTCAAAACTTTGGAAAATGTGATCTGACACATCGGAGAGTCAAAATTTTTTCCAACTCCGTGCTGATAGCTACCTTCCGCAAAAAAAAAAAACGTAATACCGATGCTAAGCGTATTATAGGAGTCATTGAAGATGACCCACCCAACGGTGTACTTCGTTCATTTATAACACCGAGCACGTAGGTAAACGCAGCCTTGTTTAGGTGGAAAGTTTTTATGAAACACAATTTTTTAAAACCTTTATAAGTTCATTAAAACACGGTCCCTTCACAGACATAGCCTCTTCTAATTTCAAGACTCCTCGCAATTTTTAAATCACGCCTTTCTTGCTCATTTTCTTCTAACAAAGCTGCAAATGATATGGAATCCATTTTAAGCACTAAACTTTTATTTTAAATGATATAATGCAATTTGAAACTAAAATTTAAGTTGAAATTTTTTATTTACAATCGCTCAGCTGACTTCGAATAACCAAAATTTGACATTTTATGTTGGCAGCACTTTTTTCGGTTTCACATGAGTTCAGTGATAGCAAATTCTTCGTATTCGTAGCGGAGGGTTGTATTCGTAGATTTTCTGCGATGGATTCAAGAATAGGGCTGATTAGTTTGGAGGCTTTGGCCTTCTTGACGACATCTGTTAATTTTAAAGTAATAACGACAAGTGATGTGCTATTTTTACACTCTTTTAGAAGCTGCTGTTTGCTCGTCGATTGGCCCAAGGAACTTCACGCTTGAAGACACAACTTGCCCACACCAGCACAAAACTTGCTTGTAATGCTGTTAGGATAGGTTGAAATGGCCGGTAAATAAAGATCTTAAATAGACTGAATGTGTCCACAGTGTAACAGAATTTGTTTAACGACCAAACGAAAGGACCACAATAAGGTGCCAGGACTTGTTTTATAGAATAACTCCGTACTCTTGGTAAATACAAGACATTTTGTTTTTACCTGGCTTAATTGCTGTCTCGATATCTGGCAACACTGCTGCCCTTAAAAGCTGGAGCCTTGACCTTACGAACGCAGAGTATGCACACAAAACGTGCTCAACCGTTTCTTCCTGTAGCTCGCACTGTCAAAACCTGCTGTTATTGACGAGGCCTAACTTATAAGCATGTGACGATTGAAGGCAGTATACAGTTAGCATGCCCGTCGTAAGCCTTAAGTGTTCTCTCTTCAGACATTTGAGCCACTTTGTGAGAGCTTTGCACATGATCGTAGAAATTTTGCAGCTCCGCGGTTTGTCCACTCCTTTCCTGCTTGGTGGATCATATACAATTCCTGTCTCTTTTCTTCCAAACGGATTGGGGCATTTATTGTCCATTTAGGGAGTGTTGCGCGCTCCTTTGCCAACTCATTGGCCTTTTCGTTACCTTCTTTCCCTTTATGACCGGTAACACAGTATAGATGTTTGGTCTGACCGAAGTTTTTCCAATGCTTCTTTGCATTCCACTTCTTGATGAAGTACTGTGTAAGATTATTACCTCACTCGCCGCCTAAGTATCGATACTTGCATTGGGGTGTTTCCCCTTTAAGCTCCATTTGTGATTATACGCCGGTTTTGCAATTTCCATATTGACGGCTTTGCTTGGGAGTCCGTCGATAATAATATCACAGTTGATGCATTCTTTCTCGGATTCTACTGCTCCGCCGATACTTCCAAATGAACCTCAGGCGTTCTACGATTCGGGAGAAGCCAATGCAGAAGCTAGCTCACTGCAGTTAACGAGGTTTTTTCGTTCTTAGGTATTGACGTCATCTGGTTGCTAGTTTTGGAGTATGCAAAGAAAAGGAAAGGAAAAGAAAGGAAAGGAGAGAAGAACAGGAAGAAGTGGAAACTAAAGGTAAAAAGTCAAAACCGAAGCCGAAACCGTTCAATCTGTTATCGAAATGTGAACTGGTTGTTATCGTCGAGCTGCCGGTTTGTTATCGACAAGTTATAGGTTTGTTATAGTTGCAATATCAACAAGTATAATCAAGTTATATCAAAGGATTTAAATGAGGTACTGATATTTTAGAGATGACTTATCGAAAAGTTTTCAATTTAATATCGAATAGTTATCAAATATTTACCAAAAGGTTAACTATAACATATTGATTTGTTATCGTTTGTGATAAAAAATCTATCGATTTCTTATTGAAAAGTTATCGATTTGTTACCAAAATGTTGTCAATATATTATCGATTTCTAATAGGAATATTTTCGATTACTTGTCGAAGAGTTATCAATTAGTTTTCGCAGAATTATTAGTTTGTTTAAAAAATGTTTCTATTCGATATTAATAAGTTATCGACAGAGGAAAAAACCGTAACGGCGTAAACTTTGTCACCTAATGTAAGTGCACATATCATCGTTATTCTTGAGTACGTGTAAGCGACTTTGGCAGATTCGTAACAAGTCACGCCGGCTATTCGCGTTTTCCGAGAGTATACACAAATTAAAAGAACCAACGAAGTTGAAGTCTTCCTTCATCTATCCCTCCCACCACGGTAGAGGTATCACCATTTCCCTTCTTCCAAATATTGGTGCCTGCAGAAGTACTTTCTAAGCCCGAGCTTGTTCTTCCATTTTCAAAACAGGTCATCTATGTTTTGGGCTCACAAGAAAGGAGAGAGCGCACACCCTTAAAGGCATCCGCTTATTGCCACAACTGGCTAGGTTGAATATTATTAACACTCAAACCAAACAAATTCATATGAAATAAAACCAAAGAGAGACCCAACGCCTGTCAAAAACAATAATAATTTTCCATATGTGAACTCCTTCTACTAACTAGTCTTGGTTGAAAGGAAGACGCGAGCTCAAAATGCAAACAAAAGCGTCTAGAAATACAATAATTATCGAAAAAGGGATAAGTGGCAGGTGGCTTGTAAGATTAAAAGATTAAAGCGTCGACGCGAATTAGAAAAAACAGCATTGTTTGCAGCGGTGCTAAAGATCTTCTAAACAGACCAAGCCGGCCCCAACCCGACTGCCAACGGGAATACTATGCATTCGTGTAAAATTGGCGTATGCTTTTCTAAATGCCAAAAAACAATAAACAAAAACTCACTGTAGCATACATTTGGGCGCTTTGGCGGCTTTTGCTTTGTTTGTGCCAAAAAACTTCAAATATTCAACACATACAAACGCTTTTTATATTACTTATTAGTTTGCACTAATAAACCACATTTTGGTATGCAAGAAATTTTTGTTATTATTATCCATATACGCTGTTGTTGTTGTCATTTGCCATTTGCCAATTCTTTTCAAATACTGAATGAAATGAAAGCATAGTTTTGGGCGCATATTGAAATAACAAGTACGCTTCAATTAATCGCACCTTTTTCGCTAAAACAAAAGCGTTGTGTGCACAAATATCCTTACATGCAAAGAATATCTTTATTATCGATGCATATGTGTGTGTGTGTTTGTTTGTTTGTGTGATGTGCGAGAAAATATTTGAATTTATAGTTGAATAGAGCATTCACGCCAAAGGCTATGTGCAGCAGCAATAAGTATGTTTTACGTCTGGCTGCCCAAATCATTTCGAATGCCTTCGAATAACTTTACAATATGCATGTGTGTATGTGTGTGTGTGCATGTGCACTCATTTCAATTATTCGTTTATTTTCCTTTAAAACTATCAAATACAGTGATGCTATAAAATATTTTACATGAATTTGTGTTATCTCAAAAGCACACACACGCACACACATACACATACATGCTCACACTCATACACAATGCATGCGGTCTGTAGAGTTAAAATCGTGTGCAAGCACTAGTCTATTATTATAGTCTACACTTAGGCGAAGTGTTTTGAGTCTATTACATACTTAGATGTTTGTGTGTGTGTGTGTGGACGCGTGTGTTTATGTGTTTTTCTCTTAATTAAGGATAAACACACTCAGACAATGGTTTTCGCGTTTGATTTCTTTTCAAATTCAATTAAAACGATACGCACAGAGATTTCGTGCCTTAAGTTAGGTCAGATGAAATCAGAATAGTTTTCAAATGGTTCGGTGAGCTTCATATGTGTAAAAGTGCAAAGAATATTTCTATTAAAGGCGATGTTATTTCTTATGGTAATAAACTTTTAAAAGCTTAAGCTTGAGAGATGTTTGGTGTATACATATATTTACCTCAAGAGCTGACTTCATTTCTTGAATAGTCTGAATAGTCACCAGACTACAGTCACCTCGTCGTGATGGGTGCTTAATTTTCTTGAGCTTATTCAAATTTGGTTCAACACAGATCCCTTATATAGATGCAAGGTAGACAGTAAAGGCTGAATTGAACATCAACCTATCACGGCTGCAAGTTCGAAAACGCCCTATATGGGAATTTTTTTTAAAGGAAAGAAAGAAAAGAAAAGGAACCGAGCGCCGAACTCCGCAACCGGACGGTTTCCACTGAATTTATCAATGCGTAATCGGTTTGATATAGTTGTGTTATCGACCATGTTGAGAACAGTTGTCGATTTTTTATCGAAGTGTTATAAATTTTCTATCGATAACAAAGGTTATACAAGGGCTCTCTAACCGTTCGAAAACGTATTAAGAGAAGCAATAAAGCACGGATTGAAGACAAGGCCTCTTCAACGGTGTGATCAGAAACAGTAGAGATATATTCGCGTGAAAGGAAAGGCTATGTTATCGTAAAACTGACCAGGCAACATTAAGATAACGAAGACGTGGATGGGAAGTAAGGTATTTCCAGAACGAAAACAGAAAAATTCTTGCTACGTATTTGGAGGAAAGGCCTCACCAGCCGTTGAAATAAACGATGATTAAAGACGGGGCAGCTCCACATGTAGTAAGTGTTAACAGGCGGATTGGAGACCAGCCCTCTTCAACGGGTGAAACTAACTACATTGTGGAAAAAAAGTAAATAATAAGTAAAAAATTAAAAAAAAAAAAAACATATTAAAAAATATTTGAAAAAAAGGAAATAACACATATAAAATTAAAATTTATAATTTAGAAAATTAAAAAAAACCCTACAATACACCAAGACGTAAGTGCAACGCGTTCCTCCACATCTCGTTTGTAAAGAGAGAGAGTTTAAGCCGACGTATAGCAGGCGGGTGCCTATTTCAGTTTAAACAATGACGTACGACTGTGAAAGTATGGCGATTCAAGAGGTTGTGTAGCACAACGCTGTCACGGGGTTGCCAGCGCAATTTAATCTAACTAGCCGGACCCGTGCGTATCTTGCGCATCAAATATAAAAGTCTCATATCAAATATCAACAGAAATCAGCTGTTCTATCAATCAGTCATCAATCAATAAAAACTCACATGCGCTTGCGCTGCCATCTGGCGAATGTTAGCAACTGCCGGTAATGCAGTATTAGTTCTAATCAAATATTCACATTAGTGCCACAGTACAAATATACTCCTGTGTGTGCTCACAATCGTTTATTTTTAGGCTGACTAATTTGAAAATTAATGGCAGCGAAGGCGTTGAGAAGGGCAAAGTGGAATAGCTCTGCACCAAGCTCAAATAAGCGTGCAAAATTGTTACTTGTGAGCGAGGAAAACGCTGCATGCGAAGTAAATTTAAAAAACAAAAAATTCCAAAAGTGAATGGGATGTATGCATGTGCATGTGTATTTTTTCGAGGCTTGATTGTGGGTTGACAGCGACTTTGTCGCTATTGCAGCGTAGTTACACATGTTGATACAGAGCGATTTAAGTCCGAATTCGTAAGCCATTTGAAAAAGAAGCGAGACTGCTAATGCAAATATAATTGCGACTTATGCAAGAATTTATCTGCGACTTTCTGCATAATATATCGGCGAATTGTGGCATAGGCTCAGCGAATTTAAGTCTGACGTTTCGGTAAGATTAATCTATGATGGCATGCGATTTCGGACACTAGTTTCTGCGATTTACTGGGGTTGGGTACGCTCGTATATACTAAGGTTATATAAATACGTTAACTTTAGTAGTGATCGAACACTGGGGAGTGATTTATAGGACAAGGCTAATGCTAGTCAATCCAGCCTTCCGTTAAGTGCCTGATATTTTTCTCGAATTTTCTTTTAGGTGATGACAGAAATAACGTAACGAGTGTAGAGGAAGAAAAAACGGACCTAACAGTCGATATAGAAGACACCCAACGGATGGATGGTCAAGCCATTAGGAGATGCAAGAGTAAGCATTTGGATTTAGATTATACTGCATTGCAAATTCAGCGGCAGTCCGACTGGTTGGCCTCTGCTTCAACTGATGATATGAACGTGGAAATTTTAAAGGCACGACTCGATATTTTAGTTAAGGCTTGGGAAAAATTTGAATGTGTATGTAGGGAGCTGCAAGGCAGCTCGCGCGATGAGGTGAAACAGGCGGATGATCTTGCTCGTCAGCAGCAGGTCGAAGATATATACGTGAAAGTCCGGGCCGAATTGTATCAAAAATTAAAAACAATGGAACCGACCCCTACAACATCGTGCATCCACGGTAATAACCACCCACTACAACATCAATTTGCAGAATTGCCTTTGGCAGATCGACTTCCCTCGTTCCAAGGTAATCATCGTGAGTGGATTCAGTTCCGCGATATATTTACTGCTGAAGTGATTCAAAATCCACACCTTACCAATATGCAACGGCTTCGTCGCCTGCAGAGCTGTGTGAAAGACGATGCGGCTAGAGCATTGGGTTATTGGCCACAGCGAGACAACAGCTTCGTTGACGCATGGAAAACATTATGCATGACATATGATAATGAATATTTGTGCCATGCAGCCCATTGCTCAGCTATTTACGATTTACCAGTATCGTCACAGGCTACTCATGCATTGATTAGGGATATGCTTGATGTTACTAGGAATAGTATGCGAATGGTGGCAAGACAGTTGGGAGCTGAGGAACAACGCGATTTATTTATATTGAACTTTCTAGAGTCCAGATTAGATAGCGTGTCACGTAGTCAGTGGGAATTGTTTCGGCCCACAGATCGAATTCCGAACTTGCAAAAAGATTTTTTCTCTTGGCTTGAGCGTCGTGGTAGCGGGCTGTTAAGCCAAAACATACCGGTCGTCGGTAGTGAGAAGCGCACAAACAATTCTGTTATGGATCAGCGTGCAAAGTTAAACAGTTCGTCCATCGTTAAGTACAAGCCATGTCTCAGCTGCTCAGGAGATCATGCATTCCATAGATGCCCTACAATGGACGCATGGGTCGTGACCAGAAAATTAAGCGAATTTTTGAGCTGGGGTTATGTCAAAATTGCTTGCGAAAAGGACATACAGCTCGGAACTGTCTATCTAGTCGCTGTCCCAGGTGTGAAAGAGCACCCCATAATAGCATTATTTGTCCGAAGTTAGGTCAGAACTCCAAGGGGGAAGTCCCGCATGAGTTAATGGTAGCAACTGTGGAGGCGAGTTTAAATAAGGACCAATAGCAACCAAGAAGCGAAATGGAAACTGGCCTCGGGGTTTCCAGTGCTGTTACTCCATCAGAATTCTGCGGACCTGCGAATAAGCCCGTCATAATTCATCACTTATCAATCCTTGCTCCACTCTATTGGCTACTGCTCAGGTTCGTTTTGTAACGCAGGGTGGTATGACTATAAGACTACGTGCCATATGTGAGACTGGCGCACAAGTGAACCTGATCAGCAAGGATGTCGTAGCTAATAATCAAATTTGCACGCATCGAACAAAGGTTAATGTTTCGTCGGCTATTGGAGCGCAATCCCAAGTTTGTAATAAGGCAATATCGGGTCATCTTATGTCACTTTACCTGGACGATTTGAGCATCTTTGTCACTTGTCTAGTGGTTCTATCGATTTTAGGTAAAATGTTATTGCCTCAAACACGATTACGGAAGCAAGATTTGCCTAGCGATATATCAACGTTTTTGGCTGATCCAACTTTCGACCAACCATCACCAGTACAAATGCTTTTGGGAGTGGGTATATGGGCTCAACTGATGCAGGAAAATATGCGTCGATTAGCGTCAGGCTTTGTAGCACAGGAGACTCGTTTGGGCTGGTTTCTATTCGGCGAAATGCCGACTAACGCTAGCGTTGTGGCAGTCCATGTAGCAGAAGTGGTAGATAGAATGGAAAATGAGTATCAACTTGAGCACTTAGTACAATGTTTCTTTGAAGTAGAAAGCTTGCCAGGTGATGACTCCGATTGGACGATGGAGCAACAGGAATGTGAAACCCATTTCTTGGAGACCCACACATTCGATCCACAGGAGGGGCGCTATACTCTAGAAATTCCCTTACGACGCGACTGGGATCGTATTGGCTCCAATCGAGTGACAGCGCTCCAAAGATATTTACAATTGGAGCAGCGATTTAAACGAGAACCAATATTGAAAGAAAATTATCAGAGCTTCATAAATGAGTATATAGCAAAGGGATGGCTAAAGCTGGCAACAACTTCACCGGAAAACAAACCCTATTATATCCCTCACCATGCAATTACGAAGAAGTTTCGGGTAGTGTTCGACGCATCTTGTATCACTGATTCCGGTGTTTCATTAAATGATGTCGAAATGATCGGGCCCAAGTTGCAAAAGGATTTAATCGACCTTCTTTGGGGTTTTCGTTTGCACGCATATGGGGTAACGGCAGATATTAAGAAGATGTTTCCGCAGGTGAAAATAGCAGCGCAACATTGGGACTTGCAACGAATATTTTGGAGGAATGATACAGGAGAGATAGCTGAATATTGGCTCACAAGAGTGACATTCGGAATGGCATCAGCGCCCTTTTGTGCCATCAGAGCGTAGCAGCAATGTGCTAAAGATAGGTGGCCTTTAGGTGCACACGCTGTATTGCATAACTTTTATATGGACGATTGTTTGGTCGGAGCTGATACGGAAGAGGAATTGTTGCTCTTATGCCAGCAGCTGAAACAGCTTTTAGCGGCCGGAGGTTTCGAGCTTACTAAATGGCAGTCTAACTCGGAAGATGTCTTACATTCCATTGGTTCGCAATTTGAAGTTGACGGTGAATGGCTGGATGCGCATATGGAAGAATCTTTGTTGGGCCTTAAGTGAATTCCTTCAACGGATGAGTTAACTTTCACAGTGAAATCACTGCCTGATGTAGATCCAGCTTGTTGGACTAAGCGAATGGCTTTAAGTATCACCGCTCGAATTTATGACCCGGATGGTTTGGCGTCACCATTTATAATCAAAGCAAAGATTTTACTTCAAAGAATTTGGCAAGAGAAATTAGGTTGGGATACAATTTTACCTGAAATGCTAAGGATCGAATGGCAGGGTATTTTTTCTCAAATAGACCAGTTCAGAAGCCTTCGTATACCGCGCTGGATAGGATACGCACGACAATATGATTTGACTTTGCATGGCTTTTCGGATGCATCAACCAAAGCCTTTGGCGCAGCTATATATGCTGTAATACAATACAAGGGAGTAGTGACATCCAATGTATTGCTAGCGAAATCGAGAGTAGCACCCTTACGAACGGAGACCATACCACGGCTTGAGCTGCGGGCAGCAACGCTGCTCAGTGAGCTAATGCAGCGCGTATTGTCTATTTGTGAGGGGCATCACCGAATCATAATCAGTTCGATGAATTGTTGGTCGGACTCCATGGTAGTTCTATACTGGTTGAGACGAGATAGCAGTAGCCTTAAACAATTTGTGGCTAATAGAGTACGACAGATAAATAAAAATACAAACAATCACGATTGGAGATATGTTCCAACTGACAGGAACCCTGCTGATATGATTTCTAGAGGAATGGCGATGGATGAGTTAATCGCTTCTCAGCTGTGGTGGAATGGCCCAGAGTTTCTTCTTTTCCCAAAAAGCATGTGGCCGAAGCTTCCAGAAGGCAACCACGAAAAGGTTGAAATAGAAGTGAACAAGGAATGCCGCCAAGTAAAGTTAGACCGAGAAAATAGGTTACAAGCAACAGCAGGGCGGAACGGTGTAGAGCCGCTTGCGGCTCATGTCGGAACATTATTTATAAAAGTAGAATCACTGTTATATCGATATTCGTCTATTACTCGTTTAATAAGAGTGACGGCATGGATATTAAGATTTACTAAAAATTGTCGGACATCATTAGCAGATAGACGTAAGCAACATTTAAGCGGGAAGGAACTAGATCACTCTTTAGCCTTCTGGATTAAGCAAGAGCAATGGGATCATTTCGAGGACGATATCCGAAAACTCAATAGATCCGGTCATGATAAGAATTCAGCTGAAGCTATTCGACTGTCGGATGCAATTGTAGTGCTGGCTCCTTTTATCCAAAATGGTATATTGCGCATGAGTGGGCGGTTACAAAAAGCAGATTTATCTGACTGCGAGCGCAATCCAGCGATACTACCAGGCAAGGGCAGATTGGCTTATCTTATAGCTCGGTCGACGCATTTGAAACTGCTGCATTGCGGAGCACAGCAGCTGATAGCGACTTTAAGACGCAATTATTGGATAATCGGTATATGAACATTAGCTAGGTCATTGGTGAAGAATTGTATGATGTGTGAAAGGCTGAGGGCAAAGCTGAGTGAACAAATGATGGGAAATCTTCCAGCTTGTAGAGTTCGTCCAGCCCGTCCATTTCTGCATTCTGGGGTGGATTATGCAGGACCCATACAAGTACGTCCTGATCGTCGAAGAGGCAATGCGGTTATAAAGGGTTATATCGCTGTATTCGTGTGCATGGTTTCCAAGGCGGTGCATTTAGAGTTTGTTTCAGACTTAACAACCAACGCCTTCTTAATGGCATTTATTCGCTTCACCTCACGCTATGGCCATTGTCTTCATCTATGGAGCGATAATGGAACAAATTTCGTAGGAGCTGAGCGAGAGCTAGGTCGCATGCTGAAGACTTGGAAAGACTCGGATATGTTTGAATCGCTATCGGCGCGACAAACTGAATGGCATTTTATTACTCCATCTGCTCCACATCAGGGAGGTTTGTGGAAGGCGGCTGTTAAGTCGGTGAAACATCATTTGGGGCGTGTTATGAGCGCTCGACTATTGACAATAGAAGCGATACAGACATTATTGGCAGAAATTGGTGCAGTCCTGAACTCACGTCCATTATGTGCCCAGAGTGCTGACCCTCGAGCCTTGAATCCCCTTACACCTGGACATCTACTCATTGGACAAGCATTGGTTCCTACTTTAGGAGAGCAAATTCCAGTGGAACGGCCGGAGAATCGCCTTAGCTATTGGCAATCTCGCCAGCTCATCACTCAGAGATTTTGGAAGTTATGGAGTAATAGCTATCTACATGAACTTCAACAACGTCCAAAATGGCGAAAGGCGAGACAAAATCTTAAGGTAGGTGACTTGGTGGTCATCAAAAACGAATCTACGCCACCGACACTATGGAAAATGGGACGAGTAACAGAATTACATCCAGGCACCGATGGGTTGGTGCGCAACGTAACTATCTGGACGGGTCATAACACCATCAGTCGCCCTATTCAGAAGCTTTGTGTTTTACCAGTAGAACCTGTTGAGCCTCGAGAACGGTCGAGTCTCAAGGCCGGAGTATGTTCAAGCGATATGACTCTATAGCAACGAGAATAGTAGGCATTGGTTAGATTGTTTAAGGAATTTTTCAATTTGTACAAAAAAGCCTTGATATAAATTTCAGAAATAAAAAATCAATTCAACAGACCAAAATGTATTTTAGAAGAAAATGTATTTTACTTTTTCTCAAAAAAAAGAAGAACGACTTTTCTGTTGAATTGATTTTTTATTTCTGAAATTTATATCAAGGCTTTTTTGTACAAATTGAAAAATTCCTTAAACAATCTAACCAATGCCTACTATTCTCGTTGCTATAGAGTCATATCGCTTGAACATATAGCTAAACAAAAGCACTACGACCAATAATGTCCAAAGCTCGCTAATAGCACGAATCTCCATCTTTACAATCAAAATTTGATTTATAGATTTGTATTCCAAATGAGAGCGAAAAAGGGACCTGCAAATAAAAACAGCAATTAGAAGCAAGTAAGGAAGGCTAAGTTCATGTGTAACCGAACATTACATACTCAGCTGAGAGCTTTGGAGACAAAATAAGGGAAGATCACCATTTAGCAAAATGAACCTAGGGTAACCCTGGAATATGTTTGTATGACATGTGTATCAAATGAAAGGTTTTAATGATTATTTAAAACGTAATGGGCCTAAGGTCTACAGGTGGACGCC
The DNA here is from genome assembly GCF_040869045.1 of Eurosta solidaginis. NCBI lineage: Eukaryota > Metazoa > Arthropoda > Insecta > Diptera > Tephritidae > Eurosta > Eurosta solidaginis. The sequence goes on along the minus strand of NC_090322.1, from coordinate 38,507,636 downwards.
TTTTCGAGATATCGCAATAAGGGTGGACCAGTGGTGACTCTAGAATGTGTTTGTACGATATGGGTATCAAATTAAAAGTATTAATGAGGGTTTTAAAAGGAAGTAGCCCTTAGTTGTATATGTGAAGGCGTTTTCGAGATATCGACGAAAATGTGGACCAGGGTGACCCAGAACATCTTCTGTCGGGTACCGCTAATTTACTTATATATGTTATACCACGAACAGTATTCCTGCCTAGATTCCAAGGGCTTTTGATTTCGTCCTGCAGAACTTTTTCATTTTCTCCTACTTAATATGGTAGGTGTCACACCCATTTTATAAAGTTTTTTCTAAAGTTATATTTTGCGTCAATAAACCAATCCAATTACTATGTTTCATCTCTTTTTTCATATTTGGTACAGAGTTATGGCATTTTTTTCATTTTTCGTAATATTCGATATCGGAAAAGTGGGCGTGGTCGTAGTCGGATTTCGGTCATATTTTATACCAAGATAAAGTGACTTCCGATAAGTACGTGAACTAAGTTTAGTTAAGATATATCGTTTTTGGCGCAAGTTATCGTGTTAACGGCCGAGCGGAAGGACAGACGGTGGACTGTGTATAAAAACTGGCCGTGGCTTCAACCGATTTCGCCCATTTTCACAGAAAACAGTTACCGTCACAGAATCTATGTCAATACCAAATTTCATAAGGATTGGTAAATTTTTGTTCGACTTATGGTATTGTATTCTAGACGAATTAAATGAAAAAGGCCGCCTTTACGCCCGTTTTGAAATTTTCTTTTATCTTTGTATTTTGCTGCACCATATCATTACTGGAGTAGAATGTTGACATAATTTACTTTTATACTGTAAAATTTTTTTAAAAGTGGGTGTTTTCGTCATCCGATTTCGCTAATTTTTATTTAGCACTTATATAGTAATAGGAGTAACGTGCCTACCAAATTTCATCCTGATATCTTCAACGACTGCCAAATTACAGCTTGCAAAACTTTTAAATTGCCTTCTTTTAAAAGTGGGCGGTGCCACGCCCATTGTGCAAAATTTTTCTAATTTTATATTTTCCGTCATAAGGCAAACGCACCGCCCAGGAACCTACGCACCAAATTTCATTAAGACACCTCACAATTTACTCAAGTTATCGTGTTTAAAGGCGGACTGACAGACGGACGGATATGGCTAAATGAATTTCTTTTTTCACCCAGATCATTTTGATATATAGAAGTCTATATCTATCTCGATTAGTTTATGCCGTTACGGATTACCTTTATGCGAACAAAGTTAATATATTCTGTGAGCTCTGCTCAGCTGAGTATAATAATATATAAGATTGTCAACCTCACCTACCCGTGACGAATCCTGTTGCTCTAGCTCTGGCTACCCCAATTTACTCATAGAACTAAGAGGAGTGGGAGAGATAACCTTAGCTTCAATGTGGTCATATTAAATCGTTCCCAAAATGGTCAGACTTGCAAATTAATGCTGCTTGTTACAGGAACGTACTGGATCTACATATATCCGGCAAAGGACTGTTATTTTCGATAACTTTAGAACTGTAAACTTTCCATGTTTAAGATAAGCCGTTGTGAGCGAATTTTGTAATTAAAATTTAAGTAACTTCCCGACAAGCTACAAGCTTGAATCTCGGAATATAGTTCAGAACCCGCTGGCAATACAATAATAAGATACAAAAACTCCGATAGGTGGCGCATGGATCGAAATATTAAAAAAAAATTATTTGTTCTCCGATTTGGCTCATATTTGGAACAAATATTACATACAGTCCAGTAGAGGTGACATCAAAATGCTTTGGAGTTCGAGGAGGGACAACCATACGTGGCTCAGAGTCGAGTAAAGTCTTTGGAAGGATTATGTGTTGAGGCCTTAGATTGTAACAAATTGTCAGGAAAGAGTCCTTGTAATAATGAGTCTCTAAATGCACTAAAGAGAATGAGAAATTATAGCCAATTAAATAAAGACTAAAAACTTGAAAAAATAAATAATTAAAATAAAAATTTTAAGTTAAACGGTTTTATTGAAAACAATACTTACTTGAAGTAACAAAAATACTAAAAGCTAGAAAATAATTAGGTAGGTCCTAGGTACTAGTCATCACACTTCTCATCAATCTAGAGCGTTGATCAGACAATTAAATAAAAGCGTTGGGCGCGTGAAATTTCTAAAAATATGGAGCCTAGCTTAACCTGCTTAAGGTACAGTTGGTCTTATACATATATGGCTATCAATGGAAATTTGACGCGTCCTAAATTGATGAGGAGTTTGATGACTAGTACCTAGGACGTACCTAATTGTTTTCTAGCTCTTAGTATTATTATTACTTAATGTATGTAAGTATTGTTTTCCCAAGTTAGGCTCAAAATTATTGACACATTATTTGTATGTCAGTACATAAACATAAGTCCAACCTTAATTCGCTTTTATATCAGGGTGCATTTCGTAACCCACATAAAGTATGCTCTCAGCGTTTGCTTTTCAAATCGCTCTGTTGTTTACATATGAGTTCTCATAGTTGGGAAGGTTCTATTGTTTTTGTTTCTGCTTTTTGTTTTGCTTTTGCAATTCGAAAATGTTAAGCATCTCTACCCTTAACTCGGTTTCTCTTTGGCGTGCAATTGTGCTGAGATTCCAATTTCAGGGGAAATTATGTAGTATCTTTGAGAGGGGAACTATGTGGGCAACAGCAAAGAGCATGAGAATTTTATGCAGAAAGGATAATAAGTTAAGGTTAATGTGAAAATACGTTTTTTAAATTTCTGTAGGCACATTTAATGAACAAAAAACTACAGAAAGAATGAATTCCTTTAGAAGTACACAGCTGGATGTTCTTCCTTTTTATGATTGTGTGACTAAGTTATTTCAAGATAACTCAACTGTTACATACGGATGCCATTGAGTAGTCTTGCATTTTAAACCAACGGAGAACATTTTAGCTCGTCTCGTGGAACTACTTTACTTAAGGTAACGGACTAGCCGATTCCAGCAGACTTCAACGAAGCTAGCAAACCTTTATCTCTACACGACAACTGATATCCGAAGGCTTTCACAAGCCCAGCGGGTTAGGGGGCTTAGAATATACCCGCGGTAGGTATGCCTGTCGTAAGGGGCGACTAAAATACCAAACTGATTCAAGGAGTTGTGTAGCGCAACCCTCTGAAGGCGTTTCCGGCGCAATATATAGCTTCTCCAACCCAATTGTGAACCTCACCTACCCGTGGAGAATCTTTCATTAACAGCCGAGTCTTTTACGACCCGGAACTCCTGATGGATCTAAGGGATGGGAGGCTGGATGACCTAGAAAGTCTCATGTGGTCATACCAAATCGTTCCCGAGATGGTCGGGCTAGTAACTTTATGGTGCTTGTTACCCGATCGTACCAGATCTGCATCCGGCAATGGACCATCAACATCGATAACACTCCCCAAGGCCTTCATGGAGTATCTTTATCGCTACAACAACGACAGCAACAACAACAATAACAACAACAACAAGGGTAGGAATCATATCGTTAGAATGATAGCAAATCCGAACTACTTAGCGCCCGACTATCTATACTCTAAGCGGTTGTTACTCATAAGATGATGATTTCAAGAACTTCCAACCCCTAATCCGGAATGATTTGTGCACTATATATATTGGATGATTTGCAGCCAAAGGATATATTCGCCTGTATTTCAATGCAATATTTTCTATACTTTGGATTGATAACGAGGAGGGAAAAGGAAGAATAGAGTTACAAGCGAGATAAAGCAAAAGTGCTACAACAACAGTCAAGGGAAGTAATTCAGCGAAGAGTCGCAGAGATAGGAGAAGCAGCATTTAGCACTAAAAATTGCCCGGCGTTTTGGAGCAGCTTTCGCAAGCGCCGTAAGACGGTAGATGTAGCGCTAATACAATTTAAGAAGAGTTTTATCTCTGCCGTTCTAATTGGAATGCCTACTGTAGAAGCCTCAAGGTTTGTGCCCTCCTCTTTCTATCCATGGCCATATATTCAATTATGACCGAAGATCCAGTTTATACTCTAAAACATCTATATATGAATTACACAAACATGGGAAACGAGGCAGCTAATGTAATTTTCAAAGGCATAAGGGGGACGGAATTAACCATCAGTGCACCTGTCGGACATAACAGGCAAACTTTTTGAATGGCTACTTGAACCACGTATAGTAGATGCCGTAGAACGCGGACAGTATTGCTTCAGACCCAAAAAATGTACTTTTAATACAAACGAAGTCATTTTAACAGGCACAGAATTAGCACAGCGAGGTAATGCAACATCCAATCGTGTTGTCTGCCTTGCAACTTTAGGCGTAAAAAATGCTTTCAACAGAATGAGATGGGCCTGCATATAAGCCGCCAGATCGGGACCTTATAACTCTTTTAGACAAGACTAGTTCCCATATTAATTTATTTATAATTTTGAGCAAAACTGCTTTGAAAGCCCTTTGGCTGCTAGCCTAGCGTTTCTAAATCGTACCCTAGAGACTACTAGTTTCCATTCAGTCGTGTGATTTCTACCGCTTCCACCACTCAGGTCCCAGCTATAATTTCTCAGTTACACGAACCAAGCCAGCAAAAGTTTAGCACACTACATAGTCATCACAATCACACGCCACCACTGACAGCCAACTGACAAATGACCTACTCGCCAATGTCCTTTTCATCAAAATCATTAGCAAATTTCAAAATTTGTTGTTGTTGTTGTTGTAATTACAACATTGCTGTTTACTTATGAGTAAGCGCCGTAATAAGGCGAAGACTTGTTGTGTGAACTTTATTTGCTTCGTGTTGTATTTGTTTTTGTTGTTAATATTGCGTAAATTCTTTTGCGGCTTTGGCGAAAAAATTTCAGCGCACATTTTCGCGGCAAAGTGTTGTGGCATAACATTATATGTATGCGAGTACAACAAAAAACAAAAGCGCTTTAACGCGCAACAAGAATGAAGAGAACAGAAGTGTAGAAATGGCTGTGTGTTTATATTAAGTCAATTGTATGTTGTTGCTGTTGCTGCTGTTACTTTAACATATCACCAAAAATAAATATGAGTTAGTAGTACAAAATATGATGTGAAGGACCTCTCTGCTGACAGCAGCCTAATTGTATAGCTTACACACACCCACACACACACTTATGTATGTACACATATACAAATATACACAATTCTGTTGGGTGGTATAAGGTATGGCCACTAGATTATGTGCACACGCAACTTGTCGGCAAAGTAAACACCGGCCACACCGGCTTTCAGTTGTACTGCGTTCCTACGCCCACCAGCCAAACTCGAGTTATCATCAACTACCGTTACTGCTACCTACTTAATTTGCTCGCTACTCGCTCTTTTGTTATCATCTAGAGGTGAATGCTTATATGTTTTTATTTGTGTGTGTGTATAATGTGAGCTTTGAGAAGCAAAGTGGACTTTGCGACTTTTAGCCAGATGCTGTAAATTTACATGTGTACATCTTACATCCTATATATGTAGATACGCGAGAAAATTATGTTATCCAAGTCTCATAACTATGCGCGAACCCACATGCTGGGAGTGGTTATTTCGGTGAATTTAAAGCTTTAAACATTGCTTTTTCGCATTCTTTCACTTGTGCATGTCTTAAATGATTTCAAGGTCATGTTAAATGGCTTCAACTGAACATATACCACACTTACATACCTACGTTTAGGTAAGGTTGAACTGAATGGTCAATAAAGACCCCACATAGACTGAATGTGATCATAGTGTAACCAGAACTTGTTCGACGACCAAACGGAAGATCCACATTCAGGTACCGGTACGTATGGTATAGAATAGTTCCATCCTCTTGGCAAATACTTGAAGTTTTCTCGGTCTTAACTAAATAGCTGCCTCGAAATCTGGCAACCCTGCTGCTCCGTGTAGCTTGAGCCTTGACTCGTCAGCGCGAGACATGAAAATAAAACGTGCTCAACCGTTTCTTTATGCAGCTCGCACTTCCTACATGTGCTGTTACTGACGAAGCCAAACTTAAAGGCATGTGACTGCAGTGTCCAGTTTTAAAGATAGGAACAACTTTGTGAATATAAGGTCGTAGGACGACCTTTTTATTTCTATGCGACATAATATATTCGTTATGTGATATTCAATTTTATGATATTTTTTATTGTCTAATGTGTGCAATATATAATATGTTTAGTTAGGAGAAATGTATGTGATGTGATGTGTGTCATATGATATGATTTGATGTGATTTTATTCCTTATGTAGCATAATATGGTGTGAGATGTTTAGTCATGTTATTGTTGTTGTTGGAACGAAAAGAAAACTTATAATATGGTTTTATATGATTCGTTATGTGTTATGTGATATGATGTGTAATGACGTTCGATGGTAAATGGTTTAATGCGATTAGATATGAAGATATGAGATATGGAAAATTTGAAACGCATACCATGCTATACATTGTTTAGTCACCTGGTGTGATATAATTCGTATGATATGATGTGCTGTAAATTTTCGTGTGATATTTTAAAATGCGATGCGTTATTCGTGCTGTGACATGATACGATTTGTTAAGTAATATAATGTGAAATGTAACTATATATAATATTGTGTGATGTGGCTAGTTATGTCTAATTATAGATTTGTTAAGTTTTAATATGTGAAATGGTATTGTATATAATATTGTGTGATATGGTACCTTATGTGATATGATTAGCTGTGTGATACGGCATGACATTATGTGATATGAAACGTATGTGATGTGGTATTAAATCATATGATAGGATACGATGTGATTATATTCCCTATGCAGCATGATATGGTTTGAGAAGCTTAGTCATCTGATATGATACGATGTGATATGATATGATTTGATGTGCTTTCAATCTTTGTGTTATATGTTAAGATGCGATACATAAGCGTGTTGTGATATGATACGATTTGTTAAGTTGTAAGGTGTGAAATGTCATGTTATGGTGTGAGTTGGTACCTTATGTGATATGATGTGATACGGCTTGATATCATGTGATATGAAACGTATGTGATGTGATATTAAATCATATGATAGGATACGATGTGATTATATTCCTTATGCAGCATGATATTGTGTGAGATGTTTAGTCATCTGATATGATACGATGTGATATGATATGATTTGATGTGCTTTCAATCTTTGTGTTATATGCTGTACGATTTGTTAAGTTGTAAGATGTGAAATGTTATGTTATATAATATGGTGTGATATGGTACCGTATGTGATAAGATGTGATACGGCTTGATATCCTGTGATATGAAACGTATGTGATTTGACATTAAATCTATGATATGATATGGTGTGATTTTATTCCTTATGCAGCGTGATATGATGTTAGTCTTTAAGTCATCTGATGTGATATGATGTGATGTGTTATGGTTTGACGCGCTTTCAATTTTTGTGTGATATGAAAAGATGCGATACATTATACGTGTTGTGATATGAAGTGATTTGTTAAGTTATATGATGTGAATTGGTGCGTTATATAATATGGTGTGATGTGATTCGTTATCTGCTATGATATGATTTGTTAAGTTGTAAGATGTAAAATGTTTTGTTATATAATATGGTGTGATATGATTCGTTATGCGATATGATAAGCTGTGTGATACGGCTTGATACATGTGGTATGATTCAATTGGTGATAAGATATGATATGATTAGCTATGCCTTTTTAAAGCAACCTAAAGGAGATAAGATAAAGGCGACAAATTTTGATATTTTTAAAATCGATTAGCGGCTTATGATGGTGTTATCACTAAATAATTTTCCCTCTGAAATAAACTGATCCTCTATCCATATGATCCCTTTACTCTTTCCTTGTAGTTGTGATCGAAAAATCTCTCAAAAATATACATTATATTCCAATTTTGGAGTACGGATACTTAGTAGGAACTTGAAGCCAAACTCAAATCTTTGCAAAATGTTTCTTTTCAACTTTATTTGGTCTGTTGATTGTTACATAATCTCCTACACTCCCCGTATATAATATACCATACCCCATATGCATCTGACGCATTCGAATCAAAACAGTTTCGCAAATAAATTTTCAGTGGTCTCAAAATCCAGTCTGCCAAATCCAGTTAGTCTCTTGATAAAGTATAGTACAAAAATAATTGACCACCAACACCGTTAATTTCCTGCAACTGATATCCTTTTTCGTGTGTTGGCAACAACAAAACCCATGTCGCATGTTGGCAACACACTAACGGCCGTATATCCACCCCTCATTGTTGCTCTACTTTATCGAAGTTGCATTACAAGCGGTTGAAATTATGTTTATGTTGACGGCATTGGAGCTGCTGATATGCGACAACTACATTGGATTGGCACGGCTGTGGCAAACGGCGACAGACGACAGATATGAAGATTCAAATTCATGAGTGACTGACTGTGTGCGCGAACGCATAGGTCAATAGCGCTATGCCGTACATAAAAACTCACGCGTAATAAATGTGAGTGTCAGCGAACAAACACTACAACAAAAAAAATTTATTGGAACATACAAAAAGATCAGATGGAGTCAGAGCTCAGCGCATGGCAGACTACAATCACCCACAGGGACAATGAAGGCATGCAACTGAAGTTCGCAACATTGAATGAACCTTCCGTTGGGCATTGACAGTAGCAACAATAAAGTGATTATCATTTTCGCGTGACTCGCACTCATACGCCTCCTTGCCTATTTTCAGCTGCCTATTTTATTTGCAAGAATTGGTTCATTGCAAAGCTGTCTGACGGCTGACTGCCGGTCGTTGTATGTAAATTTTGCGACTCTTTACATATTGTCTTTGCTGACAAGTGCAGCTTTCCATTTTGCTGTAGTTTTTCATATTTCTTAATGGAGCGCATATTGTGTTGTCTCAATGACTTGGTTAGCTCAGGTCTGTTTTGTTGAAGTTACTGTGTGATGATAAATCTGATGTTGAGCCTATCTCTAACTAACAGCGTTAATAATCTCTCATCTTTGACTGCATCGCGCTGAAGAATTAGCCGCAATGCACGGATTCCTTTCGAGAAGTGTTTTGTCAACGCTCCAGTCAAAATTGAGAGTTGGGCCTTAGTGTACCCTGTTAGTGAGCTATGTTATCAACCACCGGTCAAAAAGATCTCGACACCCGTCCAGATGCGGCGACATCCCAGCGTTTCATTAACTAACCCTAAGCCTACCTTTCTAGAAGCAGATTGCAAATGGCGAGTGGTTAGCAGTACTCCCTCTGACTATACTATACAGTTTCCTGGAACTTTGCTGTGCCCTGGCGCTCCAATAATCTTCATTGAATATAAGCTCGCTGCAACTGGGTATACGCTCGAACAGTTGAGGAATGCGCCGCATCTTCGGTGGAGTCGACTTCCACTTGAAAGAAGCTGAAGTTGTCGAAAAATGGCTAAACTTGAGTTTATGAAAGAAACCACCTTCTCCAAACATCCCATTTAGCTTTGACACATGCGTAAGCTGGATGAGCTCCACACCCCAGTATTTCCTGTAGGGTATATACATAAGTTGTCCAGTTAACTGCCGGGAAAAAGCTCGAGGTACAGTCATCTGTCCTCCGAGATATGATTTCGAAACTAGTAAAAAAGCTGGAGTGCCCATTGTTATTTAATCTAAATTCCACGTCTCGAGGTATAATTACAGCGCAGTCTGCATCGGGAAAGATTTCGTCAAATGAGCTGTTCTATACTGAAGTATTCCATTGAAGATTGCAGCTGCGTATTGTCCTTCAATCTCATCCGTGTCGCATGAACTTAAATTTTCCGGTGCGCGGTGTAGTGCAACAACTATGTATATGTCTATTTTCTTTCTTTTCATATTAAAGACGGCTACATGTCGTTTTTTATGGAGCCTACACAGGACTGCAAACGGCTCTAACTGTTCTTAGCTACACTGAGCTAGCACCCCTTGAAGCGTCCCTTAATGATACCCAGGGCTGCAAGAACCTCCTTCGCTACTCTGACAGCAATAGCCGATATTCGCCATACTAATTGGGAAAACATTATGTCGATTCGCCGGATCCATAATCATCATCATTAACCGTCTGAGAGATTTTTGCTGGTTTGTAACCAGCCATGCCAGCTTTCCCTATTTTACCACAGCTGACGCAAATTGGGAGCAGAAAGGGAGGCTTAGTTTCCCTCCACCTGCTTCTCCCAAATCAGTGGAGGTCTCCACCTTCCTCTACTTCCAAACTGCAGTACTGACTGAAATTATTTCCTGGCCGGGGCGTTGTCATCCATCCTGCTGGTGTCCGGCAATGTTTTACGTGCCTCCTAAACAACAAAAATCTCGTACTGAAATGCACTTGCGGAAGGTTTGCATATGCTCCTGCCTCATTGGTTGTATCAATGACTGTTATAGGACACAGATAGTCTCTTTTTTTGTGATATAAGTCTCACTTATATTGAGTATGATATGGTCGTGTACTTATCCTTCAGATGCCGTTTCCTTGACAAAGATATAAAGCGGTAGAGCATTGCATGTTAGGGTTAAAGGCTCCGAAGGGGCTGATATAATTCCTCCTGTGATCGCCCCACAAGGGGATCGTTGGACTTTGCTTAGCCCTTAGCATATTATTGTTTGAGGTCTGACATGCTAGCTTCACTTTTTGATTAGCATCCTTTTTCAGGCTTTGTTCAGTGTTTACTCTACAATACAGTCCAGGTATTTGGTACTATCAAAAAGAATATGCACCTGACCCCTGGAAAAAGAACATGGGCTAAAACTTCGGATTTTAGCTCGAGTTGTGGGTACTAGCCGTGTCGTTGGAAGTTTACGCCAAGTCCTTTCGTCTACGTCCTGATAACGTCTGATACCAGTTTTATTTTGTCATTGCCAATAAGTCTAAAATCAACCTCAAGACGTTATGATACAATCACTGCGAGGCGATTTCTACGACCAACACCTTTCGGCTTTTCTGCTGTTTAGCTGCATAATCACTAATACCACCAACAACAACTACCTACCCAGCCCTTACGCCTACTTACGAATTCCAAACATAAATATTACACAACGGCTTCAAAGTTCACCAAAGAATAAGATTCCTTTTGATATTGAACGGCATCGTAAAACATTAAATGTTGCTTTGCCAACCAAAACTATTGGAATAACTTTAGCTAAGGCCGCTCAAATTCATTCCATAAGCTTTTACTTATATGACCTTACTAGTTAAATAAGTAAACTCTAAAGTTGCTGTAATTTTTGTGTATGTGTGTGTATTACATATGAGCACACATATATACAATAAATATATATGTTTGTTAGTGTATGAAGAAAATGCTCATTAAAATTTCTGTTCAATTCCGCATTCGTTACGCTTTTGAATTTTTAATCAATTGCATGTCGCCCCAAACGACCAGGGGACCAACAAACTAGCCACAAACAGATATGCGTATGATTGTATGCACATTTGTGTTTGTATGCATAAAGCAAAGAGGTCAGGTCAACTTAATTTAGTTGCTTTGTGTCCTTGCTTCCCTTGCCACACATACAGCAGTCACAAAAGTACGCACCCAACCTTCCACTTGCTGTTGCGCTTCCCAGCTTCTGTCTCATGCCAAAATCATCATTGACATTCGGTTGAATAGCCTTTGCTTGGTCTAGATACAAGCACTTCCCCCTCCTTTTTTTCTTCATTTATGACTAGCCATCGTTGTTGTTGTACGCTGTTGAAGTGTACCTCATTAAATAATATCCTTTTTTGGCACACTATTCGACCAGCTGGCACTTTTGAGCTGTGCAAAGTGGAAGAGGCGCACACGAAACACGAACTCTTCATATTAACCTCGTTCTATGATTTTGCTACAACTGTAAGCGTTCGCTTATCAAAAATGTCGATGCTGGCCACACGTAACCAACGGTAGCGTCAAGTACCCAAAATGCTCAAAGGCGAGCCATAAATGACCAGCCAACCCCACTGTAAACGTCCATCTCTACTTCAATCGATCCGTCGACTCTGCTGCTGCAATCACTTCTCCTATGAGAATGCTTGTCTAACTGACCGTCTCTGCTTCACCGTTTGTGTATGTGCGTGTGTCTAAGGGTGTTATGCGCTCAGCTTCTTATCATCCCCAAAATTCAACTGGATTTTTTATTTCCATATTTGAATGTCCCAATCAAGCTAGTCCCTGAGACACGCCCGCAGTGCAGTTCGTTGAGACAAGTTCGGTTTACTCTTTTAAATATTAAATGATATGACGACTTACAGTGTAAGCATTAAGTAGATGGACGGCTAAAAAATAAAGGGGCCGAATTTCCCATTCAAAAATTACTTGTTTCTGCAGAAATTTTGAGTTGATTCCTTATTTTTAATTTGCATGTCAAATTCGGTTTGATGGGACCTTTGCTTCCGTGTTGTCCCATCTTCAGTGAGAGTGTAGAGAGAGCATAGTTTGCAGCATACATAAAACTAACATATACATCGTTAAGAGATGAGAAAGAGTGGGGTCGGGACTGATGTTCGACAATGCTACTACTTCAGCTACTACAACTTCAGCCCTGCGCCTAAGGGAGTTGTCGTGTTGGAAAAAAAAGACCACATGACTCTCTCGTATAATAAACAAATACAGTTTTCTCTCTCCTAGCACGGATCGCTGTGCGACCACAACAGTTGCCGAAGCCAACTTTAAGAAAAACATTCCCGGTAGATATGACGGGACGGAGTCGGATAGGTGCTTTGCTATTGACAGCAGCATTTCCATATACACGGACGGCTCCAAGCTAAACGGTTGAGTTAGATGTGGAGTATACTCACGGGATCTTGACCTCCAGCTCTCCTTCAGACTACCCGACCACCGCAGTGTTTTCCAGGCAGAAGTTTCAGCCATCAAGGAAGCCGCAGCTAGGATAGGGACATACAATGTCGGCAAAGAAATATTAATTTTCAGCAACAGTCAGGCTGCCATAAAATCTCTTGGCTCCTACTCGTTCAATTCTGAAATAGGACTATACTGCCACCGATCTCTTCAAGAGATGACCCAACAGAATCGTGTACACCTGACATGGGCACCTGGACATAGCAACATCAAAGGAAAATGCATTGCAGATGAAATCGCTAGGCTGGGTACAACCAGATAGATTCTTCCTGACCAAGAACCCTTAGCCATGCCCCTGGCCACATGAAAGCTAATGCTAAAAGAACACATCCACCGACCACAAGCCGTCGAAAGGCGGCTATAAACACCGGGGTGTCGAATATTGAAGGAAACCTGGCCAAAATGGGATCCTAAAAGATCCCGCCACGTGTACAATCTAAGTAGGGATACAATTTCCACACTTGTGGGGGTAATAACTGGTCATTGCCTTATAGGTAGGCTAGTAGAAAGGTTAGGAATGCCTTACCGTCGATGCTGCAGGAGTTGTAAAGAGAATGAGGAGGAGGAAATGGTGGTTCACCCCATCTGCATTTGCCCGGATACTCCGTTTCTAGATAATCTGAGCCAGGTTAAAGAATATGACGTCAAGGACTTGGTAGCTTTTATCAGGTCCTCAAAATGGTTCGAGGAGGGAAGGTAATGGTGTATTTTCGTGGTATCACAATGGGCCTAATATCACTGGCCTAAGTGTACCCCCGGGCAGCCACCTCAACCTAACCTAACTTAACCTAAGCTAAGGATATGATAAAAATGGCGCTGTTCAAGCAAAAGCTGGTACTTTTTGATCAGCAGTGCTCCTAGAAAGTAGTGAAGCTATGCATATGCGCGGACGACAGCATGCCCTTGGCGCAGAGCAGCAAAGCGTCAAAAACGATTTAAATACACTCCGGAGTCCACCAATGCTGCAATCTAGCATTGATCACCGTGTTTACGTTACTAAACCTTGGCACTCTGAAAGGAGTGTGACCGTCCTAAATAAATACTTTCCCGCAAATACAACAAACCCACTTTTTTAGAACCCCATGCTATGCAGTTGCAAGGAGCTGCTGCGGGGTTGACGATTTGTGCCTGCGCCGCAACAAAACAGATGAGGTAAGACGGCAATTAGAGCCCTGTTTGGGAAATAAAACCAAAGTCGCTCCGTTTCATAGAACCAGCAGCCGTAGGAAGTGGTCTCTAGTCAGACATCTGGTTGGGCAGTACTTATACTCTTTGCCAGAGTTCGAGTTCAGCTAATTTTTGGAGTACACGCTGAAAGTCATCAATGTAAATGGCTATGACGTCCTTCCAAAAAAGTATCTCGAGACGCACTGGCACTTACGGTGGAACCTGTTTGTGTCACACACAGATTCTCAGCCCCACACATACATACTTGTATAAATATTACCTTTTCGGTTTGTATTCCTACATCGGTATCTCAATTTCGAACGCCTCCCAACCTCCCTTCATTTTCCCGTTGTTTTGAACTCTACTCTGCAACCCACTCTGCAGAACTCTCACATGAACGCGTCGCCTGCATATTGAATTTATTTAATTAAGGGTTTCGTATATGACTACTGCTGTATGAAGGGTGTCACGTATTGCTATTGTGGTCTCAATGGTCATACAGCAAGCAACCCCACGTCCTTCATATGCATTGAGCGCCCAACCAACCAAACTGCTATGGTCACAATTCGAAGTTGTTATAACTACGCAACGGTACAGTCGCTTCGATAACTTCATTTTCAAAAATATTTTTGTTTTTATAACCCTTTCATATGTACTAAATATGTACGTATGAGTCAAATAGTTTTGCATGCATATTAAATTTTTATCGACTTTATATTTGCGCATAACTTTGTCAGCTTCCTTCTCACATACTCACACACTCTCGCGCGTATGTGTTTGGCTACAAAAATAATAATCATAATGTCCCATATAAGTTGGTACGTGCAAATAACGAAACACTTTACGAATAGTTTGAAGTAGCTTGTGGAACGTCCAATCGTTAGTTCATGTAGTCATGTGGGGATTGATGAAAGTTCGTGAATGAGTTGGAGTCGTTTTCGTTCTTGGAATACCGTTGCCACTGCAAAAAAAAAAAGGAAATTCATTTTGATTCATTTAGTTTTGTTAATTCTTCCGACTGCCCTTTTCTTCCACTGGCCTGAGGTGCCCATCAAGTGGTGGCCTGATCGGGCGTATTTGGGGGACAGGCATTCACCTTCTTTGAAGTGTGTCACAAGGATGATGTGGCGTGGTATATCCCCAAGAGGGACCAGCTTCAGCTTTGGGCCCTTCCATATGCGATAACCTTTAGCCACTGCGTCGTGGTAGCATCCTTGCAAACGATAGAAAGCCAAACGGTGTACAGCGAAGTGTACACTCATCAAAGTTTGGCGTTATATCACCATATTGCTGTCTTATCATCTCAACCAGAATTGCCTCCGGTATAGTCCTCAGTTCCCCCCAAAACTTTAACGTAGCTGTATAGTAAGGCGGCAGTACGGCCAGCCTAATTCCATGTTCATCCTTAAAAGAAGCCGACTGTAAAACTGTAGCATCGCGATTGGCATGAATAGGTGCCTCGGGTTTCGATGAACAGCTTTCCAGAGCTTTTGGCAATGTTTGTTTATATCTAGCTGTGGGCAGCGAGGCCTATGGGCACTCTGTCTGATGGCTCCTCTCAACGCTCCTCTGAACGCGACCACGCTGGCTTCGTCAAACCTAACCCCCTATCAAGAAGTCACCTTAGGCGCTTATGCGCCACCACATAGCCGTTTATTGATAACAACTTGGCTGGGTTAATCAGTGCTCACTGGAGAGCCGAAAAGCCTCAGTTCATCTTTAGGTGAAATTTATGATTGAGATCGCACCGTACACGCTTTCTGTGAAATTCCTACATCAGCCAATCTATACATCATACGGGTGATGAATCGACCCCTGAATGATTGTGGTGACAGTTTATTCGGCTTGCACCGAAAGGCCGCAATTGACTTTAACTTGCGAGGGCTTTTCAGCTCCAGTTTAGGTATTTGAATTAGAATTCAAATCCGTAAGTGCACCCACGAATATAAGGAAAAGTATTTAGTCCCTATTTCCCAGTAAAACTAATTACAACCAGAAGTCGTGAGGTATGTGGGGGCTACGGTAGTAAAATACACTAACGAGCACGGTTCGGATTACACTCGAAATTATGGGTTTTGTCAAATTTTCTTCTCTAGATCTGCTAAAGGAGAGCATGATGCACCTTATTCTTCGTCATGTTTAGTCGGTCTTGTGCTATAGAATAGCCTTTTTCTATGAGAAACTTGTTCCTGAATGAAAGAGAAAAGGGGTAGCGATAGGTGCTGGGAGAATCACGTTCTAGGGGGAAGGAAAAGATCGCCGCTTGCATTCGACACCGAAGCGTTACCCGGTGTCACCATGAGTAGGCTCTTCCCCAACATAGAGGAGGGTACAAGCACCTACGAGTAGTCGTTTTCGGATAACACCGTAGTGAGCAAGGCGAAACTTCCCCCAACAAAGACACCAAGAACAGTGATTTACTCTCTCTGCCCAAAAGTGACGACGAGATCGCTTAAAACCACCACATTGTGATGAAGGCTCAATTTAACATCATCAATATGATCAGAGTTTGTTTTCACCGTCACGGAAATCATCTATCTTCTTGAGTTCCATCTAGACTTCTTCTGCGTCGACTGCATTTGGGTTTGGTGAATTTCGTGCTTCCCTTGCCGCGGTGCAGGTTTTCGAATAAGTTAGGTCTAGTTTCCACTGTGATTATCATCCCCTGCAGCAAGCATTAAAGCTTTATAATGTCCACAAAGGATTTTCGTACCTCCTTGACCATTCCACATTGATTTCATAGTTTCGGAATTATATTTTGGTATGTTGAAAAACGAACTTTGATTAGAGGCACCTGTGTCGTTCGCCATTTCAAGTGAACCAAATCGCTGCTGTCCCAGCAAGGATTTTCAATTGACCACTCGGGCAAACCTTTGAGCTCTCATATGTATAAAAACATTTTCGTACGTTTTTACTTCTTGATTGTTGCTTGGCAAGTGAAAATTTACTAGTTGAAAGTTTGCATCCGCCTGTTGCGGTCCAATGCGGAATTTGATAAATGTGAGGGTATTTGAGTGTCGTTTGAGTTTCAAATATTTTAGCTATGGAATCCGGAGCTCTTTTCAGCTCTTTCAAGAAAAAGCCCACCTCAGGAAGGGTAAACGTAACTTTTCACTTGAAGCCTCTACAAGTCTTCGTGCAGTGATTGGCAGCGAAAATGGCTCTATTATTGATTAAACGGAACCCAACGTCCGACGCCGCAAACATTACGTTGGTTTTAGACTTCCAGGTGTAGAACATAGGATATCTCTGAAGTGAGTAATGGGAGGAAGGCCTAGACAGTGGTAGGAGCATAACAATACACGGAAAAGGGCTGGAATGTACTCAAAACATCTGCAGTTAAATCAATTGTATCGATTTCTTAACTTATGCAATGTCCTTCAGGCGAAAGTCTATGCAAAAGAGACGTAAGTCGGGCTGCTCAAGAATAGTACGATCCGAGGCATTAATGTTACGAACTTGAACGACAGCCAGATGCCTTCAAGCCATTATAATGCAATGTGATAAAGTCGGTTGTCGCGCAGATATGGTGAGCTTCTCTGGCGTTAAGTAGGCACCTTAATATCTTTCTTTGCTGTTTCCCAGGACACAGCGATATTTAAGAGAAGAGAATTTGAAAATAAGATAGCCGGGAAAGCTTCCGAATTGGATACAAGCGAGCGAAGAGAACGACCACCGCTGGGCTATCTTCTGAAAAAAAAAAATCTAGTGACATAAGATTATGGCAAAAGAATTGCTGTCGACCAACAGGGATGATTGTGATGTTTTAAGCTCCATGTGGCCATGTTTGAATAGGGAAAGCAACTAGCTTTCTTCTCAAGTAATACAAATCTGCAGGAAGAATACTTAGCGCTATCATCAGCTGTCAGGATAAGGAGGAAAAAGAGTTGATTCGTCACTTGTTCTGCCGTTGTCTAGGACTGCAAACAGGACTGACGGTTTTTCGGCCTTCGAAATTGGGAAAGTAGACCATTCCCTCTTATTTTGTTTTCTCTAAGAGAGCGAATGGTTTGTTGGGGACCACTAAGAAGTAATCTGGCGACACCAATATGCCGCCGTTCGGCACTCGCTGAAGGCACTCACAATGAACAGAAATCTCAATGAGAGGAAGTGTGTGTAATGCCCATGTACGCGCTCCTATCCCAACCCAACCTCACTTTAGATGGATTATTCGATATGTGAACAGAACCGTTCTCTGGACAGTCGCTCTTTTACCAGAAGCTGCTTGTACCGGAGCGTACTGGAATCTTATCGGGCAAAGTGCTATCCCCAATCATAACAGTTTCGTAATATATTGGTGTGTGATTTGGCAGGATCATCCATAATTCAAAGTTTTGTTGTCAATAAAGAAAAAAAAATGCATTATCAATCCATTCAACTATAGAGTCGTACAAGTACCAAGCAGTTGGTCCCAATTGAAATGGAAAGCAGCCAGTGAAAGTCGCTTTCATCCAATTCGCGTTTCTGGTCAACATGGCCAACAACTTCAAAGTGTAGAACCCTTGACTTCATATCCTATAACTACATCTACTCACTGTGTTTCTATCAAGACCTCCAGAGTTTCACGATACTACTGAAGCTCTGTTAAAACAAAAAACTTGTTTAAAAAGAACTAAACTAATCCTTAGTATAGCTAAATATGCCCACCTTCAGTTGTTATTGAGCTATTAATATTCCTTGATAAAACAGAAATATTTGCTTTACGTAGGTGTATCTGTGTATGTATGCATGTGTCTACCTTATTAAGCACATACACACAAACACATAAAACATATAAATAAATGTCAAAAATGCAGATTACTTATTAACCCCTGTGGCGTTGAGCCAACAATATTATTCATTAATACATTACGATGTTTGGCGGTGGTTATAATTTCTACAATAACAAAAAGCTTTAAACAGCCAAGAGATATCGAACGATTTTTCCACATACATACAAATGTTCAAATGTTGCCAAAACCTATAGCGCGCTATTTGTTTTTTGCTTTCTTTTGTGAACCAAGTTGAAGTCCCACGACATTCCGCTTTTTTGTGATTACGTTTAAAGTCTGGAAATTCTAAATACAACAGCATTTGCAGGCGACACTAACAAACAGACATATGCGCGTATACGTGTTGCAGCAACCCCACGTCCAGCTGTTCAAAATAGCTCATTCACCTTTTAAGCATGAAGAAGCATCCCCCAGCTGTCAAATGTCGCAACGTCGATCTTCGAGAAATTTATTAGCGCTTTGGCAATATTTTTCTTGCATAAATTCTTAAATATTTCTTGCATACACAACCAATAAGGTTTAAGCGCCTAAAAGTATGCTAACATATTTATAATTTCATATTTTTTTCGTTTTTCTTCAATAGCTTTGTCTTTGCTTTTGTCTTCTTGCTGTGCTGAATTGCACCTTTGAATATTACTCAATTCCAATTTACAGACGCCCCTCTGCGCTGCCACACCTACCTGCATATATCTGCCATCTTAGTTATATTTTGTGCGGCGTAAAAATTGAATCCTAATCCATGAATATAGATTATTATTATGGTGTTGGAAATCGCAGGCGTAGACATGGTAGGAACAGCGTGAGTGGCTGCGCTTGACTGTGGCATGTCCTTGTAATGGAAATGGTTTGTACGAAGGTAAGTTTGCGTTATAAAATTGGTTCTTTTGTATTATAACTGTTCTTTTGGTTTGGGTAATATAATTTTTGTTTTGCTTTATACGTATTTTAAAATTTCATTCTGTTTCAAATTCTATATTTTCTCTTCAAGCTCTTGCTTTTGTTTTCTTTGTGCTCTTTATTGTTGTTGTTGTGTTTTTTATTTAACAAATTTGTCGTAAAATTTTGTTATCTTTTACATTATCACTGGTGTTTTATTAATATTATCTAGGTGGGTGCTCTGTTGTTGCAATGATTAAAATAGATTTCGATGCAGATATAATCGAGATTTAGTTTACGTACAAGTTTTTCCGCTAAGAAAAAAGAGAATCGTCAAGGCAATGCAGAGTGAAGTTCCTAAACCCATAAAACCTCACGTGTCTTTTTGACTTGACAAGTTTCTAGTCAGCAAAGGATAACGACCCACACCATGGCATTATATTTGACGAAGACGGTACCGAACTACAACTGGTATTACCTTCTGGGGAACTCAATGCAGTTGGGTTGTTTTATAAATGCCTGTAATTGAAGGCTCCTACAGCCCAATTCTACACAGCGGGGGTACACCGGCTTTTCGATCCCAAGGCTGTTATTTCAGTATAGGCTAGAGTTCGATATGCCCCACTCTAAAATCTATACCGCTGCAGTGTTTCCCTTCTGAATAAAGAACTACGCACCAAGAGAGTGGATCTGCTGCACCCACCACCATACACAAAAAAAAAAAAAACGGCCTTAAAACGCGAAGAATAGATACTCAAATAAGGGAAAACGGTATACGACATTTTGCCATAGAAATCCTTCCCTAAATCTTATAACTTAAATCACAAGGACCGTGACCTCCATATAAATAAAAGCTCTTGGGCATATTTGCAAAACTTTTATGCATGCAAGTGCACGAAGCGTAGTATACACTGCTGTGTCAAGAGCTAAAGGGTTTTAACAAAAACAATGCACGTGATTAGGTATTCAGGTTTAATTTGAAATTGTTTTCTTCGTGGGATTTTGTTATTTGTATTAATTCTGTATATTATTTGGTCAGATTTCCATGAAATGTTAAAGTGCAAGCAAAGAAAATAAAAAACAACAAAGGAAAATTTAGTAAAATAAAATAAAATTGAATTAAAAGAAACAAAATGAAATAAAATAAGATAAAACAAAATAAAATAGCATAAACACAAAATATAATAAAATAAAACAAGATAAAATAAAATAAAATAAAGTAAAATAAAATAAAATAAAATGAAATAAAATTAAATAAACCTATATAAAATAAAATATATAAAAATAAAAATAAAGCATGATATAATAAAATAAAATGAAATAAAATACAATTAAATTAAATAAAATAAAACTGAATTAAATAAAACCAAATAAAATAAAAATAAAATAATATATTTTTAAATTTTTGAGCTGAAGGCCAATTTAAATAAAAACACAACTTTTTGTATTATAGTTGTATAATTTATTCTTGTCGATATTTCGGCTTTATTCTAAAGCCATCTTCGGGACTAGGGGTATAAAAAAAACAAACCATTAGAACGTATTCATCATAATGTTTACGTATGTACATATAATAAGCGACTTACTCATATAAATATGTTCGATCGACTAAATTAGCAATGGCCAAAAATCTGTGTTGAAGGTACAAAAAGCGAACGCATGAAAAATAAACAAATGTACAGAATACCGGAAATGTAAACAAATTTTTAAGAACAGTAAGTATAAACAAAAATTTTACAATAATAAAATACATGTAACAATAAGACATAACTTAGTATGTACATCAACCCCCTTTTGCTTAGTTGTTGTCTTGAAGTATGCTGGATGCTGAATATTCTTATTTAAGTGAGCGCGGTGTATGTTGTTGTTGTTTCAAAATCAAATTGCGATAAGCATTCGCACAGTGGGCAGTGTCCATTTTAAAATTAATTCGTTTTTCACTAGGAGTGTTCAATATATGTAGCATTTCTAAGGTATAGCGTTTTTGGTAATGTTTTTCCTTCTCCAATATATTTACGTTCTCAAAATCAGGGTGATGTCCTGTATCTTTGCAGTAGGCAGATAGGGCCGCATTATTTCCTGAAAAACTGTTTCTTAATTTATGTTTGACCTGTGACCGGAAATCCTTGTCATGAGCTTGAGTTTTGTTGTCCCCACATATACCTTATCGCATACGCGGGACCCGTCGCCGTTGCATGGGATTCGATAAACTATGTCAGATTTCTCGAACTTGGGGATCTTATCCTTTATGTTATTAAAAACTTGCCTTAGTGTATTTTTGTACGTGAACGCTAGATTATAGCTATCCTTGTCGTATAGATTGGAGCTCCTTATCCTCTCCGATAATCCTGGAACATATTCCATTGTCAAATACTTTTTGTTGGCCGCGTCCGTTCTTTTTTCTTCATTATTTTTCGTGGTATGAAAATTTTGAATAAATCTATTTGTTAACTCTTTGGGGGGAAAAAAAAAAAAATTAAATAAAATAAAATAAAATAGAATAAAATAAAAGAAAATAAAATAAAATAAATAAAATAAAATAAAATAATACAAAATAAATAAAACAAAATAATATATAATAAAATAAAAAAAAGGAATAAAATAATAAATAAGATAAAATTTGATATAATAAAAAAAATAAAATAGAATAAAATATAATATAAAAAATAATAAAATGAAATATAATAAAATAAAATAAAATAAAATAAAATAAAATAAAATAAAATAAAATAAAATAAAATAAAATAAAATAAAATTTGATATAATAAAAAAAATAAAATAGAATAAAATATAATATAAAAAATAATAAAATGAAATATAATAAAATAAAATAAAATAAAATAAAATAAAATATAATAATACAAAATAAATAAAATAAAATAATAAATAAGATAAAATTTGATATAATAAAAAAAATAAAATAGAATAAAATATAATATAAAAAATAATAAAATGAAATATAATAAAATAAAATAAAATAAAATAAAATAAAATAAAATAAAATAAAAAAAATAAAATAAAACAATAAAATAAAAGAAAGTAAAATAAAATAAAATAATATAAAATAAAATAGAAAATAATAAAACAAAATAAAATTAAAAGGAATTTAAAAAACAATAAAAAATAGAATAAAATAAAATTTAATAAAATCAAAAAAAAAATAAAATAAAATAAAATAAAATAAAATAAATTAAAACAGAATAAAATAAAATAATATAAAATGAATTTGTATGTAGGTATGTCATTTGAAGACCTGAATTAGGATATTCGGTATAGTAGATCAGCTATTTTGCTTTAAGCGAGTTAGAGTCTTTAGTTTTATGTAGAGATATATCATTTCGCTTATGCTATTTCAATCTACTAATTTTAAGGCCTACTGTGCGACAGCAACAAAACAAATTAAAAACTCCAGTGTTTGTTTTTGAAGTTTTATAAAATTATGCATAAATCTCACAACTAAACCCAAGAGTAATTTAACTCAAAATTCGTAATTTTTGAGTTATGCATATCGCTGCATGTCTTCATTCACTGTCTTCAGGCTCAAAGTAAACATTTTCATTACCTAAAGAAAAGCACTGACTAAAACGAAAAACTTCTGCGTCGCATGTGGGAGCAGTTCGTCAATATTTCGCGTTTTTAAGAAACTACTTTTTGGAGTTAAGCAGTTTTGAGACCTTAGCAGGGGATATGATTGTATTAGCTACCACTAACATTGATTGAAAAACGTGGCGTTGCTCCAATTAAATCGTACTTTATGCATGGCTGAACAAAAACATAGAGTAAAATAAATAATTTGTTACGATAAATCATAGCACACGTTAAGATATGAAACGGGCTAAGTCAAAAGTATCAACTTGAAATTTTGCGTAGTAGCGGATGGTTTAATTTAGTGGTGCACAACGCCAGCAGACTTTCTTTGTAGAAGAATGTGTTTACTTGGAGAATGTTTGAGCATAAAATTCGATTTTTACTACTTGAAGTACAAGCTAAAACTGATTAACTACTTGCTTTTCTGAAACTTTGTCGCTCCGCTCACAAGACATGTATGTGAACGCCTAATAGTTTTCCAAAGCTCTCGAGGGCACTGAGTGATTGATCAGTGAAATGAATCCAATATGAGCTGTGGTACTCACTGGATAAAAACTGCCAAGTGTCAAAAACATGTTTTTCTGATATAAGCGTTCTTTTAATTTAGATCTGCTTTATGAACTAATATAAAAGCCATGTTAAAATTTCGTGTCATTTCAGTTTGTTACCCAGCGCTTTCACAGATACAATGAAAGCGCATTTTTTGTTTATTTTAGTAAGGGCGCACTAGTGGGAGCGCTAATGGTGGTAAGCGAATAAAAAAAGATTTAACAATTTCACACCTTTTTAACCTAATTTTGTTTTCATTTAGTCCGCTGCTGCACAAAATTGTCAACCACCAAGCGGTTTGCCGCGTGGACCACCACCGAATGGTACGCGCCCTAGAGGACCTCCACCAAGAGGTCCGCCACCATGCGGTCCGCCGCCCAGCGGGCCACCACCTAGCGGTGCACCAGAAGGTATGGACATAATTGTTTAAAGAAAATTAGGAAGAGTGATTAGATTGCAGAATCTTTACGACAAAAGCTTTTTATCCACATATATTTGATTCAGTATATACAGAGAAATTTATGACCAGCAGAAACCTCTGCCAGGTTCCTTACGCGAAATGGGAGCATTGTAAATCTTACAGCACTGAAAGTGGGGACCATCGAACTGCTCCTAACACTTGAGGAGGGTTAGTTTGACGTGGTGGTGATGGGAAGAAAGGTTTCTGAGCTCAGTGAGCGCAGCACTCATATATGCTGCCCAATTACACTAATGAGGACCTTTTAGTGAACGCCGTGTAGCGGAAGAGAAAGCAGGCATCTCCTGCTATATGGTTGAGTTCCTTCATGTGTAAGTCCAACATCCAGCAATGTTATTGATATTACATTGAGCTCTGAATGTGATATATCAAGGTATTATTGGATGGTTAGTAAAAGACCATCCTTCTCCGACCATGCCTATATCAGCTCCAGCATACCAATCAAGAGGGTAGTGAAAGGGGGAACCTTTTGAGGCGCTAGGTTAACAAACTGCACCAAATTTCAGAATCATGTATAAACAACACTGGGACAACCCAAAGTGGTTGCCAATGTGAAGGAATTGCAGGAATCCAATTACTCTCTATTAAAGATGCTTTTGACTGTGCGTAACAAAGCTTGGACTCTAAAAAGATTCAGAGGAAAAGCATAGCTGCCATGGTGAAGCAATAATCTGGGTCTGCTTAGAAGAAAAGTAAAAGAAATTTATAAGCTGGCAATGGTGGCGGCAAGCGAAGGATGTAGGGAAGAGTACAGGAACCTGTTAAGGATCTACAAGCGTGAAGTTTTAAGGGCGAAGAGAGTCTTATGGAAAAATTTCTGTGCGGAAATCTATTGCTCCAGTGAAACTGCGCGGTTAAGCAAGGCAGGAGAAATATACTCCAGTTACTAAAAAAGAAAGATAATGACAAATGCTCACGCAGTAGTGAAAAATGCAATGAAGTGCTTCTCGAGATACAAAAGAGCCAGCAGAAAAGAGTACTTTCACCACGGAGCGGGCACTGCCTGGCGTTGTGACTGATAGCAAGGTCGAATGGGCAATGAAAGCTTTAGCTAAGTTTACATTAAGAAGAGGGGATGGTTGGCGCAAGGGTGCTTGAATGGAAGATGAGGCGAAACACGTTTACAACAATGGTTCCAAAGTAAGGGAAGAGATAGAGTCCGCGCTATACTGCGCTGATCGGGAGATATACAGATCCTGCAAGCTGTCAGGCAGAAGTAGTAGCCGCAACCAAAGCATTAGAAACACTGGAAGAAAATACTTGAAACTGTAGCGGCGTCAACTGTTACATTGGCAGCCAAGTAGCTAATAAGACAAAATCTCGCATAGCAGAGCATCAAAAATTGTATTGGAGCGTAAGCAATCCCTGGAAAGAAACGGGATAGGGAGAAGCATTTATGATTGCTTCTATGTAAGTTTGGAATAGATGAAAATGAAAACCCGTATGAGCTGGCTTGAAAGGGTGCATCCCTCGAAGCTTGTAACGTAGACATCCCAGAGGAAGGCAAGATCAGAGGAAGGCGAAACATGCATATTACCGATCAAGCAGGAAAGGCGCGAAACCAAGACTATATATAGTTCTTTCAACCTTCAGGTTAACAGAGTTACTCTTATCAATAGTAAGGCCATATTTGCTTGGTGATTTTGCAAGCATCCTTAGAGTACCAAGTGCGAATTTTGGTTTTCTTGAGGTTGATAATATAAAGCTTTATTGATGAAAGTGGGCAATGCACTACCGTCAGAGGTGTCTACCGATGCACTGGCCTTTGTCAGTTCATCCGCTGTTTCATTTCCGTCAATGCTCCGGTGACCGGGTAAGGTTTGCTGCTTCGCGTAACGCCGTATTCGAGTTTTTGGGATTCCAGTCAACCCCTTGAGTACAGAGCTTTATAGTTTCAAAGCTTCCGCAACCCAATTGTCCACATCACATACGCGAGGGGAATCCTGTTATAAATATGAATGTATTGTACACATATCTAGCAGGCGAGGCTCTGGTAACCCCAAGTTCCTCATGGCAGTAGGAGTGGGGGGTGGGATGGCCTAGAAGTTTTAATTTGGTCACATAAATCGTTTTCGAGATGGTCGGGCTAGTACCTTAATGGTGCTTTTTTACCGGAACGTACTGGATCTATATACGGCAAAGGACCACCAACATCGATAGCACTACCCAAAACCTTCGGGGAGTATCTTTGTCGTAAATACAACAACAATAACAACAGAGTTTTTGACAACCTTAGAGAACGCCTGTCCGAGTATATGTGTATCTCACCGTCGCTTACTCGATTCCCTTACAAGAAAAAACAGGTCCTCTCTATACCTAAAATGTATATTCGGAAGATATTAGCTTAGCTTGGCAGACGGAGGGAGATTGTAACTTTTAGCTATTTAGAGAAGACCCCCGCATAAACACCACAGGTCATTTTGGACCCGTCAGTGTGTGGTGAGGTTGCGGCCTCTTTGCAAACATTGTCAGCAGAGCAATTCAGTTTTGGGCGAAATTTCACCTTGAAATTTTTTTCATACTTCAATGGGGGGTATAGGTAATCTGTTGTCGAATTTGCGTTGGGGAGCATTTTTGGTGTACCGCTGTGACAATATAGCTTTTCGTTCCAACTACTAGATATCCCTAGTTCATTAGCTAGTAGCTGTAAGGCGTAAGTGTAGGTTCAATGGCATCTGGTCGAGGATAGCATTTAGTGCCTCCATTGGATACGACCTATGTTCTCTTGTTACCCTAGCGCCATCCTGTGCCCTGAATCTTGTTTTTTTTTTTTCCTTTTTTGTTTTTGATGTCGTAATGGTTGTCCAGTGCTGTACACTACACCAACGCTCTGTACGTTAGGATGGATCTTATGACAGCTGTGTAGTACCATATCATAAGCTTTGGCCTTAGGCCCCAGTTCCTGGTTATTAATCATTCTCTACTCTTCTATCAATATTGACTTACCACTTAAGTCTGTTGTCTATTTCTTTGTTGAACACTGTAATTAATACAAGATTTCTGTGTTCTTCTCTCCCATAGATAGCAGCGATTCTGGCTAACGAGATTCAATCTACATTACGGACAAAGCATTCGTTGTTGCTCACTAACTGATTCCGAAAACTGCACTTGCACCAAATATATCTAAATATAAGCACCATGTTAAATGTTATTAATATAGCATATTTTGTTACTATAAGCATACATATTTATATTATTACTTAACAGATTTTAGTATATGTAAAGATATATGTAAATAAATAGGACCTCCATTTTATATGCATTAAAACTTTGCCAGCAATTCTATTCAGAAAATTACAAATCGAATTCAGAAATTTGCAATTCAAGTTCGGAGTTTCAAATTCAATTTCAGAAAATTACAATTCAAGTTCAGAAATTCCAATTTCAATTCAGAACTTTACATCTCAAATTCAGAAATTTACAACTCAAGTTCAGAAATTCGAATTTAATTTCAGAAAATTACATTTCAAGTTTAGAAAATTTCAACTCAAGTTCAGAATTTCCAATTTAAATTCAGAAATTTACAACTCAAGTTCAGAGTTTCCAATCCAAGTTCAGAAAATTAAAATTCAAGTTCCAGATATTCCAATCTAAAATCAGAAATTTACAATTCAAATTCAGAAAGTTACAATTTATATTCAGAAATTTACAATTCATATTCAGAAATTCCAATTCTAATTCAGAACTTTACATCTCAAATTCAGAAATTTACAACTCAAGTTCAGAAATTCCAATTTAATTTCAGAAAATTACATTTCAAGTTTAGAAAATTTCAACTCAAGTTCAGAATTTCCAATTTAAATTCAGAAATTTACAACTCAAGTTCAGAGTTTCCAATCCAAGTTCAGAAAATTACAATTCAAGCTGAGAAATTCCAATTTAAAATCAGAAATTTACAATTCATATTCAGAAAGTTACAATTCATGTTCAGAAATTCCAATTTAAGTTCAGAAAATTACAACTCAAGCTCAGAAATTCCAACTTGAGTTCAGAGGATTACAATTCGAGTTCAGAGTTTCCAATTCAAGTTGAGAAAATTACAACTCATGTTCAAATTTTCCAATTTAAATTCAGAAATTTACAACTGAAGTACAGAAATTTACAATTCAAGTTCAGAGTTTCAAATTCAAGTTCAGAAAATTACAATTCAAGTTCAGAAATTCCAATTTAAGTTCAGAAGAATAAAATTCAAGTTCAGAAATTTACAATTCAAATTCAGCAAATTAACAATTCAAGTTCAGCGTTTCCAATTCAAGTTCAGAAAATTACAATTCAAGTTCAGAAATTCCAGACTAAATTCAGAAATTTGCAATTCAAGTTCAGCGTTTCCACTTCAAGTTCAGAAAATTACAATGCAAGTTCAGAAATTCTAATTTTAATTCAGAAATTTACAATTAAAATTCAGAAAGTTAGAACTCAAGTTCAGAATTCCAATTAATTTCAGAAAATTACAGTTCAAGTTTAGAAAATTACAAATCAAGTTCAGAATTTCCAATTTAAATTCAGAAATTTACATCTCAAGTTCAGAAATTAATAATTCAAGTTCAGTGTTTCAAATCCATGTTCAAAAGATTACAATTCAAGTTCAGAAACTCCAATTTAAATTCAGAAATTTACAATTTAAAATCAGAAATTTACAATTCAAGCTCAGAGTTTCCAATTCAAGTTCAGAAAATTACAATTCAAGTTCAGAATTTCCAATTTAAATTCGGAAATTTATATTTCAAATTCAGAGTTTCCAATTAAAGTTCAGGAAATTACAATTCAAGTTCAGAAATTCCAATTTAAGTTCAGAAGATTACAATTCAAGTTCAGAATTTCCAACTTAAATTCAGAAATTTACAATTCAAGTTCAAAAATTTAAAAATCAAGTTCAGCGTTTCCAATTCGAGTTCAGAAAATTACAATTCAAGTTCAGAAATTCCAATTTAAATTCAGAAATTTACAATTCAAGTTCAGAAATTTACAATTCCATTTCAATTTAAGTTCAGAAAATTACAATTCAAGTTCAGAAATTCCAATTTAAGTTCAGAAAATTACAATTCATGTTCAGAAAACTGCAATTCAAGTTCAGAGTTTCCAATTCTAGTTCAGAAAATTACAATTCAAGTCTAGAAATTCCAATTTAAATTCAGAAAATTACAACTCAAGCTCAGAAATTCCAACTTGAGTTCAGAGGATTACAATTCGAGTTCAGAGTTTCCAATTCAAGTTGAGAAAATTACAACTCATGTTCAAATTTTCCAATTTAAATTCAGAAATTTACAACTGAAGTACATAAATTTACAATTCAAGTTCAGAGTTTCAAATTCAAGTTCAGAAAATTACAATTCAAGTTCAGAAATTCCAATTTAAGTTCAGAAGAATAAAATTCAAGTTCAGAAATTTACAATTCAAATTCAGCAAATTAACAATTCAAGTTCAGCGTTTCCAATTCGAGTTCAGAAAATTACAATTCAAGTTCAGAAATTCCAGACTAAATTCAGAAATTTGCAATTCAAGTTCAGCGTTTCCACTTCAAGTTCAGAAAATTACAATGCAAGTTCAGAAATTCTAATTTTAATTCAGAAATTTACAATTAAAATTCAGAAAGTTAGAACTCAAGTTCAGAATTCCAATTAATTTCAGAAAATTACAGTTCAAGTTTAGAAAATTACAAATCAAGTTCAGAATTTCCAATTTAAATTCAGAAATTTACATCTCAAGTTCAGAAATTTATAATTCAAGTTCAGTGTTTCAAATCCATGTTCAAAAGATTACAATTCAAGTTCAGAAACTCCAATTTAAATTCAGAAATTGACAATTTAAAATCAGAAATTTAAAATTCAAGTTCAGAGTTTCCAATTCAAGTTCAGAAAATTACAATTCAAGTTCAGAATTTCCAATTTAAATTCGGAAATTTATATTTCAAATTCAGAGTTTCCAATTAAAGTTCAGGAAATTACAATTCAAGTTCAGAAATTCCAATTTAAGTTCAGAAGATTACAATTCAAGTTCAGAATTTCCAACTTAAATTCAGAAATTTACAATTCAAGTTCAAAAATTTAAAAATCAAGTTCAGCGTTTCCAATTCGAGTTCAGAAAATTACAATTCAAGTTCAGAAATTCCAATTTAAATTCAGAAATTTAAAATTCAAGTTCAGAAATTTACAATTCCATTTCAATTTAAGTTCAGAAAATTACAATTCAAGTTCAGAAATTCCAATTTAAGTTCAGAAAATTACAATTCATGTTCAGAAAACTGCAATTCAAGTTCAGAGTTTCCAATTCGAGTTCAGAAAATTACAATTCAAGTCTAGAAATTCCAATTTAAATTAAGAAATTTACAATTCAAATTCAGAAAGTAACAATTCAAGTTCAGAAAATTGCATTTCAAGTTCTGAAACTTACAATTCAAGTTTATAAAATTGCGATTCAAGTTCCGAAAATTACAATTCAAGTTCAGAAAGTTTCCAAGATTTTTTTCTTTCATGCAATGTAAGATGGTAAATGTTGCGCTAATAAAGGGCTTCATATCAAGCCCTACTATCTATTAAAGAAGCATAGGAATTCTTATCTCACTTAAATCAATTTTGCTATCATTAAAGAGAAAGCGAAGAAAACCCCTTTCCTCTCTTCTCTCTCCTCCTCTCATAAAAGGTCAGTCACAAGGACATCCAGCTATATTCTTAGTGTCACAAGCATTGATCTGCATTGAATGATGACGAATATATGGCCATTTATACAGCCAACGGAGCGTCCACAATCCCGCATAAAATGTATAAATACTGCGTGCACAGATCAAGTTTTCCTTCACCTGCCACTCGCAACTCTGTGGGGTTCTCCGCCTTCAACTACTTCCAAAATGTGGTGTCGACTGAAGTACTTTCATGGCCAGAGCGTCCTCATGCACTTGTTGCAAAGAGTTGTCCTCCGTTCGATTTCTAAACTCAGGATGTACACGCCTTACAGAAAGCTTGGGGTACAGTGTATCCAAGCCACCATTGCCAATGAAGCATCAACGCTTCCGCAAATAGTATTTAAGTATTACATTACGTAGTATGAATTGGACTAACTTTTGAAAAATAACACCCTACTTATAATTTTCTGAAATTTAATTGTAATTTACTGAACTTGAATTGTAATTTTCTGAATTTAAATTGGAATTTCTGAACTTTAATTGTAATTTTCTGAACTTGAGTTGTAAATTTCTGAACTTAGACTGTAAAAGGTGTAGAAAGTTGAAAAGATTTTTCATAATTTTAAAAATTTTGGCATAATACCAAAAAGAGTTTACATAATTTTTTAAATCGGGTGTATAAGATAATCCCGACTTATAAAATCCCGAAATACAAAATTCCGACATAACAAAATCCCGAAAAAACATAATTCCGACACGGCCAAATCTCGAAAATTCATAATCACCGATCCCGACACGACCAAATCCCGACCTAAAATCGCGACAACATGCTAATTGGGAAATCATGAAGTCATAAAAAAACACATTTTCGGTAATTATTCTCTACTATTGTTTAAGCATCTCTACAAAACAACACCTACCCGAATCAACACCGGCTACGTGATCGACAATACTTCTGCGCAGAATAGCATTCTGTATAAATCTTGTAGAAATTTCAACAACAATTTCTATTATTAATAAATTTTAGTAAATTTCGCTGGATTATGTGTTGTTGGGATTTGGAGTTTTCGGGATATTTTCGGGATTGCGTTATAACGCGATTTCGCTGTGCCTGGATTGTTTCTTTACGGTTTTACTGAAAATTGTCGGGAATCTGAAAGTCGGGATTATGAGATGCACCCACAAAAATCACAATTTTTGCTGTTTTTTTTCGTATTTTCTTACGCTTTTTTTCATTAATTTTATTGTTCCATTTTATTTTATTGTTTTCTTCGCAGCCTTTGTTATTGGCTTAATAAAACCATAAAGGTAAATTATTGTCTCTTTGCTGTATTTTATCTGCCGCAGTAATAAATTTCGACTTAATTATAAACACAAAAATTGTTTGTTTTGTCGAATCATAAATACCAACTTCAGCTTGTATGGCTACTTTGGATATGCCTTGTTGCAACTTGTTGTTGTTGCGAAGTTTTCGGCTGCCATCTCTTTTGCAATTATGATTGCAAAGGCCAAGCAAGAAGGCGAAATTCTGAAAAAGCGCGTTTCTGAAAGCTTTGCTGCTAAAATATTTTAACTCAGACTAAGACAGGAGCTTCGTTGTATTTTGCAGGATCATCACCAACGTACGGGTTCTTCCGAGAGCCTCCAAATACCCTTTTCACTTGTAGTTGCATTTGGCATGCACAGGTGCTGAATGTGTTACCACTCTACGGGAGGCGAGCATAAATGAGCCCTCTGTCTCTTTGTCTGTTAAGTTTCGTCTTCATAGCTTCTTCGCATTTCAGTATCCACGGTTTTTTGCGCGTGTTAGCACTTTTGCCTAGATTAGGTTAGGCTAGGTTGAACTGGGCGGTCCATGAGGACCACACATAGACTGAATGAGTCCGTAGTGTTACCAGAAGTATATTTTTAACGACCAAACTAAAAACTCTATCAAAAATCAGGACCTATCTCATAAAATGACTCCGTCCTCTTGGCAAACACCCGAAATTTTCTAGGACTTAAGCCACTTGCTGCATCTAGATCCGTGGTATGCCACTCTCACGTTGACAGACTTTAACCCACCAACTTCTTGTTTAACTAAGGCACTCTCCAAAGGTTTTGGCAAGTGTTTTCGATGTAGATGCCATTTTTTGTCGGATATTGATTCGATATGTTTGGAAAATAGTACTATTAAGGTGAACGGACCATCTAGGTAACCATTTAATATGATCACGTTCAAATTTGAAGGCCGTCCCATTCCTCTTTTTATGCTGAACTTGGGTCGCTGGACTCCCGCCTGCTAAGTGTGTCTATGACACATTCACAATTCTAAAAAATTTCACCTCATGTGGGTGAGGTTGTCAATTGGGCACAACCCCTTGACGGCCTTGTGTAGCTCACTTATTCCTTTGTTACTTTATCGCGTCATCTTATTCTGACACTAACCATGGAAAGTTCGAAAAGGGTTCTTCTCTATCCTCCTTCCCTATTGAGCAAAAGGGATGAAAATCGATGAATATGTGTGCAGCGGCGATGCGGACTTTCAAATTTTCACATTGTATGGAGATTCTAAGGAAGTAACTGTATAAAGCTTGGGTCGAGCTCTAGTATTAAATCCCTGATCTACTTCCCAGCAGTACTGCTGCTAAATTGTTGTTGCATCGGTGCTGCACGAGCCCCAGTGCCAACAACATCTCCACTTATACGGTGACAGAGCTCGTAACTTCCTTTACTTTGCTCAGCAAGAAGACGTAAATGTAAGTGCTGTGTCCGTTATCTCATCTCGGTACCATTCAGTCCATTACTTACATTATCAAAGTCTTCTTATCTTCATAGTCATGGTTATTTTGAGGATAATGGTTTACGTAGTTATTGTTGCTGTATTTTCCAGGTTTATACCCTTCATCATCTTGCTGAAGTCGTACTAGAGTAATCACTTTCGGTGAATTGCGGTCTGCCCGTCCCAGCCCGTTCTTCCATGATGAAAGAAGCCTCGCTTGCTTGCTATTTGTGTGATAGGTTCATAATTCTAACATCTCTCTCCTCGTGGAAGTGAACATGATAATTGGATTAGAGAAGCTATAATTGCCCTGGCAACCCATATAATATGTTGGGCTACACAACAGCTTACGCCCTCCGCCAGAAGTAGCTATGCGAAAGCGTAACTATTGTGGTGGTTTCTCTAGTTGTAGGGTGGTAGTCTGTACTCGTCTGCCTGCACAAATGAACATCTTGCCTGCACAGTTGGGAAGCCACCATTCAAATTCGTGCTTTCGATTTTGTGGTACCCTTTGACTCGAGCCGTCATACATTAATAAAAAATAACTAACTTGGGGCTGTATTCATTTCAAAAGTTTTTAATCTTAGTTTTCGGGCAAATACCTCCGACTCCAGACACTGCGTTTATAATTTTGAAAGCTTCCTCTGGGGTGTGTTTTTCTGCACTACCTCTATGAAGATTGGTAGGTAATTCCCGAATTATTCAGCCACCTGGTGTTGCATCGACTGTTTTGAACTCAAGTCAACTTTATCGGGTTGCTTTCTGATCTGGCTTTTATATGGAAGAATGGGTTTGTGAGTTCATCTGACAATGCACGAGGTTGGATGCAGAAAACGGACAGATATTTACCAGATCTCGGAGACACGAACTTTACATCAATTTGTTTAATCTGAAAGCATGCCTTTTATTTGCGACGGAGCGACACCACACTCGTAAGTATAGATGAAGAGAAAAAGGAGAGCGACTGGGAGGCAGAAAATGTGTAACAAACTTTTAGAACTTTGCACGATAGCCATAGATCTGGTTGAACAGCGTCTACCGTTGTTATATACCTACTTAGATAGGAAGGATAGTTTTCGTTGTCATTAGATCGAAACCGCCATAAGAGGTGTAAAAACTAAAAGTAAATACATACGTGATTGAAACATGGTAAGTTGCTGAGCTTAAAGGAGCTGTCTAACGTGTATCTTCACATTCTTGAAAAATATAGTACGAGTGATGTCCAAGTCGCTAGGGTCGTTCCTGAAACTTTTTGCTGTCCCAAGAGGTTCAAGTAAAAATCTGTATTTATCTCAATAGCTTTTACTGTATGTAATCTCTTCCTACCAAGGCTCTCAAACAAGAGCCCCATATAAGATTTCTCATTCAGGCAAACATTTATCTTCACAAAGGTTGTGGTTTCTCTCTGAGATTTATTGAGGATATTTATTTCTTTATCTCACTGAACACCTTTTACTTGAAGGGGAAAAACAATAAACATCTCTGTTGCCTAAGTAGTTTGAAAATGTTTCACGATCAATGCCTTTGAGGAGACGGTAGGTTTCACAGCTTGGAAAATTTGAGACCATCTGAGTTCTGTGCGCCTCCAGTGCCACTTGGTAATGGCGCAGCAGGTGGCGCTGGACCAGTTTGCACTGAACCAGATTTCGCTTGAGCGCACTGAAAGAAAAAAAGCGACAGAAATATATGATATAAAGACACAAACCGCACACATAACCCCAACTTACCACCAAACTGAGGTAAACTATTAGTACCACGATGAGAACCAAGATTGATTTGAACATTTTCGTGTGCGCGTTTAAGATCCGTATATCATACGTAGAGTTTACAAAATTAATCTACACTAACGAAACGGAAGCCACGATAAGCTCGCTTTTATATGCGACTCAAGAGGAACCACGCACTGAATAATTTAGTCAATTGACCAATTTTCGAAAATTGCGTACTCGAGCGTTAAGAGTTTTAATTGGAGGCGGACGTTTGTGCGTTTGAAGAGATGAGTCCAGAAAAAACAATTTTCCCTTATATCGTTATTTACTAAATTGTTGTTGTTTTTCTAATAATATTGCTGCCAAATGAAGAGTAGCACGGTCATAGTACCATCAAAATACAGAGGTCCCACAGGCTGTTTAACTTCTAAGTATCGAAGCTGTCTTCCAGCCTAGAAGATGTTGCCATTGTGTCCTACGCCGATGACTCTTGGCCGATCCATTGATGAGCTATGCTATAAAGTTGACGAATATTTCCCTAGCATTTCCACTCTTTTTACCTCGTGGAGTCCGGCACTGTCACCCATCAAAACTCGCAGTTGAAGAAAGCAACCTCCCTAGGGAGCGGACGTCACTCTAGATGATCTTCGATCTGGATACTGTAATGGGTTAAACTCTTACATATTCTGAATCAATCCCAACATACCCAATGTGTGTCCCGCCTGTAACGTGCCTTCACGGTTCAACCCTGTTGAAACAGCAAGTTTCCACGGACTACCGTTAGAGGAAATGGAGTACAATTTGTGAGTGATTGCACCTATTGGATGGGGCGAAGCACTGCTACAACAACAAGAACGACCGGCCTAAATTCCTATGAAATACTACGCTTATATAGACGTGCTGTTTCTAGCTTTAGATGACGTCTTCATTGAATTAGCGAAAGCTCTCTGTAGAGAAATATCTTCCAAAATTCCTTTCCAAAGACTTGGGTGTTCTTAAGCTGCATACATACAGACACAGCCGTGTGCTTCGCAATGTATATAAATCCCGTGTGACAAAAAAGAAACGAACAACATGAGTTCTATTACAGTCTTCGGAACAAGCTAAGAGATCCTTCTACCTACATGGATATATTGGATGTATTTTATATGGCCTGCGGAATGGACTCCTGCTCTTTGCACCAATTCCGCATACGTATATATATATGCGTCTTTTGAACTTAGCGAACGTTTCTCTCTTTTCGCTATGCAGGAGGTAAGTAGAGCAATATTGTAATACCGGCAGGGTAGGCGTCATCTCCGACAGCCAGGCGACTTTTTGCATATGGGAAAAAGAGGATAACACCAGGTCTGGCTGGTTTGACTGCGGAGTGGACTATGGATTTAGCAAGTCGATATAACGTTTACCTGGTATGCGTGACGATGTGGCCGATAAGCTAGAATGGTGAGGGTCAACTCATGCACTCGAACGAGCAAAGGAAATCCTTGCATCCTTGGGACACATCAATCAACGAGCTAACAGTAGATGAAAGCGTTTCCAGTGTTGGTTCTTGGAAAACAATTTTTTACAAGAGTCTCCTCGAATTCAAGCCGTGCTAGGCCTAGGGAGCCTCTGATATATAAAAACACAACGGAATGGATATAATGGAATAGTTTTCTCATTGGGGATTTTCAACACTTGCCATTTTTCAATTGATATTTTTCATGGGTAGATATATACACATATACAATATATCTGTCGTCATAAGCAATAATCGCCTAAGTCCGGCGTAAAAAGATGGGACATGGGCGATTAATGCTTGTGACCACAGATATAAGCGTACCGACAGACGTTTTCCAGGCCGAAAATAATATTCAAAAAGTTATCTTTCGTTCTTCCTATCTTTCCCGTCCTTGTCTACTTTTTCTGCCATTTCTTCTCTTATTTGGATCTCAATCTCCATTTCCCTCTAATTCTGCTTCATTCCACCCACTACCACTCCCACCTCCTACTCCCACTCCCAATCCTTCTCGAGTTACAACTCACCCACTCATCCCTAACTCTTTCTCCCGCTTTGGGCTCTTCCACATAGTATACGTAAAAAGATGGTTGTAGTTGTACTTGTAGCAATGTAGGGTGAAGTTATCGTCTTGTCGATATTTGTCGTATCGAATGAGTATGACTGGATCATCGAGTCAAAGTTGTGGCACACTTAGATTAATAATCTGCACTAAGAGCCCTTTTTTCTCTTCATTCATTCTTCGGCTAAAATAGTGATTACTGCAGGTTTTTGGCTCTCAAATGAAGTAAAGCCTTAGAAAAAACTTTCTTGTTCCCTTCAGCCGAAAACCTTTATTTCATCCCATTTTATTACATTCACCAATTCTTGTCTCTAATAATTTCTTGATGTCATCAGGTATGCAATACAAACATACATATACAGTGTCGAACCGAAAATTAGCAGTGGCCGTTTTATCGAATAAAACCAACGGCTAATTGAGGGATGAAAGGTGTAATATCGATAGACAGTGTCCGGCTGTGGACGGAATCGGTGGACAGACAACGGTTGTAGCACAGTTTAGGATTGCCGGTGTAATCTGTGAAAAGTAATCAGACTTCGGTGAACGGTGTATCAGTTCACGGTGGTTGTTGTTGTTTTAGCGCCAAAGGTTTTGGGCGGCGAGGTTGACATTCTGGTTGGAGAAGCTATAAGTTGCACTGCCAACCCCTTGAACTTGAAAGGGTTGAGCTACATAACCACTTGAATCATTTGGGTATTTTGGTCGCCTCCTACGACTGATGTAGGTATATTCTAAGCCCTCCAGCCCATGATAAAAATATTACCAGGTAAAACCGGTGAGAAGCAAATGACGTTTAAAAAAAAGTTTAATTCTCATTGCTTTCATATTTATATTTTTTATTTTGTAAGAAAAACAGTAAGATATTTTTTTTTTATTAGATACAAATTTTATGCAGACCAGAATTTTTAGGTGGGCAAGGAATCATAACGGCCAACTGTATTCCAAACTTTTCAGCTCAAATATTATATTCTAGCTTTCCGCATCACGCCACGATCCTCGTCTGAGGTATTTTCTTCAACACGTTCTTCAGAAATGTATATCTCCGAAGAGATCAAGGCCAAGCGTTGCTTCCAAATTGGAGTATTCGTTTTTCTACGGCTCGGCGGACCCAAATACATGTTTTAAGCCCACACAAAACTTTATCTGCTAAGGCCGACGAACTTTTGGTGCTAAGGCAATGCGGACATACACTCTATCACATTTTTGAGGGATGGGCCGGCACCCTACATCTATACCACAGCGATGGGATTTGGCTGTACAACTGGTGACGTCAGCCTCCATACTAATATTCTCCAACAGGAACATGATATTCAGCTTAACTGCAAGGAGCTACAGCGTCTTTGCTGACGTGGGAAAGTTATGGGAGATCATTTTGACTGTTTCTGTGATTCTGTTTTCTTTGGTTTGGCATTTGCTCAAAGTTTAAGAGATTGATTTAAAAATTTTTTTAAAAATCAAAAAACCATTATGGCCGCCGAGAAGAGAATGGTTTTACCTTCTTATAGATTTATTATGCTCTAGCCCACTGGGGAGAGTGGACTAGTGTCCTATCGATCAAAAAAAGTTAAAAATGTTTGGTAGCGGCGACGGCGAATGGGTGGGTCGATTCCCAAGAAACCGGTGGTTGGTGGAATCTATACCCGGCGTGCCGTAGATAACGAATCTGTGGATGTGCACTGGTAATTCATATGATCGCTTGGCCCCGTTGCTAGAGGGCGGTGGACGCGCCTGCGTCTGGAAGAAGTAGGCGGTAGGAACTGTGTACCTTCACGCTAAATCTCCAAACACATCAATAGGAGTGGACTAAAGAGGTCACCTACTGCTCAAAAGTGGAGGACCTGTGCAAAATAGGTAAGTTACATCTGTTCACGCAAAGCGGTTGAGGAACAGGCATCCTTCATCGTAGGTAGATCGTGCCTTCGATGATCTATCAAATGCAAACGGTTTCTAGTTAAGTATGACTCGTTGTAAACAGTTTGAGAAGTTAACGCACTCACAGTTAGGCGACTGTTGCGCGAATGAAATGCTTGCAAGTAATTTCTCGCATTTTGACTGTGCATTCTCATTCCCTGGCTAATCGCTGCTGTAGTTGGGATGTATGTAATGGTAACTATATGAATGTGAGGTGATGATGCTACTGCATACTTGTGATGCTAATTTTCTGTTCGCTGCTGTATGCATTTTATCATGCAGCTAATGGCGTTAGAGCTAATAGGTGGTAGCATTAACCTCCCGTTCATAATATGTATTTGCTTTCGCAGCTATCATCGATGCGTTGCATGCAGCCATCAACATCCAAAAACTAATAAAACTTTATCTTTTTAATAAGCAAATACAAATGCAAATAATTCAAACTTCCACACTACATACATACACACTTTCTTATAGTCAATACGAGTTTCAAGTTGTAATCTATTCTGTTGCTCAAACGTTTGCTGCCCACCTTTATCCTCACTAAGCTCCGTTCAGCTCATCCATTGGTTGAACATTGCAATGCTCTTTCGGTTGCCAGTTTCTTATGTTTGTTGTTGCCTTGTGTCCGTGAAAAATTTATTTCATTTTCTGATGTTTTGATGTTACTGCAATAGCTTGATTTTTTTACTACTCTTGAAATGCTAGTTAAACGCCCGCCATCTTTGTCTTCCGCTTCGCTTCCGGTTGGTGGCATTCGCTATATCCCAGAGGTATTGAGCATAATTTCCGTCTGGTCTTAAGTTTATGACTGCAGTGGATTTCTATATTTGTTTAATTTATGTCACTGTTTAAGAGAGAGAGATATATTTTTGTACATAAGCCAATATGTATGTATTAGGGTGGGTGAGACACACTTGCTCAGGTCGGATTATACGTCTATACGAAGTTCCCGGTCAAAAAGCGTTAGAAGGTTACGAAAATACCCATAAGTTGGCAAAGGAGATGTAGTAAGCGAGGAATCGACTGTAGACGTTCCAATCATTTTGGAAGAAATCAAAAGGGCACAGGAGTTGCATATGATCCATACAACAGGATAGGATTGAATAGAAGCGCGCAACTGCAAAAATTCAAAGATCATGTGCAATCCTTACGACGAGAGAAGAATTAAAGCTCACGATGGGCATATTAACCCGAAAATGACTTCGGGCGTCACATGCTTATAAGTTAACCCTCATCAGTAACAACAGATGTGGGAAGTGCGAGCTGCAGGAAGAAACGGTTGAGCAAATTCTGTGTTCGTCTGCTGCGTCCTGAGATCAAAGCTCCAGCTACAATGGTGAAAGTGTGCCAAGATCGCGAAGTAGCAATTAAGCTTGGTCCCAGACAATTTTTTATATTTGCCAAAGGCGCGGAGTTATTCTATAACATAAGGGCTGGTACCTAGTTCAGGGTTTTCCGTTTTATCGTCTAACAAATTCTGGTAGCACTATGTACACCTTCAGTCTATGTCCAGCTTTTATTGACTGGCCAGTTTAATCTAGAGAGGGCCAAAACGAAGTTTTCTTGTGGTTCAGCTAAAGCCTCAAACTAATACTAAATTTTTTATGAACGGTCGACAAATTTCCCATCGGAATCTGTGTAGGTATCTACTGATTTGAGTACTAAGGATTAGGGCTATTTTTTTTTTTGATGTCCGGTACAATATTTTCACAAATGGAAAAAAGAATCAGCTTAGCCCACCCTAGTATGTATATTTTAACTTAAAGTAGAAATAATGCGGCGAATTGGATAATTTTTATAAGGTGCACTTTGATTGAAAATGAAGTTTAAATGGGACGAATTTGAAAGTCCAACAGAAACACAAGAATATTTCAAAACTTTTTGTAGAGTTTTTATGTTGATTTTTAAGTCACTTTGTGGAGCTTTCTTATGAAGTTTAGCTGTACAGTTTCTTTGAAAGTTTCTTCATAAAACTTTTTTGTAGAGTCTTTTTTGTAGAGATTATCATTTCACAGTGTCTTTGCAGAGTTTCTTTGTAGAGTTCCTTCGTAGAGTTTCATCGGCGAGTTTTTTTTTTTTTTTGTAGACTTAAATTGTAGAGGTTCTCTGCAGAGTCCTTTTGTAGAGTTTGCTTTTAAAGTTTTTGTAGAGGTCACTTTTTGGAGCATTCTTATGAAGTTTAGCTGTACAGTTTCTTTGAAAGTTTCTTCGGAAAACTTTTTTGTAAAGTTTGTCATTTCACAGTGTCTTTGCAGAGTTCCTTTGTAGAGTTTCATTGTAGATTTTTTTTAAGACTTAATTTGTAGAGGTTCTCTGCAGAGTTTCTTTGTAGAGGATCTTTGTAAAATTTTTTGTAGAGTTACAGAGTCTCTTTATAGAGTTTCAATGTTTAAATTTTTAGGCTTTTCTATTGAAATCTGCTGTAGAGCTTCTTTAAAGGTTCCCTTTATAGAGTGTCTTTGCGTTGTTTTTTTGAAGAGTTTCTTTGTAGAGTTTCTATGTAGAGTTTTTTGTAAAGTTTCTATGCAAAAATATCCAACTATAACCAGATGGATCAGCTGCAATTTGAATTGCATAATGGGGATTGTGTGATGAAATCAGTGGACAGAGGGACACCGCAGGAAGGGGTGTTATCACCTCTGCTGTGGATGCTGGTCATCACAGGTCCTGGTTTTTGATTTTGTTGTGAGGTTCTCACGGACCGGCCAGTTAAACCGCACCTTCGCTTCGCAAGGCAGCCGATTCTATGTACCGGAGTGACTCGATATTTTTCCTGAACAAGGGCTGTCCCTTGGTTGTAACGCCATTTACCCGTACTAAACAACAACAACAATCGAAACTAACCTACACTACATCGCTGGCTGTTAGGATTACAGTAACGCTTATGAATATTATTATGATTGCGATTACGCTTACAGTT
Organism: Eurosta solidaginis; assembly: GCF_040869045.1. Classification (NCBI taxonomy): domain Eukaryota; kingdom Metazoa; phylum Arthropoda; class Insecta; order Diptera; family Tephritidae; genus Eurosta; species Eurosta solidaginis. The sequence goes on along the minus strand of NC_090322.1, from coordinate 38,465,385 downwards.
AGATTAATGCTTAAGTTAACAGCTACGATTACAGTTACGTTTACACTTATGGTTACGGTCACGTTTACTGTCATGGTTACACTTACGCTTACGACCAAATTTACAGTTTGCGTTACGTTTATCGTTACGGTAACATTTACAGTAACACTTACACATATGATTACGGTAACGTTTACACTCACGGTTTCATTTATGGTTACGTTTATTTTAAACTTACGGTTACACTTATGGTTAGCGTTACGTTCACAGTCACGATTATTCTTCTCTTTCCGCTCAGATTTAGTAAGCGTATCGAAGTTACGCAATAAATTAAAATTATGCTGAATAATGCATTTAAATTTAAAATTTTTTTTTTGTAGCAAAATAGCATATGACTAACAAACTTGTTTTAATTTACACATTAATTTCACACCTCATTAACACAAAAACTGCAGCACATATTAAAAAAAAAAAAAAAAAATACGCTTACAGAAAAATTTTATAGCTAAATTATGAATCCATTAAATTTTAGTCAAATCATTAAAATCACAAATTGCCAGTCAAATGATTGCCACCCATCATGAGCTTACCCATTGTGATTGTATCAAAATAAATAAGTAATAGTAATTAAAACAACAAATTGTAGCAATAACTACGCCGTATGAAATAATTATATATACCACATTGTAGACGGCAGTGCATAATAAAATTACAACAAAAAAGCTAGAATGGGCACACAAAAACAACATGAATTGCGTGCACATTTATTCGTTAATAAAATTAAGTATTTATGTGGAAAGAGCAGAAAAGATAATTTGTGTATACCAAACGGCTTAACTCGTAAGAGCTGGATGTCTTCATAATTCTTACGTGAATATTCTCTTTCCTGGGAGCAATCAACCAGTTGTCTGTTAGAATACCCAAGTTTCTGGGAATTTAAAAAGACATTCGTCAATGAGTAACTGATTTGTTTCCGGAAACTCATTGCTTTACAGTCGAACAGATTTCGAAAATTTATCGAAAATATCGATATGTTACCAAAAGATTATCGCCAAGTTATCGATTTTTTAGTGTTAGTGCAATGGACGGCGCTGATCGGTATCAGTGGCGCTCTCAGAACAACACCTACCTTGGAACTGAATGTCATGCTGAACATACATCCAGTAGATATTGCGGGAAAGGCGGCCGCGGCCCGGTCGTTGGTCTGGTCCTGATATGGGGTATGGGCTTTCTGACTTCGGACGCTCTAGCCTTCTTACTGTGTTCGACTTTATCCCGGACACGACGGACTATTGTATGCAGATAACTGCTCCCTATGCAACCTTCACCCCAGTCATTCCCCCGAGAGAGGAGTGGGGAAGAGGATTCATCTGGGGCAGGTGACCAGTTAACTTGTTCACTGATGGGTCGGTGTTGGACGGAAGGGTTGGTGGGGGGTCTTAGTGCGATCGAGTGTGGTCTGGGAGCACCTGACCTCGTTTGCGATTGCATCGAACTATTTTATAATTAAGATTATCTGGGTCCGGGGCCTTACTGAAATCCCGGGAAACTGTCAAGCGGATCTCTTAACCAGCATTGGAACAACTGAACCGGATGAAGGTGGCTGTAGGGATTTCGGGGTTCCGCTTGCCACCCGTGGTTTGCTCCTCTATAGATGGGCCTCGAGTCACCTTAGCAAACGTTCGGCGGACACCAAGGTAGCAAAATTTTCTGGCCGAAAGTGGATGGCAGGAGGTCTGCCGAAATAATTGAGTTCACTAAGTCTCACCTATCAATGGTCATTGGGGCTTTGACAGGGCACTGTCTAATGGATACCCATGCGGTACATCTCAATATACTGGAAACGCAATCCTACTGCAGCTGTATAGAGGATGAAGAGGTGGAATCAGATACCATGATGCCGTCGTCTACAACTCGAAATCAATAATGATGAAGCGGCTATAATAAATCGACAACATGGCTATAAGAGCTCGCTGGCGATTATAAGCCGATTAAAAAGTAATAACTTTTTGTTATCGGTTGTAACAGATAAAAAGCAGACGAGGCTCTTCTTAAAAAGCTCGAGATTACTTGTTTCTCAGTAGGAATGGTTTGGCGAAGTCGGCCAGGTGCTTTGCTGTTGACGGCAGCGTTTCCATATACACCGACGGGTCTAAGCTAAACGTCAGAGTTGGTGGTGGCGCCTATTCAAGGGAATTTAACTCTTCTTCCGACTAACCGTTTACTGTAGTGTCTTCCAGACAAAAGTATCATTTAAGCTGCAATTGAAATACGGACAAACAATATTTGCAACAAAATCTTTACTTTTAGCGACAGCCAGGGTGCTATGAAATCTGTTGGCTCTTACACTTTCAATTCCGAATTAACACTAAATAGTCGCCGATCTATTCAAGAAATGGCTGGACAGAATCGTGCACATCTCACACGGCTCCAAGGCATAGGCGCATTGAGCGAAACTGCATTGGAGATGAACTCGCTAGGCAGGGCTGGATCAGGCAGATTCTTTCTGGCCGAGAACGCTTAGGCATACCCCTTGCCACGTACAAACTATTGCTAAGCCAGTATGTACATCCACTATCAAGCCGACGAAAAATGGCTGCAAACAACGGGCTGTCGGACATCGAAGGGAACCTGGCCAAAATGGGATGCTAAAAGATGCAGTCACGCTTACACCTTAAGTAGTAATAAAATTTGCTGACTTGTAGGAGTACTAACTAAGCACTGCCTCATAAGCAGGTATGCAGAAAGGCTAGGAACGCCTTTCGCAGGAGTTGTAGGGGAGATGAATGCGTGTTCCTCCTCCAATAAATAGAATATAATTATTTTTATTGTCATATACCTATGGTATTCTAACGAATTTCGAGGATTTCTGAATAGTTTGCACCTTCTGCTAACGCTCTAATCGCTGGACCGTCGAATAAATAACTCCAATATTCAGTATTGCAAAATTTTTTTTATATAGACTACTTTGGGAGTAGTACTTCACAACTATTGTTCACTAAAAGCGTGTTTAAAATCAAACTCAATACTGATTTCTCAGCTTGCGCCATTTTTATACTCTCGGCTACCACGTTCGCCCATTCCTCCTTAGGTCTATATATTTCATGTACATGCCGTCTAAACAGTTGTATCTCATGCTTAGTTATTTAGCTATCTACATATATATCTGTAGCTTATGCTTTTATTCTAGCCATATGCATGTGTATGTGTGAGTAACAACTTCTGCTCTTATCTGTATGTGAAATAATCTCTCTGCTTCGAGCTGCTGTTTATGTTTATGGAATATTCTTCGTTGCCTTGTACATAAGTGTGGTTGCTTGCTTTAATGTGTAAATGTACATAAGTGTGCCTGCTTGCTGTTTTTGTTGTTGTGATTATTTACTAACAGCATAGTGATGCTAATATTCGCCACAGTATTATAATCCCTACAAATTCTGTTATTGCCTTATAATTTGTTAATTTTATAAAAATTTAATTGAGTGATACATAAATTTGTATAGCTTTCATATATGTAAGTCCGTATGTAGTGTGTATACATACATATGTACGGAGACAAAATTCACAATATTTACACATTTATTTAAATACTTAAGTGCGTGAAAGAGCGATTTTGGTCGGTGCACTGCAGTCGCTCAAAAGGTCAGCTAATGGAAGGCAAAACACAAAACCATAAATTTTTACTTGAGCTAAGCAAGTATTTATTTATGCATACATTCATACATATCTACATGTTTGTAGAGATGTGTGCGGTTGTGTGTGTACAATTCGCATGTGTTTTATTAGCCTTGAATTGCGAGGCCACCACTGCGTATACGCAATGTGAATTGCCATTTTAATTATTAAATTTTGGTTTATCAACACATTTATTTTAAGCGCTGTTGTTGTTATTATTGTTGTATATTTTATTTTATTTTTGTGCTGTTATATATTTAATTGGTTGTTTATATTGTTTTTGTTTTTTTTTATTGTTTTAACTGTTTGCGGTTTAACTTTTACACCAAACCTTTGTTGTAATTTTATTATTGTTGCCGCACTCGTTAGCTCCACACACACACACATACATAAACGCATTTTAAGAAGAAAAAACCTACAGGTAAATGTATGAATTTTCACGCTTATGCAATTGTATTGCGCGCATAAATATTTATGTTTGTTTGTTGTTTTCTGTAGAAAAATATTTGTTTATGCATTCATTTAAATATTACATATTTATTTTTAAAATGTGCAATTGAAAAAAGATCTCACTATATTTGGTAGCAACTCTGCGCTTAACTGAAGCTGACAATATACAACTGAGCGTTGGTGTTGAGCCGACAGAAGGTTGCGTCATTTGTTTATGATGAAGAGTCCGCCTGTCAGCAGGATGAAGCCACGTAAGTTATTATTATTAGATATTTAGTATAGGGTTTCTCCTGCAGGGTCAAACTTCCCAACTAAGGCCTGGAGCAATCCGGGAAGTCATACCTTCTAGTAAACAAAGCCATATCTGTCTACTGCGCATTGGCGCTCAACCCGACTTTAGATGCCTGGGTATATATGAACATATATCATATATTAGAGGGGCAATGTAGGCTTAAAATGCTCGGAATAAAACTAAAAAAGGATCACAACGCAAATGGCGTTCACATCCTTCATTTGGCTTGTCCCGTTCATCGTGGTGCCCGTATGATAATGATACTAGCCTTTGGGCATCGGATTCTTATCCTAAAGGAGTTTAGACACTCCAGGTACATGCCCTCAAATCATGACCTCCAAAATTAAAGTCTGTGGTCGTCAACAGAAAAAAATTCTCATCCAAGGTTTGTTCATATTGTGGCGAATATTAGCAATTTCGATGCGTCATTATTCTCCTAGTAATTAAATGCACAACAACAAAAAAGCAAGCAGCCACACTCATGCACATTTTCACATAAAAGCAAGCAGCCACACATACAAAGAAGGCAACGAAGGATATTCCACACACACAACCAGCAATCGAAGAAATTATTTCACAGACACATAGGTAGTCAGCAGATAAGAGCGAAGAAAGAGGAACAATCACAAATCACGTTATCATCAGTTAAGATTAGAAGCTGTTGCTCACACATACAGACGTAAATAGCTATAAGAAAGCTAGAAGAAAAACATAAACTACAGGTATTCATATATATTTAGCTAAATATCCAAGTATGAGATACAGTTTTTGAAAAATCTACACCTTAGGAGAAATAGGTGAACGAGACTAACGTAGAGTATAAAAGCAGCGCGGTGTAAGCGATAAGGAATCAGTTTGATTTTAACACGCTTTAGTGAGGTACGTGATAATTGTAAAGTACTACTCCCAAAGTAGTCTAAATAAATAATGTTTTGTTATACGGAGTTATTTATTCGACAGTTCAGAGATTTCAACGTTAACTGAAACCGAAAAATAATCAGAAATTTCCCAAGACTCATTACAATATGTTTTATTGAAAAATGGTTCTACTATGCAGGTCCCAAACTTGGCACCCAACCCAGGCACGGAGTTAGAACTTTGGCCACCTTTTATGACAGGCATACCTAACGCTGGTATATTCTAAGGGAAAGGAAATAAAATCATCTTTACCAATCACACACTAAAAGTTGAATCACTAAACTTTGAAGGCCACATTGGTTCAAGGGTTTAACTCGCCAGCCCGTAAGGACGTCACATATACTGAGTTAGTTCATAGTGTTCATTTTAGTCTAAAATTAGCTAAAAATTTCTCCGACCTTACTATACGTAGGCGTTTCCTTGGTAAACGCATGTCTTTGCCTTCTGAGTCATTTGCCTCTTAGAAAACCGGCTCTATCGCGGCATGTGACTAGAGTTGCCTACATCAGTCCTTTTGGATATTTGCTGTATAACTTTTTCTGCAAGCGACAAACTTCAGATTTTATTAGCTTATGCATTAGACACAAGCTACATGCAAAAGTTTAAAAGGGTTTTGTCTGTCTGAGCTTTAGGGGCTATTGGAAAGATGATCGAATATAGCTTCAAGGATGCTGCATATTTGGGTGACTTAACAGACCCAAGCACAGGTACTCGATAGCGCCTGGTGCTAAGCTAGAGCAGAACACTTAGGTCCATGGGACTTTGGTAAAGGGCTCTGCTATGCTACCCTTGCCCATAGCTTTGCCCAAACTGATCCATAGGAGAATCATTGGATTCAAAGTCGCGTTCGTTTTCTAATCAGGACAAGAAAATTATGACGGAATTATTCGTCATTTGCGATCTCATTCTTATATCTGAAGCTGCGCATAGCTGAGAAGTCCTTGCATTTTCAGTGCATTGCCATAAAATCTTCATCTTTCCTAACCCTGCTCTTACGCGGCACCGTTGCTTTGTTTCCTGGAGTCCCTTTCAACTCAATAGTCAAAACTAGAGCGATTCGCTGAAGGATTCAATCAGGACTTGATATCATTGGGAAATACATTCATTCTGTACGATTTCTGTTTAGTAACTTGAGCGGAATTTTAGAATTACAAACTTTGTTCCATCGCAATGGGCCTCTAAGTATTTGGAATGAAGGTATCGCACGCATTCTGAGTTTCGATAAAAGGAAATGTATTGGTGAGGAATGCGGAGCAGAATGATCAAATCGAATGTGTGGCCGAAAAGATATTTTAGTCTTTAATGACACGCTAAATGCCTACTAAAACTTTCAAGTCCAATAATAAACATAACACTCACAGAGTCTTCTCTTCCCTTCTCACATTTCGACGCACCACTGTTCACGCGCACCATTTGCCTTTCGTACTGAAAGACTTTCATTGGCACTTGTCAAACTTTTTTATCGCCTTATTAACTCATTTTTGTGGTGTCAATTTTCATAAAATGCCGACACAACAACAAAAAGCCAACAAAATCGACTAACAATTGAAAGTGAGAAAACAAAAACGTCAAACAAAGGCGTACAAAGGACAAGGGCTAGTATAAAAATTTTACTTTTAGGAGCAAAGAGTACTTAGACAGAAAGGGGATGGGTGGGAAAGTGCTTGTGGACACTTGAGTTGGGTGTCGCACAAAATTTACGCATAAAATATGCTATAAGCAGCGCAGATTGTCTCGAATTACAAAGGATCGTCAAATAATTGGAAAGAGTAAGAATAAAAGACTTTTTAAAGCAATCGGCTAAGTAGCTAAAGGAATTTTAGTTTCTTAGGCCGGTAAGGAAGTTTTTTTTGTGATTTCAACTTCTTGCAAGCTAAGTTCCAGTTGAAACTTCAGTTCTAGAAAATAGATATTGGAGTGGAAGCTTATTGTGGAGTCCAATCCAAAAATGTTGTTGTTATTGGGTTAACGATAACGAATCAAAAAATCGCAGTTTGAAAGGGCTGCGCCAGTAGAAGAAACGCGTCTGCGTATCTATTGTACTTGACCTTTTAGCCTAAAATGGTTTGCGTAGGCTCTTAATGCATCAAAGTTCTTCTTCAGGCTTTTGACTACCTGTCACGAAGGGATTAAGCGTGACGCCATCTGCCTTGCCAGAGCGACATATTCGAACAGAATATGAACCGGCGTTTCAACCTACTCAATAAAGCGATTTATGTATCGGATTGACTTAACTTATTTAGGTGATATCGTGAACTACAGTATCTCGTAGAGTACCCAGTGAGAGTTCAGAGGTCCTCTCTGCTTAGATTACTGAGTTTGGCTGATAACGAAAGTATAAACAATTTGGGCCATCTTTGCCCTGGGCATTCAATCCAGTGTTGTTCGAACTGCTGTGTTTCTCAGTTACTTATGGTTGGCTTTATGTGTGCCTTTCAAATCCTCAAATGGTTCTGGACTATAAAAGCCTGATTTACTGTATAGTCTGCTTGTTCATCACCTTCATATCTCTGATGCCCGGGAATCCATCAAATATAAAATTCTTTGATTCCGGATCATTTGGGACTCCATTTTCCACAATGGGCCCCTCAAAATTCTTTGAGTTTATGAGCGTAGAGACTAATGTATCTTGTGGTTGCAATATGGAATTTTTTTTATTACTTTCGTTAGCACTGTCAGATTTTCGTTCTAAAGCTCAGATGTTTTAATGCAGCAAGTATTACCTCTTTCTCGATTAGAATAGGGAAGGCAGCTATTCCCACCAAAGACTATAGTATATAAGTTGTCGAACAGGCTGATATCCCTAGGTTATCTCAATGCCATCCTCTGCTTTGACCTAGGGTACAGCAAGATTGAAGGGAATGTGATAGTTGATAAAATGAACAAAAAAAGTTGTGAAATTGATATAAACTAGGCTTTAGATGACCAAAAAGAGTTATGAAATTGATATAAAGTAGGCTAGAGAGCTCCGGAGAATGCAAAGAAAAACAATATGAAGGCAATTCACCTGCTGTGCACCAACCGATTCATCGATTCATAAGTTTCTCTACCAATATACAGGGCTGCAAACAACACGACACATATTTTTGAGCGAAGGTGGATCTTTCGTTCTTACTTAGGTTCCTAAGGCAAATCAATCAGTTTGGCACTCACTGCTGGCATTCACTGCATGTGAGACCGTTTTAGTCAGGGGACGGTCTATAGTAGACATAAAGATCTCTCCAATATAAGTATTTAGACATGGGATATGAAACCGCTACCTACAATGGCGTAGTTTTGAAATCTATATTATGGTCAGATAACATCCCGAACTTTTCAAGATTTGGTCCCAAGCGATGCCGAAAACGTTGATAACTATCCTACAGTTAATCATCACAGTATTTTAAGTAAGGTCTTATCCAATTGATTGGGCATTATTATTTACGTTGTAGAACTGGTAGTTTTATACTTGGCCGTATATTCACTACATGTCAAAGCTGCTAGAAAAAAACATAAAAAAAACAAGTCGTTAAAATTTTTTTTTGGATTCATCTCACTTTAGGTTCATTGAAGCTTGGTAAGGACCTTAGAGACATCCACTAAAAGGCGTCGGCCTACTATGCCAGAAACTTCCCGGTAAAGCCCGTTCTTAAAGACCAATACCTCAAACTAGCAATTGATGAAAGCAACCTCCACAGGGAGTTGCGCGTTATCCTAGCTTGATCTGGATTCTGTAATAGGTTAAACTCTTACTTATCCAAAATCAACCCCAACATACTCAATGTATGTCCCGCCTGTAATGTGTACCCCTATGACCATCTCTTCAATTGCAATGTGGAATCAACGCTTATATCTCTGGCTCAACCGTGTTCAAACTGCAAGTTTCGTCAGATTCCCGTTGAAGGATAATAATGACAATTAGTGAGTAGTCGCACCTATTGGTTGGGCTGAGCCACTGCCAAAACAACAGCAACAACAACAACGTACACTGATTAGCGTATTCACCTTGCATTACCTCCAACTCATATCTATGGTCCACAGTTGCTAACTTTTTTTTATATGATTTTATTTTGTTACCACTTTTACTTCTTGCTTACAAAATGCCTAAATTTCCAACTCTCTCTTCTTTCTTTTTCAGTTAACTTATCCACACTTTCACTCATCTCCGATAACAGTAAACCACTTAAGGCGTTAAAATACTGGTACAAAGATTGCCACAGCGACAATAGGTAAGTACTTTGTATAAACAACAAAAGTGAATATATATATATATATATTTATTAAGTATATCATATTAGCGAAAATTTAGTTTGGCAACATATTTTGATTACCCCCTTGAGATTTCTATTTACTAAACATGCAAACAATGCGATTTTTTAACTCATTCCACTTCCGAAGTATACTGCGACCTGCGATTTGTCTGCCCTCAACTGTGGTCTGTCAATACGCGAACATTTTCTTATTCTTCTGCTGCTACCGAGCGTAACAAAGGCGACAAAAAGTCGTTTTACTATTACTGGAGTAGCCACCAACACCAACGGCTTGTGGTAGCTAATTTAATGCGTTGCTATGGTTGCGAAGTGAATGCTTGCGCTCGCTTGTCTTCTACTCTCTGAATGCTGGTGGTGTGAGCAGAAGTAGCGTTGACATTGATAGCATGTACACTGATGCCTCCAGCCATTGCAATTATCGCTGATATATTTTTTGAAGTGCGAAGCCATTCATCGATACTTTACAGGGAGACGTCAAAAATTATGCTCTTGCTTTAATTAATATTATCAGAAGTCAGCGTACTTAGCGCCAGAGGTGTAGTCAAATTTCTAGTTGGGGTGGAGCAGCAGTTCAAGATTTTCCTATTAAATATTTGTAAGTGTAACTTTGTGATTTGAAGCCTTACGTGAAGTACTGGTTTAAATTGGGTTATGTTTTCGACTTTCATCATAGCTTGGAGGAATGTTAAGGCATGTTCTATAGCTACATTGACTAGGCTATCCCGCGCGTCGTAGTGAAGGCGTAAAGAGCTTTGCGTAAATCGTGCGGATAATGGCACCTTTCATACGCGGGAATGAAAATATATTTTTTTGGATTCATTAATAACTAAACTAGTCTGAAGTTATAGGTGCAGCATGACTCCAAGAGTCAATATTGAACTCCCTTATAAACTGGATTCTCCACAGCAGTCGAAACTATTTATACTTAAGCACTTAATTAGCGGTTAACTGTTTAAACAAGACGCGCCAGTCGCTTCTTCGTTGGGCGTCGTTGACCGCCCTCCTCCTCTGCTTCAGTTTCATTCGCATAACACGACCTAGCCTGCTAGCCGGTTACGCAGCTGTGTTTTATTTCGCTGGAATATGTTGATGTCTGCATTAAGCTCGTACAGCTCATTATCAAATCTTTTTCGCGCAGATGCCCATAAATCCGTCGAAGAACTATACTCTCGAACACTCTTAAAGCAGTGACTTTCAGAGCATGCTCTTTGTTGCGAGAACTCACCCACTTTTCAATTGTCTACTGAGTAAATTTGTTTACTGATCCTTAGAAGCATCATTTTATCACTCTCAAACCTAAATCCATTACAAATGAGGATCTCTTGCCGCAGTAGGTTTGAACCTCTCGGCTATTGATTCGGTACGTCGCGGGACCATCGCGGGAACGATTTCATACCTACTGGGTCGTCTGAAACCCTCCTTACGTGAGGACGTTGCGGTCGCAGAGCCTCGTCTGCTAAGCTATCCAACCGTAGCTCGGTTCAGCAGTGTTAGACTGCTTATAATTATTTCTATCGAACCTACCTTGGTGGGACTTTGCAGACTTTAAGTAGTCTAGTCTAGTAATTTCGAAGCTTAAAGCAAACCTTAGATATATGTATAAGGGTTAATTTTATACGACGTATAAACGAAAAAGAGCATCTTCCGAACTGTGGTGTATGCTTTGTAAAATATGCCTACCAATTTCTAACCACTTACGCTACGAATGATCGATTTTATCTACATCACGCTAAAGGGCCGCATCTATTTCAACGTTCCTCCAAACATTTTTGTATTGGAGACTAATGAAGCGCTGCTATGCGATTACTTGTGCTCTCTGCTGGCTCGTATGAATGATCTCCCGATGGGTTATGTGTGGCAAAAACCAACTTAAGAGCTCTTCACTACTACGTGACCATTCCCTGTTCTCTTTTTTCATTAGTCCCTGGACTATATATCACTTTTCTAGAACTTTCCTCAGCCGCGCTGTTTCGCTGGAGCGCTCAATATCCGTAGAGAAATTTTTCCATGAGTTAGATCGCTTGGAGTGCTCCGTTATTCAAACCCAGTCCATTTAGGCAAGGGCTTAAAAATTATATAAATAATGATGTCAGCATAAAATTAAGTCTTGTACAGCAATCTAAGAGCACTTACATATGTCTCCTGTATACCTACAAATGACCTGATCTGGGCCAATCTGACGTTCACATAGACCATGCTGCTATCCAGAGCTATAACAGCACCACCTTAGTCTTTCAAAACCAACAGGCAGAAGTTTATTAAAATGTCCATTATATCATTCACACAAATGCTTTGCCACTTGAGGATCTACATTTTCAATGGGCTTGAAAAAGAGTCAATTTTTATGAAAATATTCTGCTTCGATCTACATTGATTGGGGTACCGATGCTGTTATTCACTTCCATCTAACTACGCTCGTTTGGTTCATGCTAACGCGCTATGCTGCTGATGTCACTCACTCACTCACCGCGCGCTTTGTTCTCTATAGACGATAACTATTATTGCCGACCACAATGGCTGGCTTTGGTGTTCGTATGCTATACGCATTTTCCCACAAATGGGACTACAACATTTTTGACACTTAAGCAACAACAATTAATATTCCAAAAACAAAACACAAAATAAAGTGTTACAAACAAAAACAAACATTCAAAGCAGTACAATACCGTTATGTGGTTTCCTGCGCCAATTGTTGAATGGTGTTCCGTTCTCATTTCACACTCTCTAATCATTGTTGTTTTATTTTAATGCTAAGCATATTTGCGTTAATCAAGTAATTCGACAACCCATGGCACAATTACAAAAATAATGGCTCAATTTTATTAACACTTTAACAACTTTGGCTAATAGTTCAAAAAATTTCGAAAATTAATTACATAATTTGCTTACAACGTGAGCAACTGACATCTGTATTTTTACACTGAAACTCGCTGAGCCGAAGCGTTGTTTAACTGCTTTCGCACTCACTTAACTCTTGCTCACTACTCTCAGGTGCTTGTTTACACGATAAAGTAATTGGAGCGGGGACTAACAAAGTTTCGTTTTCAAGAGATTTTTATGCAAAAGATATGAAGTGAAAAAACACGATATCCAAAGGGTCTGTTCCATCACTCTTGCAAACGACAGAGGCTAGAATTTCGAAAAAAATGGACAAATTTTGAGTAGTCAATATCAAAAAATATCATGGAAAGAGTCTCAGAGAAAGAGAATCTTTGAAGGTAGCGTCGATGGCTTATCAAATATCTACGTTGAAACACAAAGACCGCGATCCAGAGTCGATTTAATAGACAAAGTTGTTAATAAAGATCGAATAGTTTGCAACAGCAGCCAAACAAAAAATTTCTATGCGCGCTTTACAACACTGGTGGCATCCCTTAGAGATCTGTTCCATCTGTTCCAGGTCAACGCTTGGGGAAACTCAACGATCTTCTCTTAGGTAGCTTTCACTATAGGTAATCCCCTAATCATCTCAAGGAAGCATTTTAAGAGTTTGGGAGAGCATAGCGACTATAATTCAAGGTGCACTCTGTTTAAAGAACAATAGGTAACAGTCAGTGAAGCTCTGATGCAAATTATGTAAGTCGAGTGCAGCTATCCGTTAAATATTTGCTACCGTAATACCTATGCTTAATAAGATGCGAATCAAGTTTTAAAAGCATCCTAAACTACAATTAAAGAGGTATATTGACAGACTTTTTATACCTACAGCTATATGAAAAAGTATTTATCGGGCGGTGGCCGACGACAAGATCCTTGTTTTATTCCAGTAGATCTTCTTGCAAAAGCAAACTGCCTACTTGCGCTCACTTGACAATGAGCTGAACGAGAAGAGAAATAAGCAAGAACACGAACTGTAAATAAACGGTTTATCGATAGGAAATCCTCAGCGGCTTAACAAAGTGGAAAGATAATGAACATTTTTCATAGACGAATTTTTGTTTGTTAGCACCACTTGCAAATCAAAACTGTGTGAGTTTAACTCCTAATGAGAATCAAAATCTCTACAATATTCGCCACTTTTTTCACATATCATGCAATACGAAGAAATTCTCAACTTATTCATAGCCGGGAATGAACAAGACGTGAGTGCCAGCTGCTATAGTGGCTTCTAAACGATTTTCTTTCGATCGAAGACGGAATGTTTAACACGTCTGCTTCGTCAGATGTATTTTCCACACTGTTTATAGGGAACCCCTAATTGTGCCCATATTTCTTCTGAGAAAGAGAAATTTGGTAGAATACCAGAGCCGGTATATTGGGTTTATATGTATCTTGAAAGGCAATTGGCTTCAGCCAAGCGGTATCCCCTGTTGTTTGAATACTAAAAGTGCGAGTATTCCGCACAGGTAAGTGGGGCTGTTTATCAATTCGTCATTAGCGTAAGACCAGTACTCCTACTACCTATGTGGAACCTTCGAGTTACATCTAGTTAATCTTGAAGATATAGGCAGTAATTCATATTACTGATGACATATCCTTACGATTAACAACGCCTTACTCAAACCTTTGACATCATATCCTTGAATCTAGACATTGTGAGGACCAACGTCGTTGATATTCTCTCTCCGAGCGTCGCCAATACTAAAGTTACTCAATGATCACTCTCCGGTGAGAGCAAATTTCGTTCAAATCCACTTCGAGTGTCATCGTTACATCGTGCACCGTCATCACATCGTACTTCGGTGGAAGTGCACGTCGTTTATATCCTTTCCGCGTATCCTCATTACTAAACTATCCTCGTCAACTCTCTCCGAGCGTCACCTTTACTGAGACCACAGTGTCACCATCCTAGGATCGCACCTACCTCAGCAACAACACCACCCCCAGCCTCCCTGCTACTCTATCTCTCCCTCTCTCAGCTGGGAGTAAGATTGTGGGGATTATAGTTTGAATGGCGAGTTGTGCACGTGTGTTTGAAATCAAAGCAGCCCGACTCTGGATCGGCTGATATTCCTTTCTAGATGTACCTTAACGATCTTCCGTTGGTCTCTCGCTGTAAGCCCACAGTAACGATCCAGTTCATTAAGCAATTGTAAGAGTTTCAAACTAAAAATATTTATATATATAAATAAGTATTTATCTGCGGGCATTCGACTAACCAAACCTTACTTAATAAACCGTATTTGCCACAATTGCACGTAGTACAAATGCTATCGTCACGCTCGACATACATAGCTTAGAGCCCGCGGCAATTTTTTCAGTCACAGTCAAATGCTGCTCCCGTTGTTATCTGTAATGCGTAGTGCTGACATACCAAATGCTGTAAATTTCATGTTGGCAAGTGTGTGGGAGTACTGCTTAAGTACGTACTTTGTTCGCAAAGTTTTAGCACTTCTTCCTTAACTCTTTTGGTGTTGCTTAGGCAGCGTCTTTGGAACTTTTCGTCTCCCACTTCTGTTCCAGTATTCAATATCGTGTTCGGCAATTTCACACCTTACTAGACTGTTATAAAACAATTTAAATACCCCACCCCCACTCATTGATACTGGTGCTATAAATAAATCGAGCCTCAAATTTATATGGGATTTGAAACCTAGGTAATTTTTCCCGCTGATATTACTCAAAGCAACAGTAAGTTGTCGTGGAAGCTCAAAGTGGAGAAGAAAATAAGGCAGGCTTCGAAAGCATGTAAAAAAAAATGCTGGGATATATGTGGGGTCTAACTCCTTCTCTCTCTTATTGGGTATTTAGAGCGATTGCAAACGAACAGACTAACTTCTTGGCTAACTGCGCTTCGATGGATCTCTTAGCGCCATAATATAGGTGGAAGGCTAGCAAGATAGCGCTCAAATCTCCGACAAGGCGATACAAATGTACACCGATGGTTGCAAAGTAATGAAAGGAGTATGGTCTGCTGAATATTGTGCTGATCCGGAGATAATCAGATCCTACAAGCTACCAGAACACTGTAGTGTTTTTCAGACGGAAGCTGCAGCCATGATTAAGGTAGTAGAAACACTGGAGGAAAATATCTTAAATCACATCAGCGTCAACTTGTATATTGACAGCAAAGCAGTAATTAAAGCAATAACGGAGAGAAGGTGAGAGGTGCACATGACCGACGGAGCGGGAAAGGCGTGGGTTTAAGCGCGGGGCTGTAAAGTGTCGAAGATTATGTGTAGGTCTTACAACCTTAGACTAACAAAGTTGCTTCTATCATTAAAAAGAGAGGACTGTAGACTCATGACGGGTATTTTGAGTGGATACTGCCTTCTGGCGTCGCATGCCTTTAAATTAGGTTTGGTGAGTGACAGCAGATGTAGGAAGTGCGGATTGGAGGAGGAAACGATCGAGCACGTTTTGTGCTCATGCCCTGGCTTAGATCTCAGTTATTAGGAGTGATACAGCTGTCAGGTCTAGAAGCAGCAAGTGGCTTAAGTCCTAGAAAGCTTCTAATATTTGTCAAGAGGACGGAGTTATTGATAGGGTTTTCAGTTTGGTCGTTAAAACAAACTTCTGGTAACACTACGGACTCATTCAGCCAATGTGAGGTCCTCACGGACTGGTCAGTTCAACCAAACATAAGACAATAACCTTACATACAGCAACATCTTAAAGTATATTTGGGTGTAAGAAAACTCTTGAAGCAATCAGGAGAGGGAGAAGCATACATCTATATTGGTTCCTTGGGCATATGGGAATAGATTGCAATGAAAAAGCGAATGAGTATGAATGATAGCATCTAGAGTTTTTCGGCTTTCAGTTTTAAAAAACTTGGTAGCACTGCCGGCTCATTTAGTTTATGTGAGGCTCTCACGGACAAGGCAGTTCAATCTTACTTAACTTACTCAATGTTAATTAGATATTTCGAGCGTTTCGTTTTCCATGGTCATGCAACTTTATTTCAGATGGGCTTCATGTGTTTGACCTTTCAGCCTATTACTGTATGTGGAGGCTTTTAATGTATTTAAGTAGCTCTTCAGGCTTTTTACTCCATGTCACGAAGAGTTTATGAGTCACGCCACCTAGATGCTAGAGCCTCTGCCTTGCCAGGGCAACGCATTCGCAGAGAATGTTAAGCGGCGTTTCAGCTTCACATAGAAACTCAAGGCAAATATTTGTCGACTCCTGAGTAACATAAAAAAGAAGAGGAGAGGAGTGCGGGGTGGCCATTATCCTGGAAGTTGTGCCCCCCCCCCCCCCCAGTGTGTAGCGCCCCCCTGAGCACTCCGCTGGGTTGCAACAATACAGAGAAAAAAAATTCAGAAAAGCAAATGCTCCGGGATCAGATTGGTTTTCTACTGCTACTATAAAGTCTGTAAATACTCTTCGTTTGACAAGTTATTTATAGTACTAACGGTATTAAATACTCTCATGTGCGGCACATTTTTATATTTCATTTGTTTTACGCCCACACTTTTATCGCATGTTAACAAGCGCAATAACATTTATAGATGTACATTAAATCATGGACATGGCACGGAATAACAACCAAAGCAACAACAAATAGTAACGCATCATTCGATGCCACAATTTATAGTACAATGCACCAGCAGCATTATATTACATAAATATATCAGTGGTGCACCAAGTCGGAAAAACTACCGATACAAGACCGACACATTTTGACGGTGCCTTGTCCGTCTCGGAATCATTGACAATGGCTCGGAACCATGGACAATGCCGGGAAAGAATGCGTCGACTCCTGGAATGTTAGAGAGAAAAGTTCTCGGGAAGGTTGATGATCCTATCCTCATGCCGATGGATCGTATCGAACGAAGTTTAATGTGGTGTTGGATGAGCAATTTGCAGATATGAAGATAAAAACACAAAGGCTTCGCTAGCTCGATCATGTTTTATGTACGAATTGGTCGAAGACGGTCCGACCAAGAAGGTATTACAATGGACACCGATGTTTAGTAAGAGAAGAAGGGGTGACCTTCACTGAGTTGGAAGAGGCACATGGAGAAAGGCTTGGTCGTCCCTTGGTGCGGATCAAGTATAGCTGAAGTGACTTGTTTATGTAGTTAATGATGACTGGAAAGATTGTCGTTTTAGTTTTACCCCATTCATTTTGTCGAGTCTCACTAAAATTTGTCATTCTCTTAACAGATCTTTGCTGGAAAAAGATATATCCAGGATGGCCATAGTGGTGACAGTGTGTCACGTGTAAATAAATGATATTTGCATCGATCGGGATGCTCTAAGTTACCCCTGAACTCGAAAAAAGCTGTTTTAATCACTTGGTTACACGTCCAAGGACCCCTGCACGGGGCACACTTATGAACCTCAACTATATGAGGCGAATCCTATACAAATACGAAAGTATTATACACTTATTTATTTAGTTGGTGATGCTCTGGCATCAGCAAATTCCTTTCAGAGTCTTCACAGCATTCTTAGAATATGTATGATTGCTAGGTTGGCCTAGTGCAACTCGTGCTTTAGCCAATTTCACGTTGCTAGATGTTCTGGGATTGACGACGGTAACTCCCTCATGTATGCATTTGTTGCAGCGGAATATCAAAACACAAGATTCGATAGGTTATCTTAGCCAGGTACCTGTAGTAGCTGAAAAGCACGCTCATCCGAACGCCGCAAGGTTAATGCTTCAGCTTCGAGTACCATAAATCATTCCTCATTTCTCGGCCAAAGCTGCAAACCATAGGGAGACCTGATGACCCTTCAATTAGCAACCATAACATGGACATCATGCGACACACTTACCAGATGGAAAGAGCTTCTCAGGTGTCGATAATTTCTCTCTACAAATCAAATAGGATGGAATTCAATGATAGAATATCGATCGCCTTTGGGGAAAAATTCTTTCGGACTCAAAGAAATGCAGTAGCACAATGACCAGACTTGGCGCTTACCAATACAGCCACCTAACCTCTTAATCTAGAAAGCAAAAGGAAGCGCTAAGTCTTATCGACATAGAAAGAGAAAACAAGGTTGTCCAACTATTGCAGTAGAGGACAGCAGACTACCCAGGGAGTTACGCAAGCGTATGTATTTCGGTCATAACAGATATAACGTATGTAGACTGTAGGGCTTTTAGCTGGCGCTCAAGCCGGGTTGACAAGGTTCAAACCTGCTGAGGAGATATCACAAATCTAAACTAAACATATAAACCGTAAGAGGAAGTGAAACCCAAACAGCAAAGTACACAAGTGAAGACAAACAGAACCGCCCATATGCCGTTATCTTCCGCTCTGTTAAGGCCCGCTTAGCAATCAACCGCCTTATAATAATTATTACGAAACTCTGCCAGCACCTAAACTGTTGGAGACCGTAGGTCGTTCCACAATAGAAGGAATCTCCGATACGATCCGCTGCCAACTTCTTCGTCGAATATCTGAAAACAAACACCACGTCTTTCCACTTTCTTGCCATGGTAAGCTGCTGCCCACAAAACGTCTCAAGTTATGATAACCTAGTGTATATAACGGATTTATTATGTAGGGCTTAAGCGGCCTTTACCTGCACCTAAACTGCCCCACAAGCATCAACGCTGCCGAAGAATGCTCGACAAGCGCATTATTGGGAGAAAAACAAGCCAGCCGGTATACGCGAATGTAATTGGAAAATTAACGTCATCGTGGACGAATAGAAACCACAACCCATCACCCCGATTCATAGTTCCAACACATAAGCAGACGAAAGTGATTGCTAGACACCGAAATACTATGAAATTAGCTATGCTGAATTTAAGAGTACTGTTGTATGGTGAGTTTAGGATGATGGACGACCTTTTGGATCTCACCGATGAAGTGAAGGTTTTAAAAAGCCTGGAAACAAACATCTCATGCGTGGATTCTTTGCTCAAATTTTGTTCACCATTCTTCTTATCCACACACACACACTACTGCACCAAATTCTGTGCTTGCCTTTTAAGCCCCGCTCGCTTTGTGCACCACTGGTCTATATGTCCGTAGAGGCACCATAACTACTTCACCAGCTACAACATCAATGCGCAACAAACGCAAAATTTCCAATAAAAATTAAAATGGGGCATCATAAATTTTATAAAGTGCCATTAATTTTTTCTCTACTTCATGCGACACACACACACATCCCATGCACTTAGCATAGGTTAATGGTTATGTTAAAAATATCAAGAGCTCATTCTTATATAAAGTTTAGCGCTTTTATCCTTGCGCATATCCTTGAAGTCTACACTTTTCTCTTTATACTTTCGCATGTCATAACTAAATTTTTTTGTTTTCTTCCTTTTACGTCATCTGTTTCGAAATTATTTCACTCTTTCAATGATTTACAACAATACTTTTTATTTATATTTTATCATAGACTCTATGCATGTGTATGTGGCCGATTACCGAATGCCTCATAGTAAATCCATTTTTACTTCAGATATGTACACTCACGGGCAAAAGTATGGGCACAGGTACTTCTTTCTGTTTTCACCAGGTCTTGCTCCAGCGAAATAGTTTTCGTTATTTATTAATAAAAGTATGTACAAAAATTAAGTAAAAGCTTTGTAAACTTAAGGTCTAGACCTTACGCAAAAACACAAAAATTCACGAAAATTCCAAATTTTTAAAATTTTTCTGGGTAAGCAGTTTTGTAGCTCAAAGAATTTTAAGATAAGAAAGTGTTAATCTTACGTTCATAAGTTTGTATGGAGAATGCTCAACAATTCAGCTCACAAAGAAATTGCCAAAAATCAGTAATTTTTATTAGGAGATTAATTAAGGCTAACACTTTATTATACTAAAATTCAAAGATCTTCACAACTGCATACCAAAAAAAATTCTAAAAAATTTTACGAGGATTTTAAAATTCTCTAGACGTTACGTAAAATACACGAAAATTCGTGAAAATTCCAAATTAAAAAATTTTTCTGGGTATGCAGTTTTGTAGCTCAAATAATTTTAGAATAAAGAAGTGTTAAACTTATTGCCTTAAAATTTTTTTTTTTGGATTTTTGCCAAATTTTTTTGTAAGCTGAGGTGAGTACTTTCTTCCTTGTAAAAAATTTACGTTCAAAAGTTTGTATGGAGAATGCTCAACTCAGCTCACCAAAAAACTTGCCAAAAATCAGAAACATTTTTTTAGGCGATTAATTAAGACTAACACTTTATTATACTAAAATTTAAAGATCTTCATAACTGCATACTAAAAAAAATCCTAAAAAAATGTAACGATAATTCTAAAATTTTTCTGAAGATACGTGCCTCAAATTCAAATTTTCGCAAATGTTTTGCGAATTTAACGTAAGATCTTGAACTTTTGTTTACATTATATGAATATTCAAATTTTCTAAATTTTTCTGGGTATGCAGTTTTGTAGCTCAAAGAATTTTAGAATAAAAAAGTGTTAGGGGTTAATTCTGTATTGCGAACGATTCGCCTACAAATGATTTCGTCTAGCAATGGTATTATTTATTTTTAAAGCTGATTGGCATACATGCGTTACGCTTCCCTTCATTAACATCGTTTACATGAGAAATGTCGAGTGTAAGATAAATTATGAAGAACACTTTATTTGCCAGACCTTGGCTCTTCGCAAATCGACGATGAACTAAGCTACGCCAAGCAAATAAGTTGGTTCAGCTCAATGGAGATCTAATGAAGGGACGAAGAGCGAAGCTCTTGCCAGTGGTATTACAGTTGGTCATTAAATCTATCTATTTTAGGCAGAGAAGAAATGGAAGTGTAACAAGTAAGGAAGGCTAAGTTCGGGTGTAACCGAACATTACATACTTAGCTGAGAGCTATGGAGACAAAATAAGGGAAAATTAACCTAGGGTTACCCTGGAATGTGTTTATATGACTTGTGTATCAAATGGTAGCTATTAAAGAGTATTTCAAGAGGGAGTAGGCCATAGTTCTATGGGTGGACGCCATTTAGGGATATCGAAATAAAGGTGGACCAGGGGTGACTCTAGAATTTGTTTGTACGATATGGGTATCAAATGAAAAGTGTTAATGAGTATTTTAAAAGGGAATGGGCCTTAGTTCTATAGGTAGACGCCTTAAAGGTGGACCAGGGGTGACTCTAGAATGCGTCTGTACAATATGGGTATCATTTTCGTTCGGCCTTTACGTTTCTTACTTTATGTTACATTGACGATTTGCCTCTGAGGCAAAACGAACATTCGTTTCGTAATGGTGAATGAGGCCCTTAATCTTATTGCCTTATTTTTTTTTTGTTTGTTTTTTTTTTTTTTGGATTTTTGGCACATTTTTTTGTAAGCTGAGGTGAGCACTTTATTCCTTATAAAAAATTTACGTTGGAGGATGCTCAATTCAGCTCATAAACAAAAATTGCCAAAAATCTGAATTTTTTAGGAGATTAAGACTAACACTTTATTATACTTAATTTAAAGGTCTACACAACTGTGTACTAAAAAATATTTCTAAAAAAATTTAACGAAAATTTAAAATTTTTCTGAATAAATATATGTGCTTAAAATTCAAATTTTCGTAAATATTTTGCGAATTTTTCGTAAGATGTTTATATTGACGATAGGAAATTAGCGAAAAAACTGCAAAATGTGCTTGTGTGAATAGTTTTTTCAGTGAGTGTATGTACATCAGTTTACTCAATTTATTTTTCTAAATATATCTTCGCATTCATAGCTTTGTCCTTTGAGTCATATATTTTTTAATATTTAATAATTTGTTATATAAAAAAATTTATTTCGCAGAAATGTCAATGTTATTGCTTGCAATTTGTATGCAAGAGGTTTGGCGTTTAGTTCTTATTGATCTGGATTAAACCGCAACGGGAGTTTGATGAATACCGGTTGTCGTCTCATCCAATAATAAACATTTATACGCGGATAAGCTCGGCATAAATCTTCTCGGAGGTAAATCGCGCGCCTAGTATATATTTATTTATTTTATTTTAATAACAAAATAACACGGAAAGCTACACTGTGAAAAGCAGCTAATGATTTCCCAACTCGGCTCAAATAGCGGCTTTGGTTAAATCAACCCGACGGACTTCAAGAATTTTAGAAGCATATCTCTAAAACAGAGATCGTCGGCTATTGAAATAAATATTATTATTATCTTTCGTTTAGCAATCACTGAGCAAGCGTAGTAGAATCATCGAAGGATACTGTTATTTATTTACGTTAAGAACTAACAAATATGCGTGCACTTGTCTTGCCTCGTTATTCGTTAACCATTGACTAAACTGCTAACATTTCGTCGGTAATACTCTAACTAACACAGACGGAGTTTCAATTTTGGTGATCGCTGCTCTAAAAATTTTAATTCCTTTCCATTCCTTTCCTTTCCCTTCCCTTCCTTTCGTTTCGTTTCCTTTCCTTTCCTTTCCTTTCATTTGCTTTCCTTTCTTTTCCTTTAATTTCCTTTCCCTTCATTACCTTTCCTTTCCTTTTCTTTCCTTTCCTTTCCTTTTCTTTCCTTTCCTTTCCTTTCCTTTCCTTTCCTTTTCTTTTCTTTCCTTTCCTTTTCTTTGCTTTCCCTTCCCTTCCTTTCCTTTTCTTTCTGTAGCTGCTTTTTCTTTCCTTTCCTTTTTCTTTATTTTCTTTTACTTTCCTTACCATTCTTATATCAATAACCAGGCTAAGAGCTGGTAAGCCGCATGTTTAAAGTTTAAGGCAGTTGGAATATAATCGGCTTCAAACCTGGTAAATCATCCATCGACCCGACTTTCATTATGCGACCAACTTACTACCTACACCGATTTTTATAGTCATTTGGTGGACAAATGTTCGCTACGCTCAGGAACAAACAGCTGACAGTACGAGCCATACTATCAAGGGAAAATATTCCCGAAAGCGACCTTTGCAAGTTCAAAACTGCGCCAGTTAGATGTCGATTTCTGCATGCGGCCACTCCAATCATGGCTGCAGCTCAGTTCCCTAGTCCACTTGCTGCTCGCACTGCTGCTTCATTATTATTGCTAGCATCTGATAAATTAATTTAGCAACATCTTAGCGTACCTCCCCTCGTAGGTGATAAATTAATATTATCTCCAAAGCGAAAAGATAGCTCGGTATGATTCCTGTAATAGCAAGAGCTGTGTCTGCGGATACCGTGCCGTAAGACGGGACAATTCATAGCGCCCCTTTGCATTGGACTGAGGTAATAGCTGCTCCATTGCTTTCCCTTCCTTTCCTTTCCTTTGCTTTCCTTTCCTTTCTTTACCTTTCTTTCCCTTTCCTTTTCTTTCCTTTTATTTTCTTTTCTTTCCCTGCCTTTCCTTTCATTTCCTTTCCTTTTCTTTTCTTTTCCTTACTTTCCTTTTTCTTTATTTTCTTTTACTTTCCTTACCATTCTTTTCCTTGCCAAAAAAGATGTTTAGAAATCAAAAATTAGAAATATAAAGTGGTGAGTGCGAAAAGCTGAGCTGCTAGCTGGCTAGAGAGCGAGGGTGCCCAAATGGAAAATGATAAAACCAGGCCCGTAATCGATGAGGTTGTATAGCTCACCACCCGACTATGAGGGGGTTCGCATATCAATAACCAGGCTAAGAGCTGGTAAGCCGCATGTTTCAACTTTAAGGCAGTTGGAATATAAGCGGCTTCAAACCTGGTAAATCAGCCATCGACCCGACATTCATTATGCGACCAACTTACTACCTACACCGATTTTTAAAGTCGTTTGGTAGATAAATGTTCGATACGCTCAGGGGCTAACACCTGACAGTATGAGCCATACTATCAAGGGGAAATATTCCCGAAAGCGGCCTTTGCATGTACAAAACTGCGCCAGGTAGATGTCGACTTCTGCATGTGGCCACTCCAATCATGGCTGCAGCTCAGCTCCCTAGTCCACTTGCTACAGCACTGCTGCTTCCTTATTATTGCTAGCATCTGATAGATTAATTTAACAACATTTTTGCGTACCTCCCCCTCGGAGGTGACAAATTCATTTTCTCTCCTAAGAGAAAAGATAGCTCGGTGTGATTCCTGCAATAGCAAGAGCTGTGTCTGCGGCACGGTATCCCATAAGACAAGACAATTCGTAGCACCCCTTTACGTTGGACTGAGGTAATAGCTGCTCGGAGCTTTCGGAATTCATTGCATCCGCTCAAGTTTATGCACCGTACAAAATTATATAATCCGCAGCGGAAGCAAACAGCTTTCTTAAACATGACCTTGGCTTGTCTATGATTGCCATTAATCGATTTAGGTACCCGTATGGTCTGTGCAGTTTTCCCACAAGCTGCTTGGAAGTTTTCTGAGAAGGTGGGCTTGCTGTCTAGCCTCGCCCTAAAGTACTTCGCGGAGCTGCGTGTTTGTACTTCCAGTTCCCCAACCATCATATTGATTATGTAGGGAGTTCGTCTCTTCGCGTAGATCACGATCTCAGTTTTCGCTGTCACAAGCTTAAATTCATGGTCACTCATCCATCTATTTACACTGCGCATTACCTGGTTTAATTTAAGCTACGGTAGCTCGTAGTGTCGTGCTTTAATGGCGGCAGCCACGTCGTCTGCGAAAGCGAAAACAAAAGTGTTTTCTGTCATGCTCAAGCGAAGGAGGCTGCCAAACGATGCATTACAGAGAATGAGATCTAACACCGATCACGTGGCTGCTACGCCTCTTATTCTCACCTTCCTCTGAACTTCATCTTTTAGGTTGTCCCTTAATATGGCAAGTAGATAAGGGGGTAACTTAAAAGAGTGTTTAGGCACTTTTCCCGACTAGGGCTGTCTTAATCTCCGGATTGTCTCATTGAATCTACCTTGCTTGGTTTCACGCCTATTTGGCGTTTAAATTTATTACCTCTGTTCATCTGTGCTTTAAGAACCACCCTTATACGAGAATATATCTTTTTCTGATGATTTCTTTGAAACCACTAAAGAATTCAAAAATATTTTATAGTATTGCGCCTAGACACATACATTTTCCTTCATTTCACTGGTTACATTTGCAATTACTTAACTAGTTTTTACAAATGTGAATATGTATATATATAAAAATAATAACAATACACGAAATAAGCATAAATAATTAGAATATGTTAAGTGGGTGCGCCACTTATGCATTCGCAATTGCACAAACATAAGCATAAGCATAGATATGCATATGCAAAAGCCAAATGAATAAATGCAAATGTAGATGTGTACTTAAGTATATTTATATTTTGAAAAAGCAACAACAATAATATTCTTTTCGTGGATTTTTTTTTTTGGCTTCAGTGGACTGCAATTTCTAAGGGCGCATATTTGAGTGGTTGTCTCTATTAAAAATGCAAATCGAGGCAGGCCGTACACATGCGCGTCCCAGTATATAACAATAAAAAAATAACAAATGTAGACAAGTAAGGGACGGAACTGTCTTCGGCTGTGTGAAATTACGAAAAGTTTTCTTATTTGAACAATCGGTTGTATGATATATTATACTATATATACCACCGATCTATACAATTTTTTTCAGACAACAATACATGCTATATACGTAAGCATTTGGGTGAAATTTGAAGCTTCTAGCTGTTAAAATGGTGTAGAAATTGCGAAAAAGTTTCTTATCTGAAACAATCCGGACATATGCTATATATGCGACCGAACATTTGTTCAGACAATAATATGTACAATATCCGTAAGCACCATTCTGAAGTTTTGAAGCTACAATCTGATAAATTGAGGAAGATATGACAAAAATTACCTTTTCTGAAAAATCGGTTGTATGGGGGATATATGCTTATAGTGGTCCGATCCGGGCCGGTTCCGACAAATGTCTAAGTTTGCTTACTTACCTAACTGGTGCCTTAAACCGTTTAAATGGTTATGGCCGTCGAACAACGCGCGCCATTCGCTTCTCGTCCTCTGCCAACCGGTGCCAATTGGTCCACACCAAGGGGATTTTAAAATCGTTTTCCACCTGATCCTTCCAGCGGAGTGGGGGGCCGCCCTCTAACTCTGGTTCCATAGGCGGGGTTCCCGCTAGAAACACTTTCTTGGCCGGACCGTCATCTTTCATTCGCATAACAATGGCGTAGCCTATCTAATGGGACATCTAAAATATACCCGCTTACCAAATTTTATCAAGAGAATCACAAAAAATTGAGGGACTGGTTTTGCATACAAACAGACAGACGGACAGACAGATATGGCTAAATCAAACTCAGCTCTTGCATCCCTGATCATTTTCGGTATACTTATTGGTTGGGTCGATCTAATTTTCCTTTGAGGGACTTAAAATTTTGAGACTCGTGAAAAAGTTTAATATACCCATTTCAGTTTTCATGAAAGGTATAAATACATTTTTCTTTTTTCAACATCATAATAATTATAACAATAATCAGCATTAGAAATGTGTACTTAAAGCAAAACACTTGTGCAATACATTGAAGATGTGATGAGTTGAATGGATGGAAGGGGTCGATTTGAATATTCATAAAAAGTAAAGTATGAAGGAGAGATATAATATGAGAATGAGGTGGAATTTGAGTGAAGTATAATATTTTTCTCGAAACAGTAACCGATTTTTTCCAGTACCACCGCTTTAGATGCTTATACTTAGGTTATTGTATCACATATACATACACAAAATGACCCAAGTAGCGCTTTTAAGCAGGCGCTGTGTGTTCACACAAAAACATTTGGTTAGATTAATTAAAACCGTCTGATGAATTATTGGAGCATTTTGATACCCGCCCCTCGGTCGGGCAACCACAAAACTGTCTCATATTTCAGAACCCCATCTTCGCCAGGGGCTGGATACTCACGAAGGAAAATGGATGACTTTCTCCTTAAAAACCGTCCACATTACAGCTCCCTGCGTCTGTCGTTAAAGAGATTTCCCATTCTCTCAACATGTGGGGTCAAATGGACCAGAGGTCCCCGTTATGGTGGATGTGATCCTGAATATCTCCTTCTAAGACATACTCAATAGAGACTCTGCTCTTCTCTGTTTATAGTCAGACCATGTTTGCTTAGTGATTTTTGCAAGTATCCGTACCAATTGCGAATTGCGGTTTTCTTGAGATAAAAATGTCTCTCTTAATTGATGAAAGTAGTCGGTTCACCCGGCCTTTATCAGTTCATCCGCTTTTTTTATTGCCGTCAATGTTCCTGTGATCGGGATAGGTCAAGTGAGCGTGATGTGCGCAAGGGCCATGCTACTTTCGTGTAACGCCCGACATGCAGTTTTGACGGCCCCGAGAGAACGTACAAATATAATAAATGTAATGCTTTTACCGCTGCTTGGCTGTCCGTGTATATGCGAATCTCAACCGTCGGCTTACTCCATTCTCGCACAGGAAAAAATCTGGTCCTCTCTATGCCCAGTATCTCTGCTTTTGCAGATACTAACTAAATTTTGGCGTGAGAAAACCCTCGCACCAACACCGCAGCCCCACTTTTTTAGTGTATAGTGAGGTTTACGCTCTCTCTGTAAACTTTGTCGGTTGACCAATACGTTCATGAGGGGAGATCTTATCTTGAAGTTCTTGCAAAAGTTCAATTTGGGGTAATATTGTTATCTGTTTGTCCATATCTACGTTTGTGGAGTATTCTTAGGATTACCGCTGTTACCGTATGTGGAGGGTCCCCAGTGCCAGCTGGTTACCGCGTCGGTTGGGACGCGACCTAAATGCACATGTTACCCCTGCACAGGGCTGGCCGTTGTACTTTGTTTTAGTTTTTCTAACGTGGTATTGCAATGTCAAGTGCTGGCCACCATTACTAACGCTACGTACGCTAGGATGAGTCTTATGACCGATGTGTAGAGTCACATAATAAGTTTTGGCCCCAATTCCTACTAACTGTTTTTCACTGCTCCCGGACCTGGCCTTCATGTAAGTGTGCTGCGCCTCAGAAAGGGTTGGCCCCTGTTGTTATTGACCTAAATATAGATTTCCAAAGCATCTCCAGGCGCACTCAAGCATAAAGGGATGTGGGGGCTTGTAGGTCTTTATTCTTTGGCATTTTCCGTACGTACATCTACCAGCCCTTAGACGGGAAGATAATTTGTCCCTTTAGCTTTGTGAAATGTAGGTCAGAGTTTTGTAGACCCCTTTCCAGATTTGCCATTAGATTAATCAGCTTTGCAAGGCATCCACCGGAGTGACGCCATAGAAGTCGGGTGATTTGATTTGCGGAGAAGCTGTTGATTGCAAACTTTATCTCTTTTCCTTATCAGTTTATCCTCTGTAGGCAGAGAACTCATGCAGAGAAGCTTGGGTTGAAAAAAGGTCAAGCAGTAGTCCCGAGGGCGAAGATTTGTTAAAGGACTTTTCCAGTCCTTCGACCAAAGGCCGAGCCAGCTTCGGTTGATAGAGTTAGAACTGGGGACATCCTCCTAGCCCTGAAATCTATCCGAACTAGAAAACAGAACAATTACGAACAGGACTAATAACGAGACAGAAAATGGTTGTCATAGCAATAGCAAGTACCTGCCTCACTATAAAAACAACAACAATTGTTGAACTAACAGTAGTAAAATCAACAAAGCAAAGGCCCAAGTGTATACCATAGTTAAAACGCTTGAGTGTGTGCGTGTGCGCTCCTGACGTTTTCTCATCAACATGATAAACTGTACGCTGTTTGTATATTTTTTACTGCTCACAATAGCCATAAAAACAGCCATTTGTTTTATTTATAGGATTCATTGTGACAACAGAACTGCGTGGGACCCTCACAGAGAGTAACTGAGACTGGGGATCACGATCAAAGGAGGTGCAACATCAGCGGCGGCATTCATAAAGGATCCAGCCTAGAGCCACTTCTACTCAGAGTAGACTGCGGATAAGTTAGTCCTCGCTATCGGAGTTTATCAAATAAATTCGTATGCGGGTGTCTTTCGTCGAGGAAGCATGGGCAGTGAAAACATAACTTGCTCTGTGTTTTCCAATTTGGTGGAAGAGTGTGGTTAGAAAGGATCCTCCTCTATGCTATGCTTATGCAAATACTTCTTGTAACCACCGCACAGTGGTCTGGATTTGGTTTTCAGTGGGACTTAGATATTAGTTAATAACACAAAAACTTTGATGGGAATCGATTTTAAGTCTCATTACATGACGTTTTTTAGACTCAGCGTACTTTGCACACAGAGTATATTAACCTTTGATTGGATAAACGGTTGGTTTGTACAGATATAAAAGCAATCGAGATAGATATAGGACTTCCATATATCAAAGTTATCAGTATCGAAAAAAAAAATTGATTGAGCCATGTCCGTCCATCCGTCTGTCCGTCTGCCCGCTAACACGATAACTTTAGTAAATATTGAGATATCTTCCACCAAGTTTGGTACACGAGCTTATCTCGACCCAGAATTGATTGGTATTGAAAATGAGCGTTTTTCGGATGATAACCACGCCCACTTTTATATATATAACATTTTGGAAAACACAAAAAAACCTTATTATTTAGTAAATAATATACCTAGAATGTTGTAATTTGACGTTTGGACTGATATTGAGACTAGATAAAAAATTTGAAAACATTTTTTAAATGGGCGTGGTACCACCCAGTTGTGATAGAACCAATTTTACAAATATTATTAAACATATCTCATAAGTCGTTAAACCTATCGTAACACAATTCGACAGAGAGGTTTCCTTTACTATGAGGAATGCTTTTAAGAAAAATTAACGAAATCGGTTAAGGACCACGCCCACTTTTATATAAAAGATTTTTAAAAGGGTCGTGGGCGAATAAAATAATATCTTTGCAAAAAAGAGCTTTCTATCAATGGTATTTCATTTCCCAAGTGGATTTATAACAATAAATAGGAAAAACTTCAAATTTAAAAAAAATGGGCGTGGCACCGCCCATTTTATGACTAAGCAATTTTCTATGTTTCGGGCGCCATAACTCGAAGAAAAATTAACGGATCGTAATAAAATTGGGTACACATATTTTCCTTATAGCTGGAAATATTTCTAGAAAAAATGGACGAGATCGGTTAAAGACAACTTAGATGTAAAAAAAGTTTAAAAGGGTCGTAGACTAGAATAATAAGCTATAACTCAGCAAGAAATAGTTTTGAATCAATGATATTTCACATATCAAGTTTTACTGTAAGAGGAAATGGAGAGAAATTTGTCTTTTAAACGGGCGGTGCCACGTGTTATGTAGAAAAGTAATTTATCTGAAATGAAATGTACAATTGAAGCTCCCCAGCGGGTTAGGGGATAAGAATATACCCGCGGTAGGTATGCCTGTCGTAAGAGGCGACTAAAATACCAGATTCAAGGGGCTGTGTAGCGCAACCTTTCAGGTTGCCAGCGCAATATATAGCTTCTCCAAACCCAATTGTCAACTTCACCTATCCGCGGCGAATCCTGTTTCACTAACAGACGAGGCTCTGGCGACCCCAAGCTCCTCATGGAACTTGGGCGTAGGGAGGGAGGGAATGGCCTGAAGGTTTAATGTGGCCACATAAATCGTTCCCGAGATGGTCGGGCTAGCACCTTAATGGTGCTATGGTACCGGAGCGTACCGGATTTGTATCCGGCAAAGGACCATCACATCGGTAACACTCCCCAAAGCCTTCGGGGAGCAACCTTATCGCTACAACAACAACAACAACAACAACAACAACAACAAAAACGCTGCGTATGTAATGTTCGATTACACCCGAACTTAGGCACCTTTACTTGTTTAAATGAGGTTTTACGAAAAAATGTTATATCACAATAAATTATGGCAAAAGATGATAGAATACGAAAACGTGCGTTTAAAGTCCTAAGTCCCAACTTTTCAATTTCGGTTCACATTTTAGTTCGCCGTGCTCCCGTCCATACCATGCCGAACTAACGTTAAGCGCCCTTTCCTCTATTCTTCCCACCGTTCTTGCCATCATGTTTTTGTTCGTGACCTTGCGCTTTTCTTAGCAAAATCAGCTGGTCGTCCGATTCTAATATAATTGAAATCGGTCATTACACTTGACAGCAGATTAACTTGGATTTTCCGAGATAAAGCAAGAATCGCGTCGTCGGACACCGTCCGATAAATACCTGCCATTCGTAAAGCAATAATGTGGTAGGCTGATAGCATAACTTTTTGTTGGGTTATTTTAGATCCCTGCCAAACTGCGTTTAATAATATCGAGCTGGTTACGTTGGACAATAGCTGACGGGTAGCTTCGCCCCGGCCGCCGATGTTGGGCATTATTCACATTAGGGCTCCACTAACTTAAGATAATTTCTCTCCCACCACCCTGAAGTGCTCGTGACTGCATCGCATTCCATCAGGTGGTGTCTGCAGTCTCATCTTCACGATCACAGAACCGACAGAGGCTATTAGATGATATACCTAGTTTACACGTGTGGTTCTTTAGCCTGCAGTGACCTGTGTGAGTATGCCTGTTAAAATTCTAAGGTTGCTTTTTTGGGTGGTTAATCATGGCTTTATATCGCTTTGATTTGTATCCTCTTATTAGTGCCTTTGTCTGCCGAAGTTCTAGATTTCACGCCAGTGTTGTTCTCTCAGGCGCGCCTCTCTTTGCCTGAACTCTTCCCTTAATTTTTGTGACTCTATGGGCATGATGGGCTCGCATCCTATTGGCTTTTCGGCCGCCGCCAACTTGGCTTGATCGTTACCATCCACTCCTTTGTGTCCAGCTACCTAGACTAAACGGATGGTATTATTGGCCACTAGGCTATTTAAACTCTCTACGCACTCAAGGACTGTAGATGATTTAATCTCAGCTGAAGATCGTGCCTTGAAGGCAGCCACTGTCGCTGAGTATAGTGATTCTCTTGTTTGTATATCACCGTTGTAAGTTTATCTCTGCACACCGGCTTATGGCGAAAACTTCGGCTTGGAAGATGCTCGGGTATTTTCCGAGTGATAGGGACATTTTGGTTCGCGGGCCGAAGAACCCCGCTCCTATGTCCTCCGGTGTCTTCGAGCCATCGGTGTACCATATTTGTTCCTAGTAAAGCGCTTCAATTCTGGAGGTGTCCCACGTACACTTGTACCCCAGCTCTATTTTGAAGCGCTTTTCTAACTTAATTAGCTTCCTCGTGTCATCCCTTTGAGGCTGGCTGAGGGACATTTTAGTTCGGGCCGAAGATCCCCGCTCCTACGCCCTCCGGTGTCTTAGAGCCATCGGTGTACTGCACCATAGTGTGTTCATAGTGAAGCACTTCAATTCTGGAGGTTTCCCACGTACACTTGTTCCCCAGCTCTATTAAGAAGCGCTTTTCAAACTTATCGTGTCATCCTTGGGAAGTTGGAATCCGCTCTTTCAGCTTGTCCATGTTCCGCGACGGTATCACCGAAAAGATTTGTACTGATACTGAAAGTTGATGTTCTTATTGCTGCTTAAAGGACAATATTTGGCCCCACTTTGGGGCCTGGGCACTTATTGTCTGCAATTATATGTATTGCAGCTGCCTAAATATAGTTGTTACTGATTTGCCTAAATATAGGCACATAGCAGTGGGTTTACATGAAGAGATTTAGAAGGCTTGCACTCTTACTTATTTCCTAGAATTTCTTACGCAAGCAGTTTGTTTCTTCAACTAGCACATTTTTCAATTGGGTAGCAAGTCTTCTAAATCTCTTCATGTAAACCCACTGCTATGTGCCTATATTTGGGCAAAGCAGTCATAAAGATGATAAAGTAGAGTATATAACTAAAAAAAAAATGAGGACAATATGCATAAGAATTTACAATGCAATTGAGTATGCAAATATTGCCCGTATCACACATACATGCATACGAATCTGTCAGTTTGTGCATTCGCTAGCAATCACATAACGATACAAACGCTTTGCAAAAACGCTCATTAACACAAATTTATTGTTATTTTTTACAAAAATGGAAAAGGTAAAAAAACTTAAATAAAATATGCACACTTGTGTATATGCACATATACACGCTTACATATATGGACATATGTCGCCGCCGCATCCAATTGTTATCATTATTCGAACGCCGCCGATAAGGCAAGGCTGCGGCGTTTGGCGTGTCCGATATGCTTGATCGGGATACCTGCGGACGAGCACCATTGCCATACAGTTTAAGCATAAAGAAAGACTCAAAATTGAAAAGTTCTCGAGGATTATATGAATTTGAGTAACGTAATGTTATCCTCTTAAACGGCTAATGATTTTGAGGTTGCCATCTATTACCGAACATTTATTCCCTAACGTTTTAAATTACCATCTCAGATGATTGACTTAGTATCTTGTAGGCTTTGTAGCTTAGCAGCATGGCGCGACAAAAATATTCGACAGGAACTCTTCGCAGCTATACCCATAGCAACTAGGAAAGTGACGTAGACGAGGCTATGTAGCCGAAGTCGCAGTACTATAAGTTCTGTGTTGGCATACGGCGCAAACGGTTTGAGGGGCCAGTTCTTATAATTTGATCTCAAACGAATGCTTCTGGCGAAAGAGGAGAGAGGAGCGGTAGCGACTGGTGCTCGGGACTGCTCTTGTTCGAACTTCAATTTCCTTAAAAGGCGCAGTTTGGCTCGAGGAACAACGTGAATTTTGGCTGGTTATCAGCCCAGGTTTAAATATAAACGTTAAAACTTTGCCACTAGATTCATGACTATTAACGGACATTGCAGGAATGGAGGTGTTCCCAAGTGTGACCGTAACACACCTGTTGAAGCATCAAAATTTATCACTGGGTTTAAAACAACGCAGCAGCAGCGTACGGCAGGGCGCTAGCCGCGATTCACCTAACAGCAACTTGTTTTGATGTTTTTCATAAAAGGTACCGCTAATCAAGAGCTTATACAAAATTGCGTGCATAAAAAATGAATATTTCGGCACGGCACAAAATCATACCACCGGTCCCATAATACAACAACAAACAGCACTCAAGAATCTTCGCTGTCGCTAGGCTAGCTGCACATAAAATTAAAAGAAATTATTATAGTTTCAACCACCCACGCGTTAAGATTAACTAGCTCTTGTTATTTAATAAAGTTAAAATAAATTACATTCGAGTTTTTTTATTCATTGGAAATCCAGAGCTAGAAAAAGGCTTCTAGCTCCAACATAAACTGGTCCTTTCGAACCGGATATTTGCCGGCTCACCAAATTTCATCGCTACACATTTAATTTCGTTTTATAATATTAAAAAAGAAAAAAAAATGTCGGAAAGCCATTCCGATGATGAGGCTCAACCTCGCAATTCACATGAAGTTCGCGTAAAAGCAAATCAACGGTCATCGTTATTGAGTCGGTTGCAAGCTCTTGAAATCCCGTCAGTTCAACTCAATACATTATCGGCAGCATATATAGAAGCCAAACTTGCGCTAATCGAGCGCTACTACAACTCGTACGACGAGATTCAAACGCAGCTGGAGATTTTAGACGAGACTCAACTGGAAGAAGATCACCGATCTGCTATGGATGAATCGTACTGCAAGGTGAAGGCGCTGTACAATGAGAGGCTGTGCTGCTTACGCGCCAGTACATCTGAAAATCCACTTAGTAGCACCCACATAGCACCACAATCGAACACATCGTCATCGCGGCAGAAAATAAATTTGCCAAAGTTGAAATTATCTACGTTTGATGGTTGCTATCGTAATTGGCTGGACTTTTAGAACATGTTTGTGGTTCTCGTCGACAAAAATCCAGACCTTTCCGATATTGAAAGGTTCCAATACCTTCGATCAAGCCTTACGGGATGCGCTGCCACTCTTATACAATCATTGGAGGTGACCAACGCGAATTATAGAAAGGCATTGCAGCTACTTGAGTCACGCTTCGACCACAAGCGATACATCTTTCAATCACATCTTCAACACATCTTCGATACTCAACGCATCACCACCCCCACGGTAGCCAATCTTCGTAACTTCGTCGACGTCGTAAATGCTAATATGCGCGCTATGCAATCATTGGCCACATCAACACAAATTGGCAACGGGTTACTGCTTCACTTGGTAACTTCCAAGCTTGACCACGAAACACAGGTGAAATGGGAAGAAGAAGTGGCTACAAAGTGGGATCGTAATTCACATCCAACCTCGCTCACACTACCAGCATGGGAAGATCTTGCAGCATTCCTCGAACGTCGTTGTCAACTGATAGATATGATCGATCATAACACTCTTACCACTAAGGCCACTCACCGTTCACCAGAACTACCGTCGTCACAAACAAACCATCGTCAATCTCCTAAGCAGTTGTCATTCCTAGCCACCAACCAACAAAATTGCAATCTATGTGAAGGTCCTGATAACCATAATGCCTTCAACTGCTCTTCGTTTATGAAGCTGACCCCCATATTGCGTTATAATGTAGCAAAGAAGAAGAATCTGTGCTTAAACTGTTTGGGTACAAATCATTCCTCGAAGGCATGTCCGTCCACGCATAAATGTCAAGTATGTCGGGTAAGTCACCACACTTTATTGCATCGTTCTCCACCAACCACAACCAGTTCACCATCGCCATCGTCACCTTCGGCATCGACACCATGTACCAACACCAGCACCAAACCAACGTCAACGCCAGCCGTACTGCAGGTTTGTCAGAACAGCCAAGAAGTTGTGTTAGCTACTGCCTTGGTTCAGCTTAGTACTTCATCAGGCACAAAAATTGTCGCTCGTGCACTACTGGATTCCGCATCGCAATTGCATTTCATAACGGAGCGCTTGGCTCAGCTGCTGCACGTATCTCGCAAAAGAGTTCCCTTGGAGATCAGTGGCATAGGCTTATGCGGGTCAAAATCGCAGTTCTTGTGCAAGGTAGAACTACATGCACTCCACACAATGTTTTCTTCGACGATGGACGCGGTCATCATGAACACAATAACGGCGTACAAACCGCGCGCGCCACTAGACACTGACGCTTGGAACATACCCAGGAATATCACCCTTGCCGACGAGACGTTCCACAAACCAGGTCCAATTGATATTCTGCTGGGAGCAAGCGTATTTTATGAGTTGCTGTTAGTCGGACAGATCAAATTGGGTAAAAACCTGCCTGTACTTCAAAAAACAAAGGTTGGTTGGGTGGTAGCTGGCGCTGTGATAAGTCCACCACTTTTGTCATCAGCCACGTTAGTCACATCGTACATCACGTCAGTAGGTTTAGACTGCCTACTATCAAACTCATGGTCATCACAACATGCAAACGAGGCAGCGCAGTCTGAATCACCATCCCTCACATTAGAATCATCGCTAGATCAAATTTTGGAAAAATTCTGGCTTATTGAGCATAGTTCACCTCAAAATGTGCGAACGTCAAGCTGTGAAGTTGTGTTTTGATTTCTACTGTGCCTTATTTTGTCTTAAATAAATAAATTTGTTTGTTTAAATAATTATTGTGCTAAAAATAAGTGTAAACACGTTGTGTACTGCATTCGCAATTTAAAGTTCTGCTTTCTTTACTAAAATAAATTGTATCTTAAAAATAATTGATAAAGTGTGTATATCCATACATACATACATATTTGCCGAGTCACTTTGCATATTTGTTGTTGCATTTGATTGGCATTTACATATTTTCAGTTTTCAATTGTTATTTGCTCGTGCACATTTACTTCATTTTCTTTTCACTGCCACAGCTGTTTGCATTGTGTGTTGTTAAGCGTCAGTTAATAGCGATCTTAAACTGCACATACAGTGATCTTCAAACTGCTCAAACAGTGATTTTCTTACTGTGATCTCCAAACTATTTTCACTGCCTCCGTCTGTTTAATCAATTTTACTTTAACTTATAATGTCTTGCAATTTTGTTAACTGCCAATTGAAAGGTGATACCGAGCGTTTCGTGTCGTGCTGGCTTTGTGATGAGCTTGCTCATATGAAGTGCGCTAGTTTGACAGCAAGGGTGTGTGATGCGATCAACGATAACAAGGGTGTGCGTTGGTCGTGCTTGAAATGCAGATCCACCGAAGTGGATCTTTTTAAGCTTTTCAAACATACCCGAAACGCATTCTCCGAAATCGGTAAGGAACTTTCTACATTAGGGGATAAATTCAAGTATTATGAAAACTTGTTTAAAACTTTCAAATGTATTACCGATTCAGCTGCTAATGCTAACAGCGACAGTCGTGACAGCAAACGAAAACGAACTGATGTCTCGGCTGGCGTATTGACCCTAGACCCCGTTCAAAACATCCAGAACCCAACCGTTCCTACACCTAGCACGATAGAATTAATAAACTTAGCATCTCCAAGTCCTCTTACAGTAGAGCCTTCAACATCAAAGGCACCTCCAACAAAACTAGCAGCTAGAAAAAATATTGAACCTGCAAACCGTTCTCAGGCGACTGAGCCTGGAACTAGGAAGTTGGTTGTAGTCCCTCCTAAAAAATCGATATTCGTGTCAAGATTCGACAGGGATACTACTGAGGAGGATCTGAAATCGTATATCTTCTCAAAAAGGAAAACCCATGACGTAACAATTCGGAAATTTAATTTTAGTTATGAAAGAAACGTATCTTCCTTTAGATTAGATGTACCTATTGACCATTTTGACACTATCTTGAGTAACGATTTTTGGCCCTCTGGGGCACTTGTGCGGGAATTTGAATATAGGCGGAATAAGAGTGTTCCAAACTTGGCAAAGATCCCTGTTAATAACACTGAGTCAAAAAACTGAACGAAAAATCTGCTTTAGATATACTTTACCAAAATGTTAGAGGCTTAAACACCAAGTTAACAGAACTGTTTTTAAAATCATTTAACTCAAGCTACGATATAATTGCTTTAACCGAAACCTGGCTGAAACCTCATGTTTTTAACTCAGAGATCCTCTGTAATGACTACCAGATATATCGAAATGACCGCCTGAACAGGGTTGGAGGTGGGGTTCTGCTTGCTGTACACTCTTCAATACCATCTGAAGAGATTTGCGTAACCGCCACCGATACAACTGAGTTCTTGTGCATACGCACACAACTAGCAAATATCCACATTTATTTGGCCATCTGTTATATCCCGCCATCTTCTGAACTGTCCGTTTATATGAATCACATTTCCTTGCTAAGAACTGTTAATTCGATGCTAAAGCCTTCCGATTCCATTATTGTCTTGGGTGACTTCAATATGCCACACATATCATGGTGCATCTCTGACTTTAATATCGTACCAGTTTCGTCAAAGTCTTCCAACAATGAATTTCTAGACGGAATGTCTGAGCTGTGCCTTCAACAAATCAACATCCAATCGAATAAATTCGGAAGAGTGTTGGATTTAGCCTTTGTGGATGATGAATCTAAATATTCCATTAGTCGATGCGAACCCATTATTGAACCTGAAGATGCTTACCACCCTTCCCTCAAAATAGTTTACGAAGTTGTAAATTATGCTTGTAACAGCGGAAATAAACGATACGACTCCAGTTATCGCTTCGACTTTGCGAAGGCCAATTTTAAAAAATTAAATCGTGATCTATCTCGAATAGTGTGGCCAACATTTAATGCTGATGTGGAGCAAAGCGTTTCTCACTTTTACAATACCATTTACTGTCTTTTTGAAAAATACGTACCTAAGCGGATTTGTGTACATTCCGATACAAGCCAAGTATGGTTCACTAAAGAGCTGAAAATTTTAAAGAATAAAAAGTCTCGATCTTTCAAGTTGTTCAAAAAGACGGGTTTACATAACCATTACTTACAGTACTCGATTCTACGCTGCAAGTATTTTCAATTGAACAAAAAGTGTTACAAAGCTTATCTTTGTAAAATGAAAAGAAATATAACTTGCAACCCGAAGGCATTTTACGGATTCGTAAACTCTAAACGCAGGGTGAAAGGGTTTCCATCATCCATGAAATTCCAAGATAATATTTCCAGCGATGATCAAGAGATCGCCGACTTCTTTGCGGAATTTTTCAAATCAAATTACTCTATTGAGACCAACGTTCCACCTAATGAATACCCATACCATATTGATTCATGTTATTCAATCAGAGCTCCATTTATATCTTCAGAAGATGTATTATCTTATTTAAAAACTTTAAAAGTATCATATTCATACGGCCCCGACAGGATCCCGACACACTTTCTTAAAAAATGTGCCGCAAACATCTATCAGCCGCTAACAGATTTATTTAATTTATCTTTAATTTATGGCGTTTTCCCAACAATATGGAAGGAATCTTTTCTTATTCCGCTTCATAAAAATGGAAGCAGGTCTTCAATAGAAAACTACCGGGGCATAGCAAAGTTATCCGCTATCCCAAAGTTATTTGAGGCTATTGTTACCTACCACCTAACATTCCCTATTTCCCCCATAATTGCAAGCTCGCAGCATGGGTTCTGTAAGGGCAAATCACCTATCACCAATTTACTAGAATTTACCACCCACGTTTCTAATGGATTTAGAAAAGGCCTTCACACTGATGTAATTTACACCGATTTCAGTAAAGCTTTCGACAAAGTATCACACCCATTACTTATTCATAAGCTCAGTCAACTCGGTTTTCAACCCCGTCTTATATGTTGGATTTCTTCGTATCTTGGTTATCGTACGCAAAAAGTAATCTTTAAAAATACACTTTCTGGGGTCATCAATGTTTCTTCTGGTGTTCCTCAGGGCAGCCATCTTGGTCCGATTCTGTTCTTGTTGTTCATAAACGATATATCTGGTACAATTAAATACTCAAAAATCTTGATGTACGCAGACGATGTAAAACTTTTCAAATCATGTGCCTCGGCTGAGGAACATTCCTTGCTTCAAATGGATTTAAATCACTTGGTTACCTGGTGCAATGTAAATTATATGCCGCTCAATCTCAAAAAATGTAAATTCATGTGTTTTTCTCGGAGAGTTTCGCCACCAGCTTCATATACAATTAACAACTATAGTCTAGAAACTGTAAATAATTTTATTGACTTGGGAGTCATGATGGATTCCAAACTTAGTTTCAATCTTCATATTAATGCTACAGTGAATAAAGGTAAAGGTGTTTTTGCATTTGTTAAACGGTGGTCAAAAGAATTTAACGACCCTTACATAACTAAAGCACTTTTTACAACATTAGTTAGGCCAATATTAGAATACGGCTCGATAATTTGGAATCCGCGTTATCAAGTCCATGCAGACAGTCTCGAATCAATACAAAAACAATTTTTACTATTTGCCTTAAGAAATTTCCAATGGGACTCTTTAACTAATCTTCCACCTTATACTAATCGATTAAAGCTTATCAATCTTCCAACTCTTGCTAGTCGAAGGGAAATGCTTGGTGTGATATTTATGACAAAACTTTTAAATGGATCAATTTCGAGCCCATTCCTTCTGAATGAAGTGAACTTTTGCGTTCCCTCTCGGACATCGAGACACTTCAAACCTCTTCTGCTGAAACAATGTAGAACGAATTTCGAACAAAATGAACCTTTTCGGCGTTTATGCCAAGATTATAACTCTCACTCAAACACATTTGATAGCTCGGACTCCCTTTTTTCTATAAAAAAGATTGTTCTCACCTCTCTAAATTAATGTATAATACGTTTGCTTCTGTTCTCTTTAAGTATTACGCTTGGCTGATGAAATTTCTTCTGTAGCTGAGCAGTCTCAGATCGTGACGCTTGACAAACCGCTGCCCATCAAAGACTCGGCAAAATAAAAAAAAAAAAAAAAAAAAGTTATTATATATATGTATAAATCGATCGCGTGAACAGGATTAGCCTGGTTTCATTGGGCCACTTGAGGGCAGCGCGCTGCCACAACGTCCATTAAAAAAAAAAAAAAAAAAAAAAAAAAAAAAAAAAAAAAACAACCTTTAACGGCTGAGGAAATTATGTGTGAAAAACACTTCGCAGAGACTACAACGAGGTGCCCCATCACTAACAAATTCATCGTTCGTTTACCGTTCAAGGAATCGCCACAGTCCCTAGGAAGCTCTTATGATATAGCACAAAGGCGATTAATTTCCATCGAATCCAAACTTCAGCGTAACAAACGTTTGCAAAGCGACTACTGTTCTTTCGTGAAGGAATATATAGAGCTTTCCCACATGGTTCACATTCCTCATCCTGGCGCCTTCGTAAATTACATCCCGCACCACGCTGTGATGAAGCTGGACAGCACCACCACCAAGCTCCGGGTTGTTTTCGACGCATCGTGTCGCACCTCAAATGGCAAATCACTTAATGACATACTGCTTGTTGGTCCCACAGTTCAAGAAGACCTATTTTCGATTCTTATCAGGTTCAGGATCCACACCTTCGTACTGATGGCTGACATCGCCAAGATGTACCGGCAGATCTTGGTTGACAAGCAAGACTCGAAGTGGCAATGCATTTTGTGGCGCGACGAAATAACCGACCGCATTGTGACATATCAGCTCCAAACAGTGACCTACGGGACGGCATGTGCACCTTATCTAGCTACAAAGTGTTTGCAGCAACTAGCACTTCAGCATATGTCATCCCATCCAATCGGCGCGCCTGTCATTCACAACGATTTTTATGTGGACAACCTAATGACGGGTGCGTCCACGGTCGAAAAAGTCATCAAAATTAAGAAAGAAGTGATCGAAGTTTTGAGCAATGGGGGATTTCCATTCAGGAAGTTCGCCTCGAACGATCAACGTATCATAGCAGAAATACCACAAACAGAGCGAGAACAAATCATACAGCTAGATGACATCGACTACGTTAAGGCATTGGGTCTTATGTGGTCCCCCACTCAAGATATTTTTATTTTTCGCTATACCCCACCACCAGTATCACTTAGGATCACCAAGAGAAGCATTCTGTCCCACATCGCTAGATTCTTCGATCCCCTCGGGTTACTCAATCCTCTAATTGTCACGTGCAAGGTCTTATTGCAACAACTCTGGAAGCTTCGCTTGAATTGGGATGAAAGTGTACCTCCTGACGTGCACACACAATGGGAGGCATTCATGGGCAAACTTCCTTTTATCGAAAATATTCAAGTGCCAAGGTTAGTGCCGTTCAATTATGATTCTAAAATTCATGCATTTGCAGATGCCAGCACAAAGGCATATGGAGCATCAATATATTTGGTAACTAAATCCAGTTCGGGGCTGTTGTGCGCGAAGTCTCGAGTTGCCCCTACAAAAGAAATTAGTCTCCCTCGATTGGAGTTGTGTGCTGCATTGCTACTAGCAGAGTTGTTGGATTCAGTGTGCAGCAAACTAAATCACGATCCAGCCAACATTCACTGCTGGACAGACTCAATGATCACTCTTTGCTGGATAAACGGTGACCCATCGCGATGGACTACATTCGTCAGCAATCGAGTAACACAAATTCAATTGCTCACCAACAATTATCAATGGCATCACATCCCAAGCGAGCTGAATCCAGCAGATATACTGTCACGCGGGGCAAAGGTAGACCAGCTCATTGAAAACAAGTTATGGTTTAACGGCCCCAAGTTTCTTACACTGGAACATAACCATTGGCCACCACCACCATCGTATATCGACATCGAAATCATGGAACGTCGTCGGCAGAAAACAATCCTAATAGTAAAACACAAAGTAGATATCGTCGGTGAGCACAAATTTGTCAATAACTACACCAAAATTCTTCGCATTTTTTGTTATGTACGCCGCTTCATTGACGCAGCTCGAAAAATAAGGCACCACAGCCACCATGATCCTATCACACCATTGGAAATGAATAATGCTTTACTCACCGTCTGCCAGATTATTCAAAATCACACATTCAGCGAAGAACTGACAAATCTACAGTCAAATCTACCAGTACCTCGGAAATCACCACTCTCGCAACTAACACCTTTCATGCACAACGGAGTAATTAGAGTTGGAGGCCGCCTCAAGAACTCTGTATTAAGTTTTGATGAAAAGCACCAAATCGTATTACCAAAATCGCACCCTTTCGTTTATACCATTATCATGCACTTTCATCGGCATCACATGCATGCTGGGTGTCAAACATTACTCAGCATTCTTCGAGAAAGGTTTTGGATAATTGGTGCCAGAAACACCATCAAGCACGAACTTCACAAATGCATTACCTGTTAT
Organism: Eurosta solidaginis; assembly: GCF_040869045.1. NCBI lineage: Eukaryota > Metazoa > Arthropoda > Insecta > Diptera > Tephritidae > Eurosta > Eurosta solidaginis. Next base: position 38,422,047 of record NC_090322.1, on the reverse strand, counting down.
CGTTTTCGACCAATTTTGACAGAGCAATTAATGGGAGATTTGCCAAGAGACAGAGTAGTGAGATCGATGCCCTTTGAGAAAACTGGAGTAGATTACTGTGGCCCTTTGCTCATCACCCAAAGGCTCAGAGGTAAAGCCCCAATTAAAGTATATATAGCAATCTTTATATGTTTTAGCACCAAAGCAGTCCACCTGGAGTTTGTTCCAGACCTCACCACAGATGCATTCATTGCTGCCTTGAAACGGTTCATTTCTCGTTGCGGCAAATGTCGGATTATCTACTCCGACAACGCCACAAATTTCGTCGGAGCAAACCGCGAACTACAGCAACTTCTTCATCAACACACATCTCAACAGCACGCAGACAATGTTCAATCGGCCTGCGCCATGGAAGGTATCGAATGGAAATTCATACCCCCAAGATCGCCTCACTTTGGTGGTCTGTGGGAAAGTGCGGTCAAGCAAGCTAAACATTATCTGAGAAGGACGATTGGCTCCCATATCCTCACATTCGATGAACTTCATACACTTTGTTGCCAAACTGAGGCAATGATTAACAGTAGACCACTTATGCCCATGTCAAGCTCACCAGACGATCTTCGCCCATTAACACCAGCACATTTGATTATCGGTCGATCTTTAACCTCCATACCCGAACCGTCTCTGGAATCAGTAAAAACTGGAACTCTCAAGCGATATCAAATTATGCAAGGAATTCAACAACAATTTTGGACTCAGTGGAGTAAAGACTACCTCCAAGAGCTACAATTTCGAAAGAAGTGGAAATCATCGACTCCAAACATAATTAAAAATGACTTGGTTCTGTTATCCGAAGAAAACAATCCACCATTCAAATGGCCAATGGGCCGCGTTATAGAAACAATTGAAGGTTCAGACGGAAAGGTACGAGTCGTTGTGGTGAAAACCGCCAACGGCACACACAAAAGAGCAATCACCAAGGTAGCAAAACTTCCAATCGAAAATCCTCAGTAAATCCTGTAAAGCATCGCTTCCCAGGGGCGGGTGGATGTTGAAGCATCAAAATTTATCACTGGGTTTAAAACAACGCAGCAGCAGCGTACGGCAGGGCGCTAGCCGCGATTCACCTAACAGCAACTTGTTTTGATGTTTTTCATAAAAGGTACCGCTAATCAAGAGCTTATACAAAATTGCGTGCATAAAAAATGAATATTTCGGCACGGCACAAAATCATACCACCGGTCGCATAATACAACAACAAACAGCACTCAAGAATCTTCGCTGTCGCTAGGCTAGCTGCACATAAAATTAAAAGAAATTATTATAGTTTCAACCACCCACGCGTTAAGATTAACTAGCTTTTGTTATTTAATAAAGTTAAAATAAATTACATTCGAGTTTTTTTATTCATTGGAAATCCAGAGCTAGAAAAAGGCTTCTAGCTCCAACAACACCTTTGGGCGTGAACAGCAAGGAAACACAAATGATTTAAAGAAATCGCGTCGATAACGAGTATTTTGGGGGGTAGACCAGAATATCTTCTTCGGTGAATCTACGCTTTGCTCTAGGCATACAGACAAAAGTGTTACCGTTTTAAGTGTGTGTATTTTTTTCCGCAATATATACCAGTCTCTAGGACCAGGCTACGGTTGAAGCCTCTCTGGACTAAGCGCTCGAGGGGCAGCCCCTCCGCAAGCAGTTACTTCTAACATGGCAGTTTCGAGCGATCCGTGAGAAATGGAGCTTCTTAAAATTCAATAGCTACTCCTAAAATAAATAAATCCAAGACGCGATAGCCTCCTGATTGATTTTAAGCCGAGATTTTCTTCCAATTTGCGTCGTGCTCCCTTTATTTTTACCTACAGATTGGCGGGATGGGACCTACATGTTTAACGCTGACTCCGAACAGCATCTGCAAGACAGATGATTTTTCAAGGCAGAAATACACTCGGCTGTGCCATCTTAGGTTCTGGCAAAACCCCGGATCACTCCAGTATATAGAACCGGTTACCATGGGAAGTACGAATTGGTCAAATGGCGCGCCGCCCACAAATTTTGACATATGGTTCCTACGCCGCCGCCGAAAAAATGTTGAGACCGGCGCAAACATCCAGCTAGAACATCATCGTGTTAATGTATTCCTATGTATGTGTGCATATGTAAAAAAAATCACCTTTTGTCACTGTTGTTATAACAGTCGCTCACTAAACGATGTTACAACAACAGCTTTTCATATCTTTGAAGATTTTTTTGTTTACGTTTGGTTCTTTGATTTTTTCTTTTAAGTATGTGTTTCTTTTATTTTTTTTGCTGTTTATTCACGCTAGTCTCTTATGTCGCTGCATCCTTCATTTATAGTGCGTTTAATTGTTAGCAAGTTTTCATTGGTGTTGCATACATGTAGGCGTTTAACCAATGCAACTACAGTGAGAAGGAGATATAAGAAAAAAAATTATAATAATAAAGAAGATGCTTATAGAATAAAAATAACGTTGAGTTCTCATGGATTTATATATAAAATTTCTGTTGTTCTCATTGTCCTCACCCACTTTCATTCCCTCACTGAGGGGTGTTTGTGTATGCCAACACTTAGCAAGTATGAAATCATTGAAGCGCTTTCATTGTTCTTGTAGCTGTCACGTAAATTGTTGCTATTCTAATTATTAATACATATTAGCGGAATTAGCCATAGAAGTTTTAGTGTTGGTATGTATGTATGTTTATGATACAAGATGTGTTAAAAATATCGCAGATGATTGTTATATGGTAACACATTACTAGCGAAACATATTGTTACGAATACTCGCAAAACTAAGGGGTACTGTCATCTCCAGCCGATGCTAAGAGTGACTTGTATGCACATCCACAAATCAATCATTATGTATCTACATAAACGAATCAATCATTATGTCTACACATATGTACGTACACGCAGCGGAGAAGAGATGCACAAACACATGCAGATAACTTATCTGAGATGCTCCCAAAAATATGCAATTGTAATTGTGGAAGTGTCGCTCGCAAACACACGCGCATATGAGAAGCTATATACGTGCATCTGTAGTTATATTATTATTATTATTATTATTTATTTGTTATCCATAATTAAAATTATAAAATAACTCATAAGCACAAGCTACCAAGACTATCGGCTTAGTCATAATCTAGAATACTTATGTTTATGTGTACGTATCTATTGGTAAATATTTAAATTAAGTGAAATATGTTAATGTCTTTTAAGAATTTTCCAATTTGATTTACATTTGTTTGGGAAGGATTAGGGAGGATAAGTTGAGGTGGATTTTGTCCTTGAAACGATTGAGTGCGATGAGCGTGCAGAGCTGGGCAATCTACTAGAATATGTTGAATAGTTAGGTTGTAGTTGTTGTAATAATGGCATATGGGCTGAGATGTTGATTGAAGAAGGTGTTCATGAGTTATAAGTGTATGGCCTAGTCTAAGACGTACAAAGCATTTGTTGGCCCAAGTAGATGTGTTAGCTGGCAGTTTGATCGGAACACCGAGGGGGTTTATATCTTTGTATGGGTGTCTGTACGTTGACCATTCCTCTTTAAGACTTTTATGAAGAGCGTTAGAAAAGTAGTTTTATATTGATTTTACACTAAATGGCATGTGGAAATGAAGACAGTCTTTAAAAGCGGATTTTGCAGCTTGGTCCGCTTGTTCATTACCCGGGATACCTGAGTGAGTTGGGATCCACATCAATTTTATTTTCGGTGACATACTCATAATTAGCTGTTGGATTGAGTTAAGGGGCCCTCCCTTAATTGGAACTTTTTTGTAGCTGTAAATACTGATTTACTGTCTGTGCATATCACATGTTTTTTGTTTGTTTCTTTGGCTAGTTGTAGTGCCGAAAGTAATCCCTGTAGTTCAGCGTCAAATATGTTTGCATACTGAGGTAGTAAGCCGTGGGCCTGCGTTAGACCGTTATCGTCTGTCACAGCAAATGAGACGCCCACATTTTGTTTGGATCCGTCAGTAAACAGAAATTTCCAGCCTTCCTGTTTCAGTGGAGAAACGATGCTTGTATATAGTTTTTGAAAGGCCGATTGCGATGTATTGTCCTTACGTCGGAGTGTCAGCTCGTTGATAAATATATTGCTGTGAAGTTTCCATAGTGGTATTTTAGTTTTGGAAAGTTTTGGTGAGGAGAAACTTAGGTTGAGATATTCTGCAAGTTCTTTTACCTTACACAGAGCCGATTTCCTTTTCATGGCAGTTTTCCTTTTATTTAGAAGCTGAATTTCATGGTTTAGTATGTTGGGTGAGTAGGAATAAAGCTTGTAAATTATACGACTTCTAAGATATTTTATTCTAGGTTCGATCGCCAGAAAGCCTCCTTCGACTAGCAGGTTCTTAATCGGGGTAGTCCTAAATGCTCTTAGGCTCCTTTTTATGGCGGCGTGATAAGGGCCCTGAATCATCTTGAGGTGATTTTTTGCACAGTTTCCATAGATTTGAAGCCCGTAATCAATTTTGCTCTGAATTGTTAGTTTAGTAATATCAATTAAGGTGTTAGTATGTACAAAGCTTTTTTTTGAGGATAAATATTTGATGATGTTCAGCCTGGTAGCTAGGTCATTTTTTAAATTAGAACAATGGTACTTAAAACTATGTTTACAATCGAATGTTAGACCTAAACTTTTCATGTTATTTACATTAGATATAGTATAATTATTATTTTTTACATTTATATCGTTGCAATTATGTTTATTGCAGATATGCAAGTGTTTACTTTTATCTAAAGAAATAAGGGCCCCTGAATGCTGTGACCAGGTGTTTATAGTATTTATAGCATTGTTGAATGACTCTTCAATTTCTGAGTTGTTATACTCATTTGAGCAGAGCTCACAGAGTATATTAAGTTTGATTGGATAACGGTTGGTTGTACATATATAAAGGAATCGAGATAGACATAGACTTCCATATATCAAAATAATCAGGATCGAAAAAAAATTTGATTGAGCCATGTCCGTCCGTCCGTCCGTCCGTCCGTCCGTTAACACGATAACTTGAGTAAATTTTGAGGTATCTTGATGAAATTTGGTATGTAGGTTCCTGAGCACTCATCTCAGATCGCTATTTAAAATGAACGATATCGGACTATAACCACGCCCACTTTTTCGATATCGAAAATTTCGAAAAACCGAAAAAGTGCGATAATTCATTACAAAAGACCGATAAAGCGACGAAACTTGGTAGATGAGTTGAACTTATGACGCAAAATAGAAAATTAGTAAAATTTTGGACAATGGGCGTGGCACCGCCCACTTTTAAAAGAAGGTAATTTAAAACTTTTGCAAGCTGTAATTTGGCAGTCGTTGAAGATATCATGATGAAATTTAGCAAGAACGTTACTCTTATTACTACATGTACGCTTAATAAAAATTAGCAAAATCGGAGAAGGACCACGCCCACTTTTAAAAAAAAAATTTTTTTAAAGTAAAATTTTAACAAAAAATTTAATATCTTTACAGTATATAAGTAAATTATGTCAAGATTCAACTCCAGTAATGATATGGTGCAACAAATTCCAAAAATAAAAGAAAATTTAAAAATGGGCGTGGCTCCGCCCTTTTTCATTTAATTTGTCTAGGATACTTTTAACGCCATAAGTCGAACAAAAATTAACCAATCCTTTTGAAATTTGGTAGGGGCATAGATTTTATGGCGTTAACTGTTTTCTGTGAAAAAGGGCGAAATCGGTTGATGCCACGCCCAGTTTTTATACACAGTCTTCCGTCTGTCCTTCCGCATGGCCGTTAACACGATAAGTTGAGCAAAAATTGATATATCTTTACTAAACTCAGTTGACGTACTTATCTGAACCCACTTTATCTTGGTATGCAAAATGAACGAAATCCGACTATAACCACGCCCACTTTTTCGATATCGAAAATTGCGAAAAATGAAAAAAATGCCATAATTCTATACCAAATACGAAAAAAGGCATGAAACATGGTAAGGTAAGGATTGTTTTATTGACGCGAAATTTAACTTTAGAAAAAACTTTATAAAATGGTTGTGACACCTACCATATTAAGTAGAAGAAAATGAAAAAGTTCTGCTGGGCGAAATAAAAAACCCTTAAAATCTTGGCAGGTATTACATATATAAATAAATTAGCGGTATCCAACATATGATGTTCTGGGTCACCCTGGTCCACATTTTGGTCGATATCTGGAAAACGCCTTCACATATACAACTACCACCACTCCCTTTTAAAACTCTCATTAATACCTTTAATTTGATACCCATATCGTACAAACTCATTCTAGAGTCACCCTTGGTCCACCTTTATGGCGATATTTCGAAAAGGCGAACACCTATAGAACGAAGGCCCACTCCCTTTTAAAAATACTCATTAACACCTTTCATTTGATACCCATATCGTACAAACAAAGTCTAGAGTCACCCCTGGTCCAGAAAGGCCCACTCCCTCTTAAAATACTCATTAACTCCTTTCATTTGATACCCATATTGCACAAACGAATTCTAGAGTCACCCCTAGCCAACCTTTATGGCGATATCTCGAAACGGCGTCCACCTATGGAACTAAGGATTACTCCCTTTTAAAATACTCATTAATACCTTTCATTTGATACCCATATCGTACAAACGCATTCTAGAGTCACACCTGGTCCATCTTTATGGCGATATCTCGAAAAGGCGTCCACCTATAGAACTAAGGCCCACTCCCTCTTAAAATACTCATTAACTCCTTTCGTTTGATACCCATATTGCACAAACGAATTCTAGAGTCATCCCTGGTCCACCTTTATGGCGATATCTCGAAAAGGGGTCCACCTATAGAACTAAGCCCCACGCCCTTTTAAAATAATCATTAACACCTTTCATTTGATATCCATATCATACAAACAAATTCTAAAGTCACCCCTGGTCCACCTTTATGGCGATATCTCGAAAAGGCGAACACCTATAAAACAAAGGCCCACTCCCTTTTAAAAATACTCATTAACACCTTTCATTTGATACCCATATCGTACAAACAAAGTCTAGAGTCACCCCTGGTCCACCTTTATTGCGATATCTCGAAACGGCGTCCACCTATAGAACTAAGGCCCACTTGCTTTTAAAATACTCATTAACACCTTTCGTTTGATGCCCATATTGTGCAAACAAATTCTAGGGTCACCCCTGGGCCACCTTTATGGCGATATCTCGAAACGGCGTCCACCTACCGAACTAATGATTACTCCCTTTTAAAATGCTCATTAACACCTTTCATTTGATACCCATATCGTACAAACGCATTCTAGAGTCACCCCTGGTCCATCTTTACGGCGATATCTCGAAAAGGCGTCCATCTATAGAACTATGGCCCACTCCCCCATAAAATACTCTTTAATGCCTTTCATTTGATACACATGTCATACAAACACATTCCAGGGTTTCCCTCGGTTCATTTTCCTACATGGTTATTTTCCTTTATGTTGTCACCTTAGCTCTCAACTGAGTATGTAATGTTCGGTTACACCCGAACTTAACCTTCCTTACTTGTTTTTATACTCAGTTGAGCAGAGCTCACAGAGTATATTAAGTTTGATTGGATAACGGTTGGTTGTACATATATAAAGGAATCGAGATAGATATAGACTTCCATATATCAAAATAATCAGGATCGAAAAAAAATTTGATTGAGCCATGTCCGTCCGTCCGTCCGTCCGTCCATCCGTTAACACGATAACTTGAGTAAATATTGAGGTATCTTGATAAAATTTGGTATGTAGGTTCCTGAGCACTCATCTCAGATCGCTATTTAAAATGAACGATATCGGACTATAACCACGCCCACTTTGTCGATATCGAAAATTTCGAAAAACCGAAAAAGTGCGATAATGCATTAAAAAAGACAGATAAAGCGACAAAACTTGGTAGATGAGTTGAACTTATGACGAAGAATAGAAAATTAGTAAAATTTTGGACAATGGGCGTGGCACCGCGCACTTTTAAAAGAAGGTAATTTAAAACTTTTGCAAGCTGTAATTTGGCATTCGTTGAAGATATCATGATGAAATTTGGCAGAAACGTTACTCCTATCACTATATGTACGCTTAATAAAAATTAGCAAAATCGGAGAAGGACCACGCCCAGTTTTAAAAAAAAATTTTTTTAAAGTAAAATTTTAACAAAAAATTTAATATCTTTACAGTATATAAGTAAATTATGTCAACATTCAACTCCAGTAATGATGTGGTGCAACAAAATACAAAAATAAAAGAAAATTTCAAAATGGGCGTGGCTCCGTCCTTTTTCATTTAATTTGTCTAGGATACTTTTAACGCCATAAGTCGAACAAAAATTAACCAATCCTTTTGAAATTTGGTAGGAGCATAGATCTTATGACGTTAAATGTTTTCTGTGAAAATGGGCGAAATCGGTTGATGCCACGCCCAGTTTTTATACACAGTAGTCCGTCTGTCCTTCCGCATGGCCGTTAACACGATAACTTGAGCAAAACACGACATATCTTTAATGAACTTAGTTCACGTGCTTACTTGAACTCACTTTATTTTGGTGTGAAAAATGAACGAAATCCGACTATGACCACGCCCACTTTTTCGATATCGAAAATTACGAAAAATGAAAAACATGTCATAATTCTATACCAAATACGAAAAAAGGGATGAAACATGGTAAGGTAATTGGATTGTTTTATTGACGCGAAATATAACTTTAGAAAAAACTTTGTAAAATGGTTGTGACACCTATCATATTATGTAGAAGAAAATGAAAAAGTTCTGCAGGGCGAAATAAAAAACCCTTAAAATCTTGGCAAGTATTATATATATAAATATCCAACAGATAATGTTCTGGGTCACCCTGGTCCACATTTTGGTCGATATAAATAAATAAATAAAAAAATAAATAAATTTAAGGCGCGATAACCTCCGAAGAGATCTAAGGCCGAGCTTCTCTTCCAATTTGCGTCGTACACCTCTTGATTTTCCCTACAAATTGACCGGACGGGACCTAAATGTTTTATGCCGACTCCGAACGGCATCTGCAAGGCAGATGAGTTTTCACTGAGAGCTTTTCATGGCAGAAATACACCCGGAGCGCTTGCCAAACACTGCCGAGGGGCGACCCCGCTTAGAAAAATTTTCTTCTAATTGAAAAACCTTATTTCTAAAATTTTGATGTTGCTTTGCCCGGGATTTGAACCCAGGGCATACGGTGTGATAGGCGGAGCACGCTACCATCACACCACGGTGGCCGCCGCCGTTCTATAGGTGGACGCCTTTTCGAGATATCGCCATAAAGGTGGACCAGGGGTGACTCTAGAATGAGTTTGTACGATATGGGTATCAAATTAAAGGTATTAATGAGAGTTTTAAAAGGCAGTGGTGGTAGTTGTATATGTGAAGGCGTTTTCCAGATATCGACCAAAATGTGGACCAGGGTGACCCAGAACATCATCTGTTGGATACCGCTAATTTATTTATATATGTAGTACCTGCCAAGATTTTAAGGGTTTTTTATTTCGCACTGCAGAACTTTTTCATTTTCTTCTACTTGATATGGTAGGTGTCACAATCATTTTACAAAGTTTTTTCTAAAGTTATATTTCGCGACAATAAACCAATCCAATTACCATGTTTCATCCCTTTTTTTGTATTTGGTATAGAATTATGGCATTTTTTTCATTTTTCGTAATTTTCGATATCGAAAAAGTGGGCGTGGTCATAGTCGGATTTCGTTCATTTTTCATACCAAGATAAAGTGAGTTCAAGTAAGCACGTGAACTAAGTTCATTAAAGATATCTCGATTATTGCTCAAGTTATCGTGTTAACGCCCATGCGGAAGGACAGACGGACGACTGTGTATAAAAACTGGGCGTGGCATCAACCGATTTCGCCCATTTTCAGAGAAAACAGTTAGCGTCATAAAATCTATGCTTCTACCAAATTTCAAAAGGATTGGTTAATTTTTGTTCGACTTATGGCGTTAAAAGTATCCTAGACAAATTAAATGAAAAAGGACGGAGCCACGCCCATTTTGAAATTTTCTTTAATTTTTGTATTTTGTTGCACCATATCATTACTTGAGTCGAATGTTGACATAATTTACATATATACTGTAAAGATATTAAATTTTTTGTTAAAATTTTACTTTAAAAAATTTTTTTTTTAAAAGTGGGCGTGGTCCTTCTCCGATTTTGCTAATTTTTATTAAGCGTACATATAGTAATAGGAGTAACGTTCCTGCCAAAGTTCATCATGATATCTTCAACGAATGCCAAATTACAGCTTGCAAAATTTTTAAATTACCTTCTTTTAAAAGTGGGCGGTGCCACACCCATTGTCCAAAATTTTACTAATTTTCTGTTCTGCGTCATAAGTTCAACTCATCTACCAAGTTTTGTCGCTTTATCTGTCTTTTGTAATGAATTATCGCACTTTTTCGGTTTTTCGAAATATTCGATATCGAAAAAGTGGGCGTGGTTATAGTCCGATATCGTTCATTTTAAATAGCGATCTGAGATGAGTGCTGAGGAACCTACATACCAAATTTTATCAAGATACCTCAAAATTTACTCAAGTTATCGTGTTAACGGACGGACAGACGGACGGACATGGCTCAATCAAATTTTTTTTCGATCCTGATTATTTTGATATATGGAAGTCTATATCTATCTCGATTCCTTTATATATGTACAACCAACCGTTATCCAATCAAACTTAATATACTCTGTGAGCTCTGCTCAACTGAGTATAAAAAGTGTGACAGATAGTGGGGAACCTTGGGGAATTCCATTGTGTAGGGGAAACGTGTTAGAAAATGTGTCGTTTATTTTGCATCGAAATTTTCTGTTTGTAAGGAATGATTTAATATATTCAAAAATTTTAGGGCCAATTCGCCATTCCTGTAATTTTTTCAAGACCAGGTGTGCCCCGATTTTGTCAAATGCTTTAGCAAAGTTGATCGAAAGGATGGAGATGTGATTTTTGTTTGACAGAGTTTTACATATGTGATGATCAAGGAAAAGAAGAGCATCTAAAGTGCTCGTACCAGATTGAAATCCTACTTGGAATGGGGATAGGAGCTTTTTATTGTGTAAAAACCACATCAGCCTGGTAGCGATTATTTTCTCCATTATTTTGCTCATGCAGGGAATAGGTGATATAGGTCGAAAGCTTTTTAAATCGTCTGGCTCTTTATGTGGTTTAAGTATTGGGATGATAGTCGCTGTCTTGAAACTCTGAGGAATTACACCGGATTCGAATATGGCATTGTAAAGCTTAAGTAGCTTCAGTTTCATGGATTTTGGGGATTTTTTTAGCATTTGGTAGTTAATTTTATCAAAACCCGGAGTGGTACCTTTGACAGAGTGTAAGGCATGCTCCAACTCCATTTAATTAATATCGATTTCTAGATGTTTTGCTAGACAATCTGTGTTATGGTTTGCTCGAAGAAAGGGCAGATTGCTTGATGCCTGAATGAATTGCGGTGGAAAATTGGACGTTTCAGAGGATTTTGTAAAATGTTGGGCAAACTGGAAAGATATATCGCTACTGTTAGTTATGATGGAGTTGTTGATATTAAGGGATAGAATTATATTTGGATTGTAGGTGCCTGTAAGGGTTTTAATTCTTTTCCAAATGGCCGCTGTTGAGGAACTCGGGCTAATTTCTTTGGTGAAGCTTTCTAGGCACTTACGTTTAGCAAACTTTTTTCCCCTATTAAATAGTGCATTCTTTTTTTTTAAAGTTAATTAAAAAGTCGATACTCCTTAATCGTTGATATTCCCTCCAAGCAGTCACTTTTTCCTTGCGGAGATTACTTAAGACTGGGTTCCACCATGGGACTTGTCTTGATCTTTTATGGTGGAATGTTGTTGGTATAGCTAGATTTGCTGCCTGTCTAATAGCTTTGGATAGTGTAGCTGCTTCTTTGTTAGTATTGCCTTGCATGAACTGCTCTAACTCGATGGAATTAAGCGTCGCTTGGTATTTTTCCCAATTGGCCTTAGCAGTGTTGAATCTCACAGGTTTGGAATTTGTATAAGTATTATTTGAGGGGAATGAAATTGTACAAATTATTGGGTAATGGCCGCTGTTATGTAAGTCTTCCAGCGTGTACCAAGATGCAAGAGGAAGTAGTTGGGGAGATACCATTGTTACATCTACGTGAGTGAAAGTGTTGTGTGTGGAGAAGTGTGTTGGATTATTGTTGTTAAGTACACATAGGCTAGATTTTAATATAAAATCTTCCAATATTATACCCCTGGGGTTAGATTTTGGTGATCCCCAGAGAGGGCTCCAGCTGTTAAAATCGCCAGCTAGAATTATGGGTGTGTTAATAGAGGAAGTGATTGTTACTAAGTCCGAAGCGGAAAATTTTTGAAGTGGTGGAATGTATATTTATACAATAGTAATTGGATGATTGTGTGATTATGTGAGTGAAATTGTGAAAGCGAGCTGAGTATTGTTTAAGTGGATGAGGTGAGTAATTGTGTTTAAGGTGGCTTTCTTGAATGCATATAATGTGCGGTTTGCAATCTTTTATTAGGATTTCTAGTTCAGAATAATTATTATGATATCCATTAATATTCCATTGTAGAATATTAAGAATCATAATGTTTTACTATATTAATTTTAATCAATATTAAAGCTGTTTTATGGAAAAACAGCTTATAGTGCAGGCTCGTCGTGATCTATTTCTAAATCGTCGACTTTCGTTTGTGAAAATGACGATGAGTGAAGTTGATTGTGTACATATTTCATAAGGTTATTTATTGTAGTCTGATGGTATTTCAGAATTTGAGGGTATGACTGATGCGTTGGCAGCAGTCATATTATGATCAAGTTGATCAGCAGTTGATGATGAGAGGTTTAAGTTATGTCGTTGGCTATACGCTGTGAATGTATGGGAATTGACATCGGAGTTTTTTAGTGAGGATGAGTGAGAATTTTGTGTTGATACAATAGGAAAAGTTGCAGATGGAGAGAGAGTAGTAATTGAATGTGGAACGGTTAACTTTTGTGATGTAGTGGTTTTGAGATTATTGTGGATATCGAGAGAAAGAGATGCGGAAGGTAAAGTGTAATTAGGTGAAAAAGCAGATTGCAGCTCAAAGGAGGGCCTTGGTGAAGGGAGAGTTGGAGGGTTGGTGCAGGGAGAGTTATTTTTGGTTTTGTTTACAATATTGTCAGGTATGCTAGTTGCTGAGGTCGGAGGAGGTGTTTTATTTTCGTGGATTGTGTTAGTGGGTGTCGCAGAGGAAGGCGCTGAGTGTATTGCAGATGCGTATGTTTGCTTCTCATTTATGGTGAACGGGTTTTTTACTTTGAATAGCCGTTTGGCTTCGCTGAAGGTACACTTGTTTTGAGTTTTTATTTTAGGTATTTCTTTTTGTTCTAGGTATTTAGGGCAGTCTCTTTGTGATGCGGGGTGTTGTCCGAAACAATTGGCACACATTGTGCGTTGACATGGTTCGGGGGTATGGGGAGGAAGATTGTAGGTCTCACACGTGGTGTTGTTGTTGCATTTTTTGATGGTATGTCCGAGAAGCTGACATTTACGGCAACGCATAGGTGTGGGGAAATATTCTTCAACTTTGAGGGAGTACCAAGCGATGTCGATATTGGCGGGAACTTTGTATAAATCAAATGTAAGGACCATTCTACCGGTTGGCATGGGTTTACCATTTACTATTTTTGTAAATTTGTAAACATCGACAACTCTTTGTGATTTGAGGCCTTCGAGGATTTTCTCTACGTCGGTATCGGCAAGGTTTTTGTCATAAATAGTGCCTTTGTATGTGTTTAGCGTTTCATGGAGGGACACGGATATTGGGCATAAGCCACCAAGATTTTAAAATTTTAAGAACTTCTCAGCCACTTTTTTTGTATTTGTGAGTACTAACAGGCTGCCTTCACGAAGAATACTTACAGAATTGTACTCCGTACTTATTCCGCCAAGGGGCTTCTTTTTCGCGAACACACTATGTTTGGCAATTTGGTTGCTTTCGTCGGTCGATTTTATAATGATGAATTTTGGATCATTATTGTAAACAATTTTACTAACAGGTGGCGGTGGGAGGGGGGGGGGGGGGTAAAGATCTTTTTTTGAGTTAGTTGCTTTTTTTCGTTTGGGGGAATTAACATACTATCAGATAGTATGTCAAATCGGTTCCCCGAAGGGAACAAAATATTATTTTCCATGAGGAACTAACACTTCAAGTTTTTTTTTTTACTTTGCAATAAGTAAAGTTAAAAATAAAGAAAACGCACTGCACGTTAAGTACCAGAGCTCTCTGAGAGAGAATTAACACAGCGAAATTAAACACGACTATACGGTTTGGAGTTCAGTCAACGACTGTCTGTAGTTATAATTATATGGCTATAACTAAGTAAATTCTGGAAGCGCCTAGAAGATGCCACGAAGAAATCACAGAGTATAAAAGCACCAACAATAGAGGCGCGAGAGGCAGTTTTGATTAAGACGCAGTATTATTTATTGTGAAAAACTTTAATAAAGGCCAATTTTACATTATTCAATATGGGAGTTATTTATTCAACAGTTTAGTGATTCGAACGTTAGCAGAAGATTGCAAATAAGGGGAATTGCAGTAAATACGTTACAATATTGTAACGAATTTTGGGGAGTTCCTGATAATTATGCACCTTCTGTTAACTTCGAATCGCTGAACTGTCGAATAAATAACTCCAATATTCTGTATTGCAAAATGGTCTTTATTTAAACTACTTTGGGAGTAGTACTTCACAATTGCAATGATACTTTACTAATAGCCCATTTAAATCAAACTGATTGATGATCGCTTGCACCGAACTGTTTTCGTACCCTCAGTTAGCCTGGTTCACCTATTTCTGCTAAGGTCTAGACTTTCCACGAACATGCCTTCTGGAACAATTGCATCTCATACTTGGTTAGTAGCTATATATGTGTGTATGTGTGAGCACCAACTTCTGCTCATAGTTGATGATAACGTGATGTGTATATGATATAATCCCCTTGCTTCAAGCTGCTGGTTATGTGTATGTGTGATTGCTTGCTTTAATATGTACATGTACATATATATGGCTGCTTGCTTTATTGTTCTTGTGCATTTATTTAGCAGCAGCATAGTGATGTATAAAACTGCTAACAATCGCCACAATATATTGGGTATGTCGGAGTTGATTCCGGATAGGTAAGAGTTTGGCCTATTACAGTATCCAGATAGTAGATGAACTAAAGTGATTGCGTCTCGTTGGGAAGGTTGTTTTGCTCAACTGCGAGTTTGTCTCTAAGAATGTGGCTCACCGGGCAATCCCTGACAAAATAGTCCGCCGCCGTTTTATGGATGTCTCTGGGGGCTTCTTCATGCAGCTTTTGGCTGAATTTTGAAACGCCGGATCTCTTCGAAGAGATGTCTGATGGAATGCCTAGGCCCCTGGATATTCAGCTTAAACTGTTTGTTCAGAATTTCATTTCTTTCCTTTATGGTAAGTACATATTCGCGACTCACTGTGTACGTAATGTTCTGAGGACATAAATAGACATCCTGTGGCAGTTATGAGCGTTGTTTTCACTAGCATGTAGTTTCCTCCAGTGTATTTTCTTTTAGACTCGGCGACCAAATTGGGCGCGTAGCTTTGTAGGAGGTTAGGAGCGTTTCTTTCTCTTTGCCTCAGGTGCTGCCTTCAAGACACTTGAGAATTTTTTTGCTGCTCTGGACTTTAGGTGAAATTGCGGCTGCATGCTCGCCAAAATGTATATCTTGATCGAAAGTCACACCCATTATTTTGGACGTAAAATAGTCGATAGTTGTCGAAATTTGCCTTTTCCACATTGCAAACAAGGTCACCGAGGATTCTGTCAGTGACAACGTCACATTTCGCTAGATATGAAAACTGGACGAGGAGATAGTCGTTGATTTTACAACATAGCTTATGCAATTATCATGCAGTCTTCGGCTTAGAATCGAACGGTAACTACTTCTGGCAGGGAAGGAAGCTTCGATATGTTAAAGTTAAACAAAAATTAGTCTTCAATAACAAATCTAACTTATAGCATTTCAATAAAAAATCGATAACTTTTCGATAATAATTAGATAATAAGTCTGTAATAAGCAAATAGCAAACTGGTAACACTCCGAATACAAATCAGCAACGATTCGACAACAAATATGCATATTTATTTTTGATAACAATCGATAAATTTTCGATATTAAATAAATAATTTTTAGATTTTCGATAAAGAGTTGCTAATTTCTGAAAATTGGATAGTAAATCTATAACTTTTTCATATTATATCGATAATATTTCGGCAAGTATTCGGTAACCTTTCAACCAAAAATCCATAACTTTTCGATTGCAAGCCGATAACTCGTCGATATTAAATCGAAAACTCAGCGACAGTTTTTATATTGATGACTTTTCGATATACAGTCGATAACCTTTTAAACTTTTTCATAGAGAATCGATAATAATTGATAAAATATCGATTACTTTTTGTTAAGAAATTGTGGAAAATAAATCCATAATATTTCGAAAGCAAACCGATAACTCGGATATAAAATATCGGTGACGCATCGACAGCCTTTGTTGTTAATGGCAAATTTATCACACCATTGACTTCTAGATACCTCGTCAATAGCATACCAATAAGAAATCGATAAGAAATGAATTACATGACCACAAACCACGATAACAAACTTAAAACTCAACAATAACGAACGGAAAAATTAAACTTTCACAACAATAATTTTCTAATAGTATATCGATCACTTTTCGATAACAAATCTAAAACGTTTCGATAGAGTCGATAACTTTTCGATAAAAAGTAGATGACTTTTTGAAAAATCGATAACTTTCTGATTAACTAACGATAACTTTTTGTTAAAGAGTAGAAACTTAAAACAAACATAAATCCACAATATTTCGATTGCGAGCCAATAACTTGTCGGTAGTAAATCGATAAACAAATGATAAATTTTTAAAAATTTTGATAACAAAATCGATAACTATTGATTAGATATCGAATACCTTTCGTTGAGAGATCGATAACTCTGATATAAAATATCGGTTAACCATCGAGAGCCTTTGTGAACACTGGCAAATTCGTTACACTTCGATAACATATCGATATCTTTGCTTTACCTCGTCGAAAGCACACCAATAATAAATCAATAAGAAATGATTAACACGACCAAAAGCCGCGATCACTAACATAAAACTCATCGATAACAACTGGTAGGTAAAATTTTACTTCCACAACAAAAACTTTCCGATAGGATATCGAAAAATATTCGGTTAATAATCGATCACTTTTTGGTGAGGAGTCGATAACTTTTTGAAAATTTTCAATAAAAATTGATAAAACTTCTATAACTTTTTTTAAATTCTCGATAAAAATCGAACACTTTTCGATAGCCTATCGATAATTTTTCGATAAATAATCGATAACTTTTAAAAAATAAATAAGCTTTCGATTACGAGCCGCACCTAAGCCGTGACTAAGCATTTTCTCACATTTCGTAAGCCGATGTATCTTGCTAAAATTAAACTTCCACAACATTAATAAGCCTCCATTCATATGTGTGAGCTGTCACTTTATACTTATACAATGTTTACCATTCAAATTTTGAAAGTAATTTGTTATGCAAATATATGCTGTCAAACATATTCACACAAAATATTTATTTCAAGCAAACAAACATCTTAATATAGCGCATAAATTATTGCATCGTTTTTCAATACAAATACAATTTTACTAAATCTAATCAAATAAATGTCGCGTATAGCCTGCACCTTCAAAACAAAATGACTAATTGAGCAACTGTCAAATGTGACATTTTGCTGTCAAAATAAAAATGCTAAAGCAAAGGAAATTTTAGGGGATCAACAGCTAAATAAGGCCAATCAGCGGGAAACAAAATTATTAAGCAATGTTGTGATGGTAGTGGGAGAGCTAAAGCGGAAACAAATACGCTCATATGTGAAAAGGTTGGGGTTGTGGTGGGAGTGAGAGCGTGAAGAGATACATATGTAGGTGAGTGCGTAGATGATTTTCTAGCATAACATTTGTTTTATTCCATTAGTTTTGAGCGGTTAAATCCGATATTTATTCATCTACAACAATCATTAGTGTCAGTGCTAAGAACATTCGTCTCTCACATATGGGTATGTGGTATGGGTATGGGTAGCATACGCATATGGGTATAAGGTTTTGCTGACAAGCTGTCAAAGACGGTCATTTCTCAAAAAACGCGCACAAGTATTGAAAAACACTTATATGCCTCTACTGATTATACTCACAAAGCTCTTAAGAGATTTTGGGTAAGAAGTTCTATATTTAATGATAAAATGTATGGAAGCTCACAATTTCCCCCGTTAGTAAATAACATATGTGACACATACATAGATGCAGCTGTTATACACTGATTGAGGCATCACAAACAATATCGTCGTATGGCTCACCTTAGTTACAGGTTGTGCGGACTTAGTGGGCAAAAAAGGTAATCAGTAGCTCAGTTAGTCTACTTGATATTCCTCATGTGTTACTTTGATCATTTGTCATAAAATATTATAACGTATTTTTAGGTAACATTTGTTTGAGGTCAACTATAACCCTTGCGCATATATCCTATCGCTGCAGCAAAGCTGGTTGCATCATAGTTACGTGTGCCATATTTGTAATGGTAATTCAATTCTACATCCACTTGCTATCGTCACTTAAAGCAGGTATAACCAAACAAAATGGAACGGATTCATTTCTGCTGATGCTGGTTGATAGGAATAATGACCAATTTTATTCAAGGGATTTAAGGGGTTGATAAGCGCAATTCCAAACTTGATAGCTTGGTAGCTTCCGCGATCCAATTGTCAACCTCACCTATGCGAGGGGAATGATGTCACGAACCTCAAGTTCCACATAAAACAAGCGGTTTGGGGGCAGTATAGCTTAGAACGTTCAGTGTGTCATATTAAATAGTTCCCGAGATAGTAGGGACAGCGCCTTAGTGGCACTGTAACATACCGGATCAATATCCGGCAAAGAACCTCTATAATACTCCCCAAAACTTTCGGGGACTGTCTTTATCGCTAAAGCAATAACAACCAATTTTATAAAAAAAAATCGGCGCAAGATCTCAAGACAAGGGTAGAGTACTAAAGGGATGATAATGGAGACCTGGTAGCTGACGAGCGAAGTGTGCTTAAAACGTACCAACTCCAATGCAAAATATTGTCGGATGAGCGCATGCCTGATCGGAATTAATGTGAGAGGCGATGCCGAAAATAGAGCTCATTACGGGGGAACAAGCCTGTTAAATATCGCGTCATATCCAGGGTACTATGTGAAAGACTGATGCTCAAAATCAACGAACCGATTGGACATCATAGGTACAGCTTCGGACCTGATTAACCTACTATCGACCAGATATTCACCAACAGGTCCGTAAAGATTGTGAAGGCCCTCTCCGAGTTATTGGGAACCAAAGGATGTTTTAGAGAAAGCGGTCTCCTATCGTGCCATATCTTCAACTTAATGCTTGAGATAATAATTCAAGCAGAAGATGCAAACCGCGATGGCACAACCTATTAAAAAGAGATTGATGCACTGACCGCTGCGGCATTGCAATCTTGTTTTCCTAGAAAAAAATGATAACTCTTTTCGGAACTCTGGAACCACTTTCGTATTACGTCAGTGTGGTATTCCATATATCTCGCGCTCCAAGAGCCCTATTGTTATGAGCCCAGGTTCAGATCGCGAGATCATGTAATGCGAACGGACGAAGGCATACCGTCCAAGAAAGTATTTCCATCGAAACTCGCCCTACGGGGCAGAAACAGTGGGAGACCTCGGCTAAGTTGGGAGAGGCGGGTTGAGAAATACTGTACCCCACTTGGTGCTCCAAATAGGCGTCAGCTTTCGGGACACAGCGACAGCTGACGTGAACTTTTGCGCAACGTTCACAATCACCTAGGCGGTAAGCGCAAATTTAAGAAAGATGATGATGAGTTCTAATATGTTCGTCGGAAAAGTTGTAAGTTAAAAAGGTAAAGTAAGTATTACAATGATACAAATGATACAATGATACTAATATTTTTTTAGTTTTAATAGTTAAATAATAAATATATTACATCACCTCTGAAGATGTTAGGAAGTCTAGCGAAACGTTAGGTCGAAAAAATGAAATAAATATCTATATTTGCATTAAAAAAACGATTGGTCAAAAAAGCCTATTACCAACAAAAATCTACGAAAAGTAAGGTAATTTCTGGAGCTGATTGGAGTTTTCCTGATAGTCATTGTTTAATCAGAGTGCGATCAATTGGACTTTTCGGTAATATGAGCCACGAGACGGAGAACTAGATTCTGGATACAATACGTAATACATCACTTAAATAACAGAACCGCATCACAAACCGTAAATAAGGCATTCCCTATGGGCAGAAAATACGTTAAATAGCCGCTTGATATGATGGAGTTGACCACTTTAACTGGTCCCTATTCAAAGCCGGAGGTAAACCATTATCCTCCGCAGGGGAAGAACGCAAATCCATGGGACACATGCGGCACTCTAAAGCACCTTCGATCTGAGTTCTATAATACACACACAGGACGAGTTCCCTTTTTTTAAGTTTTCACAAGATGCGAAGCACCGTTATATGCTTACCTATGCGAAATATAGACTCGAATGCATTTGGCAGGGGTTAAAGGGGTAAAGGAAACCAGCATCAATTCTGCAGGTAAAATTGTTAGCAGCCGACAGAGAGAAAACAACTGGTTAGATGGAGGCGACTAAAAAACCTAGTTGATTCTAGGTACTATGTAGTGCAACTCGTCAAGGGAATGCCTGCACAATTTTTAGCTTCTCTAGCTCGATTCAAGTCAACCTCGCCTAAAATAAATAAATGTAAGGCGCGATAACCTCCGAAGAGATCTAAGGCCGAGCTTCTCTCCAATTTGCGTCGTGCTCCTCTTGAATTTCCCTATAAATTGGCCGAACGGGACCTACATGTTTTATGCCGACTCCGAACGGCATCTGCAAGGCAGATGAGTTTTCACTGGAGCGCTTGCCAAACACTGCCGAGGGGCGATCCCGCTTAGAAAAATTTTCTTCTAATTGAAAAACCTTATTTCTAAAATTTCGATGTTGCTTTGCCCGGGGTGTGAACCCAGGGCATATGGTTTGGTAGGCGGAGCACGCTACCATCACACCACGGTGGCCGTCAACCTCGCCTATTCCTGGGAAATCCTGTTGTTTTAGCAGCAGAGGCTCTGGGGATCCCATGCTTGTTGAGAAACTATGGTTTGGGGGTCGGGATTTCCTGGAAGGTTCAATGTTATCATATTTAATCATTCGTGAGATGGTCGGGCTTTACCTTAATGATACCTCTTACCAGAAAGTACCAAAACCGGTCGGGGAGTGTCTTTATCGCTACAACAACAAAAACAACATCCGCGACGACTTCATTCCAGGGGAGGCACTGTATTTTCAATCGAAATTGAACAGAATAACTTGGAAAAAAGATTCCCAATTCCGCGCTAGCTCGTTTTCTGAAAGCAGATATATATAACAAGCCTCGTAGAGTTTCAATTCATCATCACCATTAAAGTAGCACAAGCCGATAGAAATTAGGTTAAAGTGAACTGGCTGGCCAATAAGAAGCGCTAGAAGTTGCTTTCACCAGATAAATATAATAGAGAATCAGCTAACAAGCCCTACCGACACACAGGTTTCAGATTCTGAATGCTACCTATCCCGTTTCGAAGCTGGCTTTTGGCAAACATCGGACCACCTTCTGAGCGAAAAGAAAACTGACTAGAGCCATAACCCTATTCACTCAGCTGCATAGGTCCGAACTGTGAGTAACTTAAGATGGGGTTACTATCACCGTCACAGAAGTTAAAAAGCCACCAAACTTGCTAAACCGACTAAAATAGTAGACCCGGGCATTAGTAATAGCATTAGAGTTGATAGGCGGAACCAGTCGAAAGTAGTCTTACTTATGAAACGCAGAGTGCTATGGGAAGCATAAGAGAAAGTGGTTCCGCCCGCGCTGCAAATACATAGTTTTAGCCTACCCCCAGCGGGTTAGGGGGCTTAGAATATACCCGCAGTAGATATGCCCGTCGTAAGAGACGACTAAGTTACCAAATTGATTCAAGGGGTTGTGTAGCGCAACCCTCTCAAGGGGTTGCCAGCGCAATATATAGCTTCTCCAACCCAATCGTCAACCTCACCTACCCGTTACGAATCCTGTTTCATTAACAGCCGAAATTCTGGCGACCCCGAACTCCTGATGGATTTAAGGGTTGGGAGGGCAGGATGGCCTAGAAGGTTTCATGTAGTCATACCAAACCATTCCCGACATGATTGGGCTGGAACCTTTATGGTGCTTGTTACCGGAACGTACCAGATCTGTATCCAGCAAAGGACCATCACACCGATAACACTCCCCGAGGCCTTCGCGGAGTTTCCTTATCGCTACAACCACAACAACATCGCTTTAGCCTCACACATGTTTTTATCATCTTCTTATTTCTTAATCACATTTTAAATCACGTATTATTTTTGAGCGAATAAATTATCTAGCTCTATATTGTCATCAGCATACCTACACTTATGCACATTCTTACAAAAGTACACAACTGTACTTTTCACAAATACAACAATACAATGAAGATTACATGCAGATTCTCATAACAATACAGCAAATTATTTCGTTTCTTTCAACATTCAACATTTCTTTCTGTAAATGTCACATGGTATTAGGTGCCCTGATAGAACTGTCAACCCGTCCATCAGTAAGGTCGGTGTAAAGACAAAAAAAAAACACGAATCAACGCACACCTAACCAGCTAACCAAGAAGTTTAACAAAACCAGCTACAATCAGCCCAACCAGCCGTCATCAGGTGGTCTTTGGTTACCTTGTCATCTAAGAATGTGAATGAAAAAATCTATAAAAATCATATAGGTGCTTATGTATGTATGTGTGTTACACATACCCATATATATGTATGTGTTAGCAAGCACTAACCGTAGCAAATCATGCTAGTAACCCAAAAGCTTAAACAAGCCGTTAGGTAACCACTCGCTGTCAGTTAGCTATTCAGTCAGCTTACAGCACCTACAGCTGCCCCTGCTTCTTTGTCTAAGTCGCTAACATATGTGCCGTTATTGGTGACGTTTTTTACCTTTATTTCATATTTTCCGTCACTCATCTGTTTGTTATATATAGCATATTATTTACTGTTATTTATCTAATTGTATGTAGTGTAAATATATAAGTACCTGGGCGACCGAGCTTTGCTCGGCAACGTTTCGTTTTGCTGCCAACGTTTCTTTTTAAACGGTTTTATTTAGCTTGACTGACAGGCAGGCCGCACGGCCGTTGTGAACGAATTTTGTAATTGAAATTTAAGTAACTTCCCGATAAGCTACAAGCCTGAAACTTGGAATATAGTTCAGAACCCGATGACAATGTAATAATGAGAAAAAAATCGCCGCTAGGTGGCGCAAGGATCGAGATATTCACAAAAATCGTATTTGTGGCCCGTTTTGGCTCATATTTGGAAAACATAATACATACAAGAATAGAAAGCGACCTATGAAAAAAATCGGCGCTAGGTGGCGCAGGGTTCGAGATACTCACAAAAATCGTATTTGTGGTCCTATTTGGTCCATATTTGGAACACATAATACATACATGAATAGAAAGCGACCTATGATGCCCGATTTGGCTCATATCTGGAACAAATATTGCATACAGTCCGGTAGAAGTGACATCAAAATATTTTGGAGTTGGAGGAGGGACAAGCATACGTGGCGCAGAGTCGAGTAAAGTCCTTGGAAGGATTATGTATTGAGGACTTAGGTTGTAACAAATTGTCAGGAAAGAGTCCTTGTAATAATGAGTCACTGAATGAACTAAATAGATTGGGAAATAATAGGCAATTAAATAAAGACTAAAAACTTGAAAATAAAATAATTAAAAAAAAATTTTTAAGTTAAACGGTTTTATTGAAAACAATACTTACATGAAGTAATAATAATACTGAAAGCTAGAAAATAATTAGGTAGGTCCTAGGTACTAGTTATCACACTCCTCATCAATCTAGGGCGTTGATCAGACAATTAAATAAAAGCGTTGGTCACGTCAAATTTCTATTAATATTCATATATAAGACCAACTGAACCGTAATCAGGTTATGCTACGCCTTACATTTTTAGAAATTTCAAGCGCCCAACGCTTTTATTTAATTGTCTGATCAACGCCCTAGGTTGATAAGGAGTGTGATGACTAGTACCTAGGACCAATCTAATTATTTTCTAGTTTTTCGTATTATTATTACTCCATGTAAGTATTGTTTTCAATAAAACCCGTTAAACTAAAAAATTTTTTAGAATTATTTTATTTTTTAATTCCGAATAGGTGGCAACCTTAAATGGCAACCCTACTCAAAAATGTCCATATTGTAATGCGGAGTGAAATACCTTTCGTTTGATACCCGTATCGGCATATCACATGCAATTTTTTTTTTATTTCGAATAGGTGGCAACCTTAAATGACAACCATACTCCAAAATGTTCCTATTGTAATGCGGAGTGAAATACCTTTCGTTTGGTGCCCATATCGGCATATATTATGCAATATTTTTTAATTTCGAATAGGTGGCAACCCCAAATGGCAACCCTACTCAAAAATATCACTATTGTAACGCGGAGTGAAATACCTTTCGTTTGATACCCATATCGGAATATGTCATGCAATTTTTTTTTAATTTCGAATGGGTGGCAACCCTAAATGGCAGCCCTAATCAAAAATGTCTCTATTGGAATGCGGAGTGAAATACCTTTCGTTTGATACCCATATCGGCATATCTCATGCAATTTTTTTTATTTCGAATAGGTGGCAACTTTGTTAAACATTCTGAGTGGCAACACCTAGGTAGAAAGTCTTAGAAGGTGATACATTATATCCGTGCATATTTCATTTAAATTGGTTGAGCCGTTCCTGAGATCGTTCGGCTATACAAACAAACAAGAATTGCTCGTATAAAATTATAAGACAAGATAGACAAGGTGACGCATAATGTATCACGTGATTTTGTTACAGCGAATCCTTAATAGGAGATATCATCCGATATGCTATTTGATTGATCTTGTGATGTTCGGATTGGACTCCGCCCTTGATCTACTTAATGCACCTGTTTTTCACTTCACTATATCCAGGCCCAGTTCCGCTAGAAACACAAGATTTTTCTTCGGTTTATGAGGTTGACCCCATCATAGAAACCACCAGGTTCCTAGATTGAATGCCCTTGAAACTTTTAAGTCCGCTATGAGATGTATAGATACTACTTGGTATCTCGATCGTTGGAAGTGTATGGCTTTTTATTGCCTTATATTTGATCTTCCATTATTTCATTCCTGTTAGTTTACATACCTCTCATAAGACAATTTTCCGTTCCGTTTGACTTTGTTTTTTTGCTAAAAAAAAGTCTGGCCAAAAATTCCCCATATTCTGGGAATTGTGTGGATCGAGTCCCAAACGGAATAGCGTCGTTTATCTCAATGGCAACGCCACTTTGTGGGTTAACCTCTGCAGATGGACTGGTGATCAAAGTAGCTAAGGAAAACCCCAGTCTAAGTTCCAACGTTGTTGTTGTAGCGATAAGGACACTCCTTGAAGGATTTGGGGAGTGTTGTCGATGCTTATGACTCTAAGCTGAATGATACGCACCGATAACAGGCACCATTAAGGTAAAAGGGCATTTAAGGCATTGATAAGCGCAAAGCGAAGCTCTGGCGACCCCAATTTTCTCACGGAACTAAGAGACGGGAAGCGGTATGGCCTAGAATGTTAAAAATGATCATATTAAATACTTCGCAAGATGGTCGGGCTAATACCTTAAGGTGCTTGTTAACGGAACGCACCACATCTAACTCCGGCAAAAGATCATCTACATAATTAACACTGCCCAAAACCCTCGGAGAGTTCCCTTATCGCTACAACAACAACAATTAATGTATAAACCCGTCCATATCAGGAATGATTTAAAATGAACACATTAAACCTTCTAGGCCATTTCGCCCCTCACCTCCTAGTTCGATGAGAAACTTCGGATCACCAGAGCCTCGGCTACCAAAGAAACAGGACTCACCACGTTTAGATGAGGTTGACAATTGGAGAAGCTATAAATTGCGCTAGCATTCCCTTGAAAGTGCTGCCCTACACAAGTTTTAACGTAATCTTTATCACTCATCAGTTTACTAAACAAAACTTATTGGCTTAATAGTACTCTAGTAGTACCTTCGTAGAATTCCGGTGTAGCACATGTTTTTTTTTTTTTTCATACAGAATCGAAGACTCAGACTCTGGGGCCGAGTATCCCTCTAAAAATTAGCAGATTGCCTTTCCCTAACCCCTTTGGTGGACTCGCTCGCCGAATAGTAATTTCAAGATATCTTAACCCAAAATGGCGGGTATTTTGACGTAGATACCGACTGTACTATACAACTCCTTCATTTTTTGTTCGTGGCAATGCTTCAAACCGCTAACGGATTTGTCTCCTGCCAAAAACCTTGTACTACCTTCCCGCAATCCAGAGCACTCTGGTTTTCGATTGTGTCCGTGCATATACCAGCCCTATATTCTTCCTGGGTATATTGCATCAGCATTTCCCTCCTCCCTCCAAAACTCCATCAGAGTTTCGAATTGCAATCCAGCGCCAAACTTACCCTCATGATCCTCGTTAATAGTGACACATTAGCTCCGCTATTTTGCAGAAAATTTGCTATATGCTGCCAACGTTGTAGATGTATAGCGCTTAGAAAATTCCGTCGCTCATTTGCCCACTTGAGTGTGAATCTCTGCTTTCTGTGTAGAGGTCCTTCCTTTTGAATAGTAAACTAACAACACAAACACACACAAACACAAACATTTCTTGATCAGCACAAAAAGAGATCTGAGTGTATTTCTAATTGGCTTTTTTTGTACTCGTTACCGGATTGTGTTTTTTTTTGCACATTTTTCAGTCTCCCCACCCCATTGTCCAACAACAATTATGCTTAGAATTGCACATACATTCTTGGCAGTTTAGAATACCGCATTTCAATGGTTTTTTTATGCACAAGCGCCTAAAGGTATGCCCTTGCCAATTACTTCTACAGAGAATGTTAACCCGAGAGTTTCAAAGATATAATTTCGTTCAAAAGCAAAGGCAGTGTATTTCGCAACCACTCCATCGCGATTTGAGTATAAAATGAGAGGTTCGTACTTTGCGCGACTATTAAAACCGCGGCTTCGATAAGAAGCCTGATGAATAAAGGCTGAAAACCCATATGTGCAAGTTATGCAAAGAATTCTTCTGCAATCAAGCCATCTCATAGTTCGCAACATTATTTACCGTCTTGTTATTTGGAGGAGTTTACAAGGTATAGCGAAATTCCAAGCTGGGGTAGAAATGCAGAGCCAAGCTGGATCTTATTATAAAATACATGCCGCTTGTTAGTGAGCTGTTTTCTCAATATCCCAGTAGTTAATAATGCAAGAATATACGTGTCTGTCCTTGTTCATCTAGGATTACGGAGTTAACCTAGCGGTGGTCATCTGGAATTTCATTCCCTTCAAAATTGTGTGGCGGGAAGCCTGCAAAGGGTTTCTTTGGGTATTTTATAGACGCCAGCGAGGCTTGACTTGTCCGCGCGATATCCGACTTTATCACGTTGGATTCTAATGCATTTACGTCGCCTGGATGTCTACAAAGATCTTTACAATCAACATAAGTTTAAACATTTTTGCACCGCTCAACACCTTATGGTGAACCATTTATTTATGTGTACGTTAAGTTGTTTGTTTTACCTTTTGTCCATGCTAGCTTGTGTTTATGGATTCTTCATTACACCCAAACAAATTTCTGCTCGACCATTCACCAAAAGCTTTGTAGTTTCTTGTTTCCTTTCATATTTTCTTTTTTTTTCTTTCTTTACTTTTTTTCGTCAACTTTCTTCTTTGCGACTTTCATACTTCATTCAAATGTTCATTTCTCTTCGGCAATTTCTATTCATTGCAAGTCATCAGTTCGTTCATATTGCATATCAAATTGCGACCTCCATTGCTATGTGACACCCTTCATACTTGTAGCCGTATGTATTTGTGCTGGTATCCGCCATATTTGTATAGGATCTGCTTCGCAATCCACTCTACATAAACTACCTGCTCTTCTGCCCGCCTCACATCCTAACCATATACAATTTAACGCCAACGTTCCAACCAGCATTTATAAGAAATCATTTCGTTCATTCATATTTTTTGTTGTTGTTTTCTTCATACATTTACCTCTTCGTGTACCAATTTACTTGCAACAGCCACCATGTACTATCTCATACATACTCTTTGTCAAACGCGCCCTCTGCCGATCATTTTACCTTGCCGTGCTTAGTGTAGTCATTGTACCTTTGTTAGGGGTCTACGTTATTGGTGCCCAACAAACGCCTGCAAGCGTTCTCCTCCTTCATGTTCCCATTGCACTGCATGCCATTCAAACGCTTATTGTTGTTGCTGTCGTCATCACCATCATCGTCATCATCGTCCGTCGTCCGTTTTCGTGTTATTTATAATTTTCATTTATTTGCATTCACATCCAATTTATATTCTTTACTTTTTGGCGGCATCCCCATTCCATTTGATATTCTCATACTTATGTTTATTCGTCATCCACATCTTCTTCCTCGTACCATACTGAGCTGAGCTCAGCTTAGTTCGCTCAGAGGCGTAGCCGTGCTGCAATCAAGAGTAGACAAAAAATGCTTTGTTCTTGGTGAGAAAATGTGATTAGATCTTGCGTAATCCTTCAGAGAACGGTGTACTTTGGTAAGTCTAAGAGGATGCGTATTGTCAGTTGTTGTTGTTGTTGTAGTGATAAAGACAAAAGAAGTTTGGGGAGTGTTATCGATGATGATGGTATTTTGCCAGATGCAGATCCGGAACCTTTCGGTAACAAGCACTATTCGGGTACTAGCCCGACCATCTTGGCAACAATTTCATATGACCACCATGAACCTTCCATGCAATATCGCACCCCACACCCTGGTTCCATAAGGAACTTGGGGTCACCAGAGCCTACCCCGCTTAATAAATTAACAAATATATTTAGCACGATTCGTCTCGCTTAAGGGTGGTTGCGGAAGCTGTGAATTTCGCTTATCAACCCAATGAATCACGCGCATTGTTAGTGGTCTCAGTTAGTGCACCCCATCTGGATTCGTCGTTCCCTTAACTTGCAAGAGACTACCGATAAGACAAGAGCCCATAAATCTGAGTAGCTTTGCCGAAAGTTGTCGATATCAATCAAGAAAGAGGCTAAGTAATAGGATGATTTTTTCTCATCTCTCATTCGTTCCCTGCAGAAAAACTTGTTGACAAACGCCAACAGGGGTTAGTACAGTGTCTGGTAATAACTTGTTCGGCGTACTTTATTATGCTGAAAGATAGCTCATTCTTTTGATATCCAAACGGACCATGGGGCCCGTCAATTTCTTAACATCCAAGAAGAACAATTGCGCTTGGCTTCGAGTAGTAACTTTTTAGTAATATTAACTTCTTAGCGTCTTCAAGGAGAGCATTTGATTCGTCTGTTGAAGACAGCCTAGATTGACGGCACACCAATCTTCGCCCTGAAACCCTAGTGTTTCTCCATTGATGGGATTGTGCTGAACCCACGCAGTGCCCTTCAGGGGGTCTGGTTACAGAATGAGTGAGAGGTAGAACTTGGTAAAGCCCAAAGAGTGCAAAGGACTGTAAATTATTTAAACTGGAATTACGATGTTAAAGCTTTTAAGCGAAAGTTAAATTACAACCTTAAGACGAGAAAGCTCAGCTATAGGACTGATGCTCAAAAAAGGTTGGGCATAAACTGACTATCACTCAAAGTGTGCGGTTTCGGAGTCGAACGAAAAAAAGTTTTACGAATCCTTCTTTATTGGATCAGCAGATTAGGGACTGAAAGTAATTTAGTTTGGAAATCCTAGGCATTCCCTCTAAAAGGAGTAGTAGAATCCGAGCTGTAACATACGACAAAGAAGGTTGGGTTTCATAACCCCATTATCACTTATTTATAGCTAATACATTGGTCTTAAGCCCCATGGGTCAAAGACCCCCAGAATATTACCCTGATAAGCATTACGGTCATAAGCGGCAACAAAAATTCACAAAACCTAAAGTTTGCTGGGGCAAATACTTGTTACCGAGTTAGTCGGGCTTTTACTAGAAGGTGGCAGTACCGGAGCGTTGTGGACTTATAGCCGACAAAGATCTTCCACATCCAAAACACTCTCTTAAAATTTCGGGGATTGTTTTAACAACTACAATATTTGGCAAACATCTGGTCCATGCATAGCATTGGCAGATTCAAGATTTTCCTGTAACATAGTCCCTTACACAGGATTCAGTTACTCGATTTCATACAACTTCGCTATAAAACTATTGATATGATATCGTTTATTCGTGGTATTGGCAGAAACTTTTAGCGTTTGTCTAACCATCTTCAATCTACAGTAAACAGAAAAAGTGTTTGTAGCTGCAGCCAAAACCTGTCAGAGTAGACCGCGAACAACCTTAAGCTCTCTGAGAATAACCAGGTCTTGCTTGTTCTTAATCGGCCTTAAAGAGGCTGAAAGCACGATACGGTAGCCTTATACTGATCTTCCGGTTAGCTCCACGGATTGTATAAAGCTGCCCACTTTACTGCCTGCATTGGAGACGTAGGTGAAAATAACAGTGAACCTTTGCTCCGTTTCTCAACGTTCTAGTATTCATTCTCTTTTGGAATTGGAGATATATTATGCGACCGGGATGGAATGGGAAATTTCTTGTTGTGAGCGTCGAACCATTCCATTTATCACTGTCCACTAGATCGTTATTTCAAAAAAGAGAATGGGTCCGCCCAATTTATTTCTCCGACATTATTATCTTCGTACAAAAAGAAAAGTTCTGTTTTCTGGGATTAAAGTTTGATCGTAGATCTTCTATGGAGTGTTTGGAAGCTTTTCCTTAAGTACTATCCTAACAGCTTCCTTCGTTATTAGTAGTTAATTCAATGTCTGGAGGCGTCAACTGTGTATAGCATACGACACCAGCCTTTACTTCTCTTAACAATATCAGGATAAAAACTAATTCCACGCCTGCAGTTCCTTCGTTTCAGCAGCGGTATTTCCCATACTATGGGAGTTGCGTCTTCGGTATCAAATAACACAACCAGCGACAGTTCGTGACGCTTCTTTATAGATCACAACGTATACTAAATTGAAAGCAAGTGTAAATTAAGATACGATTAACCCTCGTTCCCGTCTTACCATCCGTACATGCCACGCCCATGCTACTTACAGCAACTTCTCTAGCTTGACCTGACTTATCCTCGAGAATTCGTATTTATTTATTTTTTCATTGTTTTTATTGTTCTTTTGTTGTGTTGTATTGTTGTTATACTTATGTTGTCGTTGTTATTGTTTGTTGCTATTATTACTGCACTGCTGACATCTTTGCTCTCGTTGTTGTCATCGTGTATTATTGGTGTACACAAAATGTTGGCATAATTGGAATGTTGACAGTTGTGTACCTTTTCCGTACATTTCAATTTTTTCCTCCTTTTCTTTATACAGCTTTTTTATCACCCTAGAATGATTTTTATACTCAGCTGAGCAGAGCTCACAGAGTATATTAACTTTGTTCGCATAACGGTAATCCGTAACGGCATAAACTAATCGATATAGATATAGACTTCTATATATCAAAATGATCTGGGCGAAAAAAGATATTCATTTAGCCATGTCCGTCCGTCCGTCTGTCCGTTGACACGATAACTTGAGTAAATTTTGAGGTATCTTGATGAAATTTGGTATGTATGTTCCTGGGCGCTCATCTCAGATCGCTATTTAAAATGAACGAAATCGGACAACAACCACGCCCACTTTTTCGATATCGAAAATTTCGAAAAACCGAAAAAGTGCGATAATTCATTACCAAAAACGGATGTAGCGATGAAACTTGGTAGGTGCGCTGACCTTATGACAATGGGCGTGGCACCGCCTACTTTTAAAAGAAGATAATTTAAAAGATTTGCAAGCTGTAATTTGGCAGTCGTTGAAGATATCATGATGAAATTTGGCAGGCACGTTCCTACTATTACTGTATGTGAAAAAATAAAAATTAGCAAAATCGGAGAACGACCACGCCCACTTTTAAAAAATTTTTTTAAAGTCAAATTTTAACAAAAAATTTAAAACCTTTACAGTATATAAGTAAATTATGTCAGCATTCAATTCCAGTAATGATATGGTGCAACAAAATACAAAAATAAAAGAAAATTTCAAAATGGGCGTGACTCCGTCCTTTTTCATTTAATTCGTCTAGAATACTTTTAAGGCCATAATTCGAACAAAAATTTACCTATCCTTGTGAAATTTGGTAGGTGCATAGATTCTATGACGATAACCGTTTTCTGTTAATATTCGGCCCCGCCGTTAACACGATAACTTACAACAAAACATACTTATCTGAACTCACTTTATCTTGGTATACAAAAGGCCGAAATCCGACTATGACCACGCCCACTTTTTCGATATCGAAAATTACGAAAAATGCCATAATTCTGTACCAAATATGAAAAAAGAGATGAAACATGGTAATTGGGTTGGTTTGTTGACGCAAAATATAACTTTAGAAAAAACTTTGTAAAATGGGTGTGACACCTACCATATTAATCAGAAGAAAACGAAAAAGTTCTGCAGGGCAAAATCTAAAGCCCTTGGAATTTTGGCAGGATTACTGTTCGCGGTATTACATATATAAATAAATTAGCGGTACCCGACAGATGATGTTCTGGGTCATCTTGGTGCACATTAGTCAATATCTCGAAAACGCCTTCACATATACAACTAAGGGCCACTCTCTTTTAAAACCCTCATTAATACCTTTAATTTGATACCCGTATCGTAAAAACACATTCTAGAGTCACCCCTGGTCCACCTTTATGGCGATATTTCGAAACGGCATCCACATATAGAACTAAGGCCCACTCCCTCTTAAAATACTCATTAACTCCTTTCGTTTGATGGCCATATTGTACAAACAAATTCTAGGGTCACCCCTGGTCCACCTTTGTGGCGATATCTCGAAACGGCGTCCACCTATGGAACTAAGGATTACTCCCTTTTAAAATACTCATTAACACCTTTCATTTGATACCCATATCGTACAAACGCATTCTAGAGTCAACCGTGATCCACCTTTATGGCTATATCCCTAAATGGCATCCACCTATAGAACTATGGCCCACTCCCTCATAAAATACTCTTTAATGCCTTTCATTTGATACACATGTCATACAAACACATTCCAGGGTTTCCCTCGGTTCATTTTCCTACATGGTTATTTTCCCTTATGGTGTCACCATAGCTCTCAACTGAGTATGTAATGTTCGGTTACACCCGAACTTAACCTTCCTTACTTGTTTTCAAATAAAGTTTATGAAAATGTAAAACGTTTTCCTCTACATCCTCTTTATATCGAGGCCAAGTTATCTAAGAAAGCTCTTTATTTAAATTGTTGAAATTAGTTTTGCAAAAATCAAAGCATCTGGTAGAGACACGTGTTTTGTTAGTGTTCTCAGCTGAATGACCAAATCTTTTCCTGATGGCATTGTGTTTCTGGTAGCGTTGTATTCTAGGTGCTTCTAAATTTAATAATTGCTGGAACTTGAGACTTCGTACCTGTAAAACTGAGACTTCGTACCTACTTATTCAATTAGTCGATTTTCCAATTCAAAGTCGACAAAAAGACTCTTTTCTCTATCCAGTCTGTAGTGCATTATAGTTTTTGATAGTCCAAGGACATCTTGATATTAATATCTTCCATACGCGCTTCTTTATCTGATTCGATACCTGAGTACTATCATATCTGAGTACAATCAAGTATCTGCAATATTTAAAGCGACAAGCACACATAGCACAGTCACCCCCGCCTCATGTAAATTAAAAAGTGGAAATCTATCAAAAATCCCAAACACTCACTACAAGTTTTATGTCAAAGCAACGCTGTTGCCATAGTGACATTTGCCACGATGCTGGTCTTGCTGTTAAATTTACCGTTTATTTACCCTTAAAGATGCTGCTATAAACCCGTGTAACGCTTACGGCCGTAGGCGTAGCTCATCAACGTCAACTGTCAATATTTACGAGTCGTTGATAAATTCCTGCTTTTTATCTACCGCTAAGTTGTTGGATTACTTTTATGGTGAGCCTCACTGTGGCTGCGAACGCTGAAAGGTGACTTATTAAGGCTTTTTAAGTAATTTCAATATCATTGATGTATTTTCAATATTACATAACCTCACTTCCGCATACAACACAGCGTTCGTAAGTTCTAGAAGTGGATATTGAGAACATATTTTTTCCCAACTTTGTTTAGCATTTGTTGCATTATTATTATTTGTGTTGTTGTTGTTTAAGAAGCCATTAAGCTGCATGTTTGACATATTAAAAACAAGCGAAGAAAACATTCAACTTTTATCATCTGCAGACAGTTCAATTCCCTTTTGCGTCTTTGTTGGATTGACTGTCAAAAAAGCAATTCCTGCACTCAAAGGTGAGTTAAGAATTTTTCACTCTCAAGTGTGCCTGTGATTTGTTAGAACTAAAATAAAGTTTCAAAGTAGGGGAGGGGGGAAATATTTAAGACGAAAGCGTAGGTGGGGGTTCTGATACTTTGTAAACTTGCTATGAGTGATTGACAGGATGATTGGTAGATGCGTACATGTTTTGCATGTAAATATTTCGACGACAATTTATTAAAAAATATTTTGTTGTCGTTAAGAGCGAAGCTTATTAAAAATTTATTAGCGGGCTTTAAAGTACTCACACAATGCAGTTTCTTCTTGTTTGTTGTCAATTGCCTTTGGCGGCATTAGCAACTTCGAAGTTAGATTGAAAGTAGCAATGTGCTTGGCAAGGAAGCCCAAAAGGGGGAGTGTGTAGGTATAATTTGGAATAAGGGACGTACCTACTGCAATCGAGTATTGATGTTCACCATATTTAATAGAAAAGCTGTAGGTTAGTCCATAACAACTAACTATTGCTTCAAGAAAGCTTTTTCTTGTTGTTGGGATTGTATCAAAGATGAGCTTGCCTCATCAATTACTAATACCATGATTAAGTCATAAATCTTCGCTCTAAGAACATGTTCTAGGTTGAAAAGCTCTTGCTCTCAGAAGGACTGTACTAGACATCTTTCATAAGCTCGGTTCATGTCCGTAGAATCGTCGATCCATACAAGGATGTTCTGTTTACTTTACATGTTCCCGGCTTATGTTGGTCTCGGTCAATGTGTTAAGCTATGTCAATAAAAAGGGAATACAAAATTACACTGAAGATGGCACAACGCCGAAACTGTTTCGTCCCGTAACTAGATTAGACAAGGTAATTATTATCTTTGAGTTTTACACTTATTATCATCTATTTATCGGCTTCTTATCGGTTTCCTTTTAATTTAGTGATAAATAACTTAACATTTTTTGATAACAAATCGATACTCGATATTTTTTGACAAAAAACTGATAACTTTTTGATATTAAATCTATGACCTTTCGATAAGAAATCCAAGACTTTTTAATCGATAACTTCAAGGTAACCAACCCAAATATTTTTGATAAAAAACTGCGAACTTTTCGACAACAAATTGATATATTTTTAGTAATATAACGATAACTCGTCTATACAAAATGGGAAACTCATTCATAACCTTTGCTATTGATAGCGAATTCATAGTACATCGATAAAAAATGGATATCTTCACTGTACCGCGTCGATAAATTCCTATACCAAACCGATAACTTGTTGATAAGAAATGGCCTTCCCTTCATTGCCGCCATTAAGTGTCTGATTTTGCTCACATCAACTCTACCACGTACTACACTACCCCACATTACGCTGCATGTAATGCCTACACTTACGCTTACATTTTCTATTGCGTCATCGTGGGCAAAGATATTAACACATCAAAAAATCAAACTTATCATTGTATCTTCGGTCCGGTATCCGAGCTAAGCGCTAGGCTTGAGATCACGTTAAAATCACTTCCACTGAAAACCAGTAAATCCAAGCCTCGAATGAGAAATCTCTTTTCTGATGACTGTTTAAAGATTATCTTTAAAGGCTTTAACATGAAATGTCCGAAAATTGAAAATGCCCCGGGTGGGCGGATTGATGTTCAAAAGCTGGTGTGCAAATGTTAGCAATCCCGTTCTACAATAAAAGCCATGGACGAGGTAAGGATGCAGCACAATTTAACTTTGCAACATCTACTACAGGAAAATAAAAACGTTATGTAATTTAAAGAGCGTTTTCTAGCTAGCTAAGCTTTACCCTGTCTGTCGTAAGGAGGAAATTTTTATAGTCAAAAATTCAAGTTTTTATGGTGGTGTTTTTTTTTCATAAATCGAAACGAGCGTCTTCGGAATCGCCAACGGGTTGAGGGTAAGACATGTTGGTCGTAAGGGGCAACTAAAGTCACAGACCCGAAGGTTTAAAGATTAAAAAAATCCAGGAAGTACTTGTAACGGAGAACACTGGCTTCATTCCTTCATTTCCTTCCGTCCGTCTAATCACACGCTTAACAAAAATTTAAATATGCGCACTAAATTAAGTACATGGACTCATCTAAACTAAACAATATTCGTAAATATAATGCTCGAAGCAAATTATAACCACATCTTCCTTTTCGATATCGGAAATTTCTAGAAATGGAGAAAATCGGGCAATGCATTAACAAATACTGGTAAAGTTTATAATGCAATAACATTTTTTTTATTCTTGTTAATGGGTGTGCTACTGCCCACCTTTAGGAGAAGACAACCCACCAGCGGGTTAGGGCGCTTACAAATGTGCCCGCGGCAGGTATACCTGTTGTAAGAGGCACTAAAATGCCCAAATAATTCAAAGGGTTGCCAGCGCAATTTCCAGCTTCTGCAACCAAATTGTCAATATCACCTGCTCGTGCCGAATCCTGTGTCTTAAGCTACCGACTGCTCTGGTGAATCCAATTTCCTCATGAAATTAGAGGGTAGGGGGCAGGATGGCCTAGAAGGTTGAATATGGTCATATTAAATTGTTCCCGCTATGGTCGGGCTTGTACATTAATAGTGCTGGTAAGCGGCACGTACCGGATCTACATCCGGCACAGGACCATCAACATCGATATCACTCCTGCGGGGAGTGTCGTTATCGCTACAACACCAACAACAGCAGAAGAATATTAAACCATAAAGGTGAGAAACCTAATACTGAACAAGCAGTTTCTGTAGAATACTTAGAAATCTGGGCATCCCCACACATCTGATTGAAGAAGCTTCGCCTCCCAAGGGACACGAGAAATCTGTGGCTAATTGAAAGGCTTTCATGTGTAAGCTAAATTTCATCGTTTTCGCAAGACTTAAGAATTTCGTTCTAGATTTTATATTTCTGAGGAGGTGCGCGTTACGGAATCAATACCTGCACATTGTTTGGGAGGAGTACGGAGTCAATATTTTTCAGTCGAGCCCCTACAATCAAATGAACCAGCGAAGTGGGCTTAATATGAAAACCAAAAAAACCAGTGAAACCCAATATCTCTTTCTAAAGTTATTACTAACGACCGTTTTAACTTAGAATTTAAAAAAAAAATTATAAAAAGGCTAAAGTTCCTCACAGCTGTAGCCGAAACATTCTATACTTAATGGTGAAGGCGTCGCAGCGGCATTGCGGGTCAACGCGTGAAATAATAACCCGTTCACGTGTTAACTTCCGACGCCGCAAACGGAAGTCAAGCGGAGCCCAACAAAAACAGGAAGAACCAAAAATAAAAAATAGAAACTAAAAAGAAAAAAGGTTTCAAAAAAGAATAATACGAACCAAAAGTATACCAGGCAAGGACGTCGTATCCAACAGCGCTGGAACGAAATGCAAATGCTACACCTAACAGAAAATGAGACAGACGGACACTCAAAGCAGTCAGCCACCAAGAGTCGTTTAACCCTTTAAACATACCGCCCGTTGTTGTTATTGCCGTGGCTTTTGATATTTTGCATACGCTCGGCTCTAGCAACTTTTGTTTCTGTTTTTTTTTTTTTCTGTCAACCAACTCTTTAACACGCGCGCCAATAAACTGAAACAATAAAAGTTAGCGGATAGGAAAAGGAACTTCGAGCGCGACTAACTGCAAGTAATGCTCGCAAAGTTTCATATATGCAAATGAGCAAACAGACGCGAATTGATTAAAATTCGATTGCTTTTCAGCGTTCCCAAGCGTGCACCCGTGGAGTTGGCGGAAGCAAGCGGTTGGTGGAGGCAAGCAAGTCAAACTTGTTCAAATGTCATAAAATTGGGTTGTTGTTGCTGCGCTCGATTGCCATTGATAGGCTAACTCACCTAAGAGTCCCATTTCGATGGCTTATCCTACATTTGCATACTAGTCCTTTTGTTTTATTTGCTAAACTGCGATTCGTCACCCACTTCGTAATTGCTGCAGAGTCTTCTTCAAATTCGTTATCGTAAATTTTTTTTTTTTACTTTTAATTAATCTTGTTGTTTTCTTAAGCTACTCCCTTTAGCTGATGAGTAGTGTGAGTATTGTTCTTGGTTCTACGTTATCAACTCTTCTGCATACTCGATAAATTTTTTACTAATCAACAACATCACACCCCTTTCATTTACCCACTTTTGGGCAACCCTTTCATGTGGCAATGCACGATGTGCACAGCGAGAAACCGAGGCTCATTTCGGTTTTAAATTGAAGAAGGTGGTCCAACGGAGGCTCCATGTTCTCTGCCAAACACTTCAAGCATCACCAGCACTGATGATAGGTTAAACTTTCCTTTACTTTTACAGTTTATGACGGCTGATTTGGTTGCAGTTGTGACAATAATTCCAACCCCAGCGGTAAATAAGGGGTAGTTCTGGGCGCCCCACACTTCCTGGCTGAAAATTATTTGGCCCAACAAAAAGAAATGAACGAGTACTGTCAGCAGAGTAGTCTAGCATGCTTTGGTTTTCAGTCTACTCTTCCTAAGTTGCCAAAGTCATACTTATCGAACATTCTCTATGAGGTCACTCTTAACAATATCTCTTCAAACAGTTTTATGGCAACATCTGGTGTCCCTCAAAGTCTCAACCCTTGCGGTTTATCATTTGTATATTGTTGACATTTCTCACTGTGCATTTTATCTACTGCTCATTTCGTTTTCTAGTTTTTTAATTCGTTTACCTTAGCTCAAAACTCTTACAAACTGCATAACGAGCTCGCTAATCAGCTGCAGGGATGCTTTATAAGGGTAATCAAATGAGATGCACATTTGTGTGTATGAGGACGTATGATGACCAAAAGGGTTAGATGGGGTTAAGAATTAATGAGGAAGAGATAAAGCGAAAGCACACTTCAAATGACGAAAATATTATGCATAAAATAAAAACAACACGAAACCAAAATGCATTTGAGTTCTTATAAAGTATCAGATAACCGAAGCTAGGCCGAGTACATAAATACAATTTTCTGTAAAAGAATTTTTTTAATAACAATCCTATGTATTTGATGGGCTTTAGTTCTGAAACCCTTTGGTTTGCATCAATGGAAGAGGATAAGGATAAGGATAAGGACAAGGATAAGGATAAGGATAAGGACAAGGATAAGGATAAGGATAAGGATAAGGATAAGCATAAGCATAAGTACAAGGATAAGGATAAGGATAAGGATAATGATAAGGATAAGGATAAGGTTAGGGATAAGGGAAAGGATAAAGATAAGGGTAGGGATAAGAACAAGGACAAGGACAAGGATAAGGATAAAGATAAGTATAAGAATAAGGATAATGATA
The DNA here is from genome assembly GCF_040869045.1 of Eurosta solidaginis. Taxonomy (NCBI): domain Eukaryota; kingdom Metazoa; phylum Arthropoda; class Insecta; order Diptera; family Tephritidae; genus Eurosta; species Eurosta solidaginis. Next base: position 38,382,160 of record NC_090322.1, on the reverse strand, counting down.
ATGATAAGGATAAGGATAAGGGTAGGGATAAGGACAAGGATAAGTATAAGTATAAGGATAAGGATAAGGATATAGATAAGGATAAGGATAAGGATAGGAATACGGGTAAGGGTAGGGATAAGGATAAAGATAAAGATAAATATAAAGATAAAGATAAAGGTAAAGATAAAGATAAAGATAAAGATAAAGATAAAGATAAAGACAAAGATAAAGTTAAAGAAAAAGATAAAGATAAAGACAAAGATAAAGATAAAGATAAGCATAAGGAATAAACGCAAGGATAAAGGCAAAGATATGGATAAGGATTAAGTAATAAAAAACAAATATGAAGTTTTATAATAAAAGAAAGGAGAAAGTGAAAAAATGCGAAAAAGAAAGAAGATAAAAGTAAAATCAAAAACCTAAGGAAACGCAATAGAAAATGGAACAGCGAAAGGAATATGAGGAACGGTAATAAAGGAAAAGGTAAAAATAGGCGGAAATAGGAGAAATTGAAAATAGGAGAAAAATAAAATGAGTGTCAAATAAGTTAATCCGCATAAGATGGAGAAGAAAAATAAAAATAGAAAAAAGTAAGGAAAGAGATGTTGGATATGAAGATTGTAACAATAACAAGTAAAGGAGTCTAAGTTCGGGTGTAACCCAACATTATATACTCAGAGTGAGCTTCAATTGTATATTTCATTTCAGATAAATTACTTTACTACATAACACTTGGCACCGCCCATTTAAAAGAAAAATGTGTCTCCATTTCCTCTTACAATAAAACTTTATAAGTGAAATATCATTGATTCAAAACTATTTTTTGCTAAGTTATAGCTTATTATTCTAGTTTCAACCTTTTAAACTTGTTTTATATCTAAGTTGCCGTGGTCTTTCACCGATCCCGTCCATTTTGACTAGAAATATTATCTGCTATAAGGAAAATTTGTGTACACAATTTCATTACGATATGTTAAATTTTCTTCGGGTTATGACTCCCGAAACAACAAAAATTGCTTAGTCATAAAATGCGCGGTGCCACTCCCATTTTTTCAAATTTGAAGTTTTTCCTCTTTACTGTTATAAATCCACTTGGGAAATGAAACTCCATTGATATAAAGCTCTTATTTGCAAAGATATAGCTTATTTTATTCGTCCACGACTCTTTAAAAAATCTTTTATATAAAAGTGGGCGTGTTCCTTAACCGATTTCGTTTATTTTTCTTCAAAGCATTTCCTAGAGTAAAGGCAACCTCTCTCTTTTGTTATGATAGGTTTAACCATTTTTGATTTATGATTAATAATATTTATAAAATTGATTTTATCTTAATTGAGCGGTGCCACGCCCATTTAAAAAAAATTTTTAAATTTTTATCAATAGTCTCAATATCTGTCCACACGTCAAATTTCAATATTCTAGGTGTATTATTTACTAAATTATCGGGTTTTTAGTGTTTTCCAAAATTTTATATATATAAAAAGTGGGCGTGGTTATCATCAGGTTTCGCTCATTTTCAATTATAATCTATTCTGGGTCCAGATAAGCTCGTGTACCAAATTTGGCGAAGATATCTCAATATTTACTCAAGTTATCGCGTTAGCGGACAGACGGACGGGCCGTATTTCTATAAAGATGGACCAGGGACTCTAGAATGTGCTTGTACGATATGGGTATCAAATGAAAGGTGTTAATGAGTATTTTAAAAGGCAGTGGGCCTGAGTTCTACAGGTGGGCGCCTTTTCGAGATATCGCCATAAATGTGGATCAGGGGTGACTCTAGAATGTGTTTGTACGATATGGAAATCAAATGAAAGGTGTTAATGAGTATTTTAAAAGGGCGTGGGGCTTAGTTCTATAGGTGAACGCCTTTTCGAGATATCGCCATAAAGGTGGACCAGAGGTGACTCTAGAATGTGTTGGTACGATATTGGTATCAAATTAAAGGTATTAATGAGAGTTTTAAAAGAGAGTGGTGGTAGTTGTATATGTGAAGGCGTTTTCGAGATATCGACCAAAATTGGGACCAGAGTGACCCAGTACATCATCTGCCGGGTACGGCTATATATGTAATACCACGAACAGTATTCCTTCCATGATTCCAAGGGCTTTTGATTTCGCCCTGCAGAACTTTTTCATTTTTTCTACTTGATATTGTAGGTGTCACAACCATTTTACAAAATTTTTTCTAAAGTTATATTTTGCGTCAATAAACCAATCCATTTACCATGTTTCATCCCTTTTTTCGTATTTGGTATAGAATTATGGTAATTTTCGATATCGAAAAAGCGGGCGTGGTCATAGTCGGATTTCGGCCATTTTTTCAGATATACGTGAGCAGACGGTCGACTGTGTTTAAAAACTGGGCGTGGCTTTAAACGATTTCGGCGACTTTCACAGAAAACAGTTTTCGTCATAGAATCTATGTTCCTACTAAATTTGACAAAGATTGGTCATTTTTGATTTTTGTTCGACTTATGGCATTAAAAGTATTCCAGACAAATTAAATTAAAAAGGGCGGAGCACGCCCATTTTGAAATTTTCTTTTATTTTTGTATTTTGTTGCACGATATAATTACTGAAGTTGAATGTTGACATAATTTACTTATATGCTCTAAAGATATTAAATTTTTTGACTTTTAAACACGTTTTTTTTTTAAAGTGGGCGTGTTCGTCATCCGATTTTGCTAATTTTCATCATGATATCTTCAACGACTGCCAAATTACAGCTTGCAAAACTTTTAAATTACCTTCTTTTAAAAGTAGGCGGTGCAACGCCCATTGTCCAAAATCTTACCAACTTTCTATTCTGCGTCATAAGGTCAACGGATCTACCAAGTTTCATCGCTTTAGCCGTCTTTAGTAAATAATTATCGCACTTTTTCGGTGTTTCGAAATATTCGATATCGAAAAAGTGGGCGTGGTTGTAGTCCGATTTCGTTTACTTTAAATAGCGATCTGAGATGAGCGCCCAGGAACCTACATACCAAATTTCATCAAGATACCTCAAAATTTATTCAAGTTATCGTGTTAACGGACGGACGGACGGACCGACATGGCTAAATGAATTTCTTTTTTCGCCCAGATCATTTTGATATATAGAGGTCTATATCTATCTCGATTAGTTTATGCCGTTACGGATTACCGTTATGCGAACAAAGTTAATATACTCTGTAAGCTCTGCTCAGCTGAGTATAAAAATTAATACTGGAAGGGTTAAGTTTGTCGACGAAATATTGACTTGTGACATAACATAAATAAATAGTTAGCTGGTGATAGCATCGCTGCGGACGCTGCTTGGTTAAGACTCTTGCCTGAAAATGCGTGACGGCGCTCATGAAAAAAGGAAAACCGCGCTGTTGCTGTAAAAACAAAGCGCGGACAAGATGATGAAAAAAAACCAAATAAATTACAATAAAAAAACGAAATGTATAATGATAGCGGCGAGCGCTTCCTGGCGCGTCTAGCATGCGATTTCTTTTAACCCTTTGACGTTGTGTATGTGTGTGTGTGCGCGCTATAACTTTTGATATCCCTTACTTTGCATACAAATTTCTACTGCTGCTTGTTTGCTGTTGCTAATGCTATTTCTCTGGTCTTCGATTACAAAATTCGAGCTTTATCCGATTAAACATTTTTCAAATTTAAATTTTAAATTATTAGAATTGCGTATGCTTTGCTTGTGAAATCAGCAATGAGCACAACAACCAAAGTATGCATTTTTTTTTTTTGGTCTTGAATTGGGTATTACATTTCATTATTGTTGTTGTTTATTGGCTTAAGCCAGCAAAAGCAACCTTTTAGATAACATTTTTTTTTCGTCAACAACAACAACCATAGCTGTTATTTATATATCCCATTGTTTTTCTTGTTCGGTATCAAAAGTCATGCCTGGACAACTGCTGGCTCGCGCTCATTCTCAGTTTTTGTTTTTCTTTATATCCGATTTTTTTTTTTTGTTATTTTTACCTTTTTCTACTTTTTTATTTTAGCGATTTTTATGATTTTTACAAATAAATACAATAAAACATTAAAAAGATAACAACTTTTGTATTGCCATTACCAGTTGGCTGATTGGTTGGTTCGCTGGCACTTAGGTCGTTTGGCGGGGTTCGGAATTAGAATGCCATCAGTTTTTATTTATAGAAAGGAAACTAAATTAAATCAGTCAGCTGCGCGAAAAATTTTCATAAAGGTTGAATGAAGTCATAAGAGCACATCAATGGAGAAATTTTCCATAGAAAATATGTAAATGAAAGGATTTTGTTGTTAGCTGCGTAATTTCTTCGTTAGCCGATACCGATCTCTCGTGGGAACGCCTGACTCCACAAACGTTATTTTATAGAATAAGCTATTTGGGTTTATTAAGGTTCATTTGTTGACTTTCCGACTGGGTGGGTAAGTGGCGAATATTGTATGGATGTTCCATCATCCCTTGTCAAATTTGGTTAAGATACAAGCTAGTTACGGCGTTGTGCTATCTTCAGTGCCGTTTTTTGTTTTCAAACATGTTCTCGGAAAACGAAAAGTTACACTGAAGACGGCATATCGCTTAACCTTTTTTGTATTCAAACCAAATTTGACAAGGGGTGATGCAAAATCCGTCCAAAACCCATATATTAGAAGATTTATTACATCAGGCAGCTGAAGGGGCAAAGATGTAAGCGTCCAAATGTATTGTGGATTCACAACGCACAACCGGTATAAGAAAAGCTTAAGTGACCATGCCAAAACTTAGCAGGATATAAGTGGGTCCCTTCATAAGGTATGCCCACATTCAGACCCTTGTAGCGGGAGTCTTGACATCGCGGGCTCAGGACATGAACACAGAACGTACTCAACAGTTTCTTCCAGCAGCTTGCGCTTCCCATATCTGCTGCTACTGACGAGACGTTATATGTAAGCATGTGACGTCAGTAGCTAGTATACCGTTAGTAATCCCATCGTGAGCCTTTAGTCTTCTCTCTTTATAGATAAGAACAACTTTGTGAGAATAAGCTCATTATTTTAGAAATATTGCAGCCCTTAGCTTCTGCCTTTCCTGTTTGATGGATCAAATGAAACTCCTGCCTACTTTTGATTTCTTTCGTAATGGCTTGAGGCGACTACCGTCAACTCATCGAGTGTTGCATTCTCTTTTGCCAACTCATCGGCATTTTCGTTAGATTTTATCCCTTTATAACCAGGAACCCAGTATGAAGAACAGTTTTAGTATATTCCATTGATTCAATCCAAAAGTGGGCTACAGTAATGCGAGTCTAGCTTTGCCGATTTTGTTCCGCGTAAGCGATATGTATCAATTTAGCTTCACTGCGAATTAACGATAGAAATAACTGCCTTGGCTTCTTTATGCATTTACAAATCTCATCATTCTGCTTATGGAGGTACGTGGTTACGGTTTTCTAATCTCTTACGGCTCTCACGCTAACCTATCCATATAAAAGCCTACTTTTGAGCATATTAAAGATTACACTTCTGAGACCTCTGTAGGGTTGATGGCCGAAAGTAACGAAAAATGGTAAAGGCGTGTGGTGAAGACGCATCCAAAATGAAGTGGCTAAGAAGCCTGGAAAGAGGACGTCGAAGAGGAGGCCACTATGCAACCGAACAAGAACGGAAATAAATCGGTTCGTAAACCATGCTTTTTAATCGTAAAACAAGTTAATAAATATAAAAAACGTTAACTCATGGGAACGGATTGAATATAACGATCCTCCAACCATCCAGTATTGGCAAATATTATAACTTTTATTGGAAATTGTTGCTAATACGCGGGTTTGAGACCAGGTCCCTTAAACCGCGTAAGCTGCGGGGTGGAACGACTTTGAAAAAATTACAACCCACCTCCCCAAAGGCAGCTTTCGAAAGATCGTGTTCTTTCTAGAGCCGGGTTGTAGTCACTAAGCTGGATTCCCATCTTCTCTACATGAACTTCTTCCGTATCCTCTACTTTCACAGATGCCACAGGCCATGGTAGGGCCACTGCACGCAGGGCGTTGATTCTTTTGCAGGCTGGCGAGGCAGTGTTGCATCGGCAGGGTTTTTACAACACTATAGAGGCAAACGCTAGCACAATTGCTTCATGCTGCTCACAATCGATTTAAAAGTATGGAAAAACAAAACAAGCTTTCCAGTCGATTATTAGTCCCAGGTACATATTCCTGTGGTCAGTTGCTCCCGATATCAGGATCGCAACATTTTCGCCATATGCCACCATCCTCGTATCAGTTGTGTTGTGTTTTCCTGGGATATAATTTATGGCAATGAACCACAGTAGAGGTAAGAGCACATCAATCTGTCGCATCTTCTGGGAACGCATCAAAATGATCTTTTATGTGAATTTCAAGTATCGAGCATTTGTAGTACGAAGGAGATGAGTTTTATTAGCTTGAAATATTTGGCCAGCTCCCTTGTTTCTCTGCATGCAGTGAAAATGTCTTCTAGTTGCTCGCTAAACCACTACCGAAGAGGTTTCAAAAATTTTGAAATTGTTTTGCCAGGGATACACCAACGCCGTGGTCAGATAATTTGCTTTCACATACTTCTGCCTATATTTTATTCAGACGTGCATAGCACTAGCCGAGCTTCAAAACAAATGCAATTTTTTTTTGTTATGTATTGGTAGGTGTATAGACAAAGAGAATGGTGAAGGAAAACTTGAGCACTGCTTGAAGTACAAGCGAAAACTGATTTAGTTCTTGCTCTGCTTAGTCGCTGCGCTCGCGCGGTATATAGGTGAAAGTTGAATTGATTTTCGACACAATACCAAGGTATTTTGGATATCTCTGCTATAGGGTTTAGTCCAGCTTGTTGACAAGATCCCAAATGTTAGTTAGTTCGTACAAGATAAGTATTTTATCGATGTGGACAAATTTGAGCTTCATTGAAACTTAAACTTGTTTGAGCTCGTAGTTTGCTATTCTTGATAAGAACTCATACAATATAAAGTTTTCAAGCACACGCATATACATAGAAGACAACAGTGAATTTGAGATGCAGATATATCAAAACAGTAATTAAGCGACTAATAGAGATGGCATTTTGCGATTATAAGCAAACGAAGCAACTGAGAGTATAGAAGCAGCGCGTTCTAGGAAAGTGTAAGTTTGATTTTAACACGGTATAAGTGAAGTACGAGTGCATTAAATTGTAAAGATTCACTACCACGGTAGTGCTGTTAATAAAGGGCATTTTAAAAACAAAACAGTTCAGTTTATTCAGATTAGTGATTCGAACAATAACAGAAGCGCAAAGTTATCGAGAATTTTTTAAGATTCGTTACAAGGTGTACATATTTGTGGTTGTGAAATCCGTTATATGTAGGTACTAAACCAAAAAATATTTTAAAATTTTTCAATATTACAAACGAGAGAAAATCAGTTTCTTAATCGCTTCAACAAAATTAACAAAAAACGAGCGTTCTCACGACTAAATAACTTTTTTAAGCATTTTTTTGCAAAAAAAAAAAAAAAAACAAAAAAAAATCGCTTCAATTGCCGATATCAAATGTCAGAAAATACCGTTAAAATAATGCCAAACGCTAGAAAAATTATAACAAAAAAATATTATAAAAATGAAAAAGATCAAAAGCGTCACGTGCGCGCCGGTGTCGGCTACAACAAAGAATCACTTAACGATGCCATGAAAAATTGAGACTGAAATTAAAAAACGCGCCCACTTTATCGCCTTTTGTATAATTCTACAGGTTTTTTTCTTGTTAATTTCTTGTGTTTTCTTTTTTTATTGAAAACTTCAACAGTTTTTCAACACCAAAAATGTGCAATGATAAAAGTAAAAAAAGTGGAAAATCATTTTTTTTTTCGTGTGATTTTTTACGTTTAAGCGAGCAACACAAATGTGCGTATGAACGCCCCTTTTTGAAGAGGGAGGAAACTCGATATGAGTATATACAAGTAGATAGGTCTAAATCAGTAGTGCACAACGCCGTCAGAGCTTCCCATACAAAGGAAATTTTTTTGGCAGTAGTATGTGTTTACATAGAGAAGCATAGATTTTACGCATAAGATGTTCACTGCTTGAAATACAAGCTGAAACTGATTGATTGCTTGCTTAATTGAATCTCTGTCGCTGCCATCACACGACATGCGGGTGAATGCTGAATAGTTTTCCGAAGCTCTGCGACTCTCAAGAGTGCACCACTGAGTTAAATGAAGGAAGTGATGCGTCAATCGGGTATAATTTTTGTTGTAGCACATTAAATGCTTACATCCATGATTTGAGTAAGTGGAAGGAAGTTGTAACATGAAACTCATTTGATAGTGTTTTGAAAGACGGTGAAGATTGTATGGTTGAATTTGATTGATACCTTCTTGCAGTGCTGCCGGGGCAAAAAGTAGACGAGACTTTACGCCGATGAACTTTCTACTTTATTCTCATTTCGTTTAATTCATTTGGCTCGGTCGATGAATTTGTTGATCATATTGTAATTCCATGAAGCTCTAATGGTATAAAGATGCGAAGAGTCTATTAGATCGGGGAGTGTCCTTATCGCTACAACAACAATAAGAACAGCATGCCTGGTTCTGTATAACGAGCTTTCCCTTAAGACTTTTAAGAAGAAGCCATAGACTCTGTCTACACGTAGTTTGTGCGCTTGAAAGCGACTTGTGTATTTAAGCAGCCGGACTAAGCGTGAGTCCCTAAATTGATCAGAGAAATTCCAACGCATCGTTGGTGTGACGTGTGATTAGTTGTTTAATTCACACTTTTTCTTGATTTCCAAATCCTTCGTGAAAGGAAACTCCACTGAAAGTTGTAGTTGATTTCTGCAAAGGGATAACGTATTTTACTGTTGAGAGAAACCTGTTGCAGGAAAGTGCATTGACCATAAAACAATCAGGCTAACAGGGTTTCATTTGCAGGAGTTTAAACGTGGCGGATCCCAAGCTTAGCGCCAACCCGGTAACAGGATCTTAGTTCTTATTGCCTGTTACGACAGCTCTGGATACTGCAGAAAAACTCTAAGCCCCCTCAATTACAGGGGATGCTGATTATGTTGTTATATTGTTAAGAGGCTGCAGTTTGACACTTGTGTAAATAGGCAAGGAAAGTTAGAGACTACGATAAGTTAAACTCTATCAAAATACACTGGATCTAAAGATAATTTCTTTCGCTCCCTTTAGTGTTCGTTGTTGTACCTTAACTACAAAAACAATCCGGGAAAGTTTAGGGAATATTAAACATATGATAATTCAGCTGATGGATTGAGTCCGGAAGGCACCGTTACTAGCATCTTCTGGTACTTTCCCGACTGCCTCTGGAACGATTTTCTTTGACCACTTGAACCTTCTGGGTTGTGGATTTTGGTCGCATTTTCTACAAATTAAGAGGCAGCTGTCACCAAAAAAGCTCACCTTGACCTCGTCCTGACAAACGGTTGATAGCGTATACTCGCTAGATCTTTCATCCTCACAATCTTCCATGCCAGCTCTGGCCAGAAAATTTGCACTACCATGCAAGATATAGATTCCCAGGATTTTCTGCGAACACGTGAAGCCTATCAAGCCTGCCATAATAACAGGATAAAAGCGGCCGTAGAGGCATTGCATTGTTCTACCATCCAAAGGAGCTAGTTTCAAGCTCTGGAACTAGTATCATAAAAACAGCATACAAAAGTCTTCATGAACGACAGCTCCTGTGATGGTGATCCCGCAAACTGGGTGTGTATATTTCTGCCATGGAACCATCTCAGAAAAAATGCAGTTGTCTTAACGTATGGAGATCGAAGTCGACATAAATTATATAGGTTCCGCCTAATTTATTAGAAGAAATTTAAAAATTGGAAAGGGAGCTCGTCTTTACCTATACGCAAGCATATCGTGCTGAAATTTTATTTTTATAATAATCGTTCCTTGTATGTTTCAACAGGAAACGGGACGGTAGAAGCTTGGTTTGACTAACATTTCCTACAACCAGTGTAATATACTTTTCGAGATGCTTCAGCTTTTTGGAATGACTTCTCTAAGAAATAAAACGCGACTACGAGCTTCTTTGCTTTAATCTCCAAATAAAACTTATAGTACCGCTTCTTGTTCAGTATGTTACCGAAATATCGAGGCTAGACAGATATTTACTTTTTTGGTTGAACTTTCGGGTATTATTTATGCCAGGCTCCGTCTGAAGCATCTGGCACTCATACCGTTCTGCCTAATTTTTTTCCTAAACAGGCATCTGTCTTACTTCTACGCGCTTAAGTACCTAAGGGGTGCTAAGTAATTTGACGTGATCAACTCAACCTAGGTTTAACTTATTACCAAAAGAGAAGTTAAGTTTTTTTGCAGACTAAACAGAGAGGACTAGCTATTGATAAGTATTCTGACTAGACAGTGTCTTCTAACGTCATATACTTTTTAATTAGGTCTCGCCAGTGATAGCAGCTGCAAGAAGTGCGGCTTGTGCGACTGTGCTCGTGTTTTGCGCACGACAGATTACGACTTCAGGGAAGTCGATCCGAAATGCTACAGCTATGAGATCTAGAAGCAGCAAATAGCATAGGGCCTGAAAAGCATCTAGTATTCGCGAAGCGGACGGAGTTGTTTTATAACATAGGTCCTGGCTTTTGATAGGTTTTCTCAGTTTTGCTAACATTATGGACAATGGGAGGCTCCCACGGTCCGGCAAATTCACATCAATTCAACCGAGGGCTCTTAATCTCACAAATTTTATTGTCAAACATTATAGATTAAAGTCTCTCTTCCCAATTCATCTCAACTAATGTCTACAACTACACCAACAACATACTAAGGTCTTTATATTAGATATAAAAACGAACAATAATTTTTGATTAAAGATGCATTTTTAATTTAATGGCGCGCATAATGCCAAAAGATAGCCAAAACGAAATAGCGCGGGTAAATTGACAACAACAAAGAAATTTGAAAAAAAAAGTGGAAAAGATGCGCTTCGGAAAAAGATGAAAAAGTATTTTAATCTCTATGGCAAACGTGTGGACGACAAATGAGCGTACGAATGGTGGAAAGTGTATGAGTAAATGAGCGCAAGCGGAAATCAAACGACCAGAACAAAAATCAAACGAAATTTTTAATGTCTTCGTTTGTAACTTTTGACTGGAACGACAGGAAAAAGCTTTGGGAGAAGAGAAAAAATTTTTTATATATAAACATTAAAATAAAAAGAAAAAAGGCATACATAAAAAGTAAGAAAAAAAAAATTGGATGAAGAGCAACAATTCAAAGTGAAAACTTTCCAAGAAAGCAGGTATGGATCCGTCTAGCGGACGAATGATACAGGGTGGCGCAAAAGCAGCGCACTTAACATGTACAATAAACTACAAACTACCATTGAGAAGGGCTTTACTGGCACTCGGAGTCGAATAGACTTTTTAGAATTCATAAGCAGACTGCTGAGGGGCCAAATTTTTGACCGCGGAGGGGATAGATCGACAGCTCAAAGAAAAGCGAGATGAGTTATGCCAAAGGGAGGTGCTGTCTTTGGGTTGTTGTTTTGGTTCGTTGTTGTGCACGATCTTCGGGCCTTCAGATTTGAAGCAGCTATCCTTGCTTCCAGGAAATTTTCGAGTATACTGCACTACATTGTACATCTTTTGCAGGAGTAGTTGTGTTTCTTCAAAAAGGCGAATTAGTTGTCAATTCAAAAAAACCGGAACTGGTTCTATTTAAGAGTAGGTTTAAGATTCCCAAATTTTGGTTTTGTGTGTTTTTGTTGTAGTTTCGTGGAAGGCACTGCGTGGCTCTACAAAAACAGGACTGCTGTCTTCCATGAATGGCTACCCACTTAAATCTTTTCTCTCACGGCCCGCGTAATTCGCCGTACCTGGCAATGCATTAAGCATTACTTATGGTATCGATGCGCGCTACGTTAGCTCCTTGGCTACTCTAACGCTAATGTGCTAGGCATCCAGCTTCTCGTTTGCTGAGAAATATATGCCTAACATATGTGCAGACCGCATCCCATCTGTCTTTTCGGCAGAGCATGTTATTGATGACACTGCCCGTGGATAGGTCGCCAAGTGTCGTTTTTAACCCCCTTCGCTATTCGGCGAAACTTTCGCATTTCAAGAAGGTGTGGCGTACATGTTGTGGCTGCTGTAGCAATGCTTCGCCCCATCCAATAGGCGCGCCCGATCACAAATTTTCACACATATACTCTAACGAGAGTCCAAGGAAGCTTGCAGATACAACAGGGGTGGATCAAAGTGATGGGGGTGTTATAGCTGTTCAGTGTAACCCCATTTAATTTGTGTGGCGTTCATCATTTAATTCTTCTCAATATAGGCAGCTCGGTCGTAAGTAACCGTGTCCGGTTAAAAATTTAGTCAGGTAAAAGTTGACCTCCCCACATGGTCCCACAAACAGAACTCCAGTTCAGGAATTAGTTCCCTCGTTCAATTTCCCACCGTGTTGTTGCACTACTGTTCTTGCCAACGTCAAATCGATTCTTCTCGCGCCGACAGCAAATCTACTCGCTTCCGATCCTCTTTAGTATACTGCTTTACCGTTATCAGCGAGAAGATAAATCGATAATGTACATAAACCGCAACAAACAGCACAGCTTCATCCGATATCGAGCGGTAAGGCTAAGCTATTCGCAGCGCCTCACTGCGTTAAACCGAGGTGAGTGCGATTCTGATTTTCTGATATTTTCCACCCAGGTTTCCTCACCGTACTAGATCATAGAATCCGAGGCTGATGCAAAAAGCTTCCTTTTACATGACTTTGGACCGCCTGTGTTTGTCACAAATCTACTCACATTCGCTATTGTGCGCGCAGCCCTTTCGCAAACTCCACGGATGTGCTCCGAGAAGATGCGCTTACTGTCTAGCTTCATCCCCGATATTTCGTTGAAGTGCGTGTTTCTATTTGCTGTTCCCCAAACGTAATGCTAATGATAGTGGGGATAAGCTTTTTCGTAAGGATGACGTTCTCCGTTTTTGCTGTTACCAGCTGAAGGCTTTGGTTGGCCATCCATCTGTTTACACTGCTCATGATCTGGTTAAGTTTAAACTGCCACGTTGTCCACGAAACCAATTAGGAATGTATTTTCTGGCATGTCCAATCGAAGAAGAATGCCGTAAGTAATGTTGCAGAGATTGGGACCTAGTACTGAACCCTGGGCTGCTCCGCCTGATATCTTAACCACCTTGGAAAAGCATTCTAATGCCTCAAACATGTCATCTTCATCCCGAACCAACACCACTTTTAATTGAAAGAGTACCACTGGTGCCATCTCGGAAGTTAAACATGAAGTGGAATGTTAGGAAAGCTTTGGCTGGATTGTACTGCTGTAGTTGAGTATTGAGTAAATGTGACAGCTCTCCCCAAAAGTTTTACATATTATATGTTGGTGTAGCCGGTTATCTGCTATAGAGTTCTAGTTAAGTAGTCAGCAATAGAAATTCTACCTCGGCCCGTGGCATCGAAACGGTGCAGCGTTTCGGCCCTTCGTACAATAGCTAAACGACAGTAAAAGCAAGGCTGAATCTGTACCAAGTTCACACAGAAAGTAAACTTATGATTTGCGGGTACTCCGGCAAATTGACCAGCTTCCACTTCATACCGGATAACTGATGGGCGCTGGCGTTGTTGCTAGACTCCGACTCAAGGTCTCCCAAAATGGAATTGGAGAGATCTATGCTTATTTCTTTTATCAGTAGTGTGTTTGTGGTTTTGCTTCAAGGCATGTTGCCTGGCAGAACAAATAACATGGCTTGTCGTTGACCTTTTACATAGTTCCCTGATTTGATGTAGTAGGTATATCATCTACACATCAAAGATGAAATACTTCATGTAAAGGCGAATCATAATAGACAATTGACTGAAAAAGACGCGCCTCCCGAGATTGTAAGTTAACATCTCCTTAAGCACCACGCAGAGATCCGTCACGCAAGAATACAGCTGTTTGGACCTTTAAAGTATAAACAGGCTCCAGCATCATCCTCGTTCGAAGATAATTCGTCAGTGAACGCATATTTTGGATGGAGCTAAGCCCTGCCACAAGAAAAATAATCTGCATGCTAGAAATTAGAATATTCATCGTCCGTTTGTAAGGAAGGTAAGCTTATTTCTTCAGCATAGTAAGATTATTCAATTAGGAACTCGGTGCAAGGCGACAAAGGCAACGATTGTGTATACTTAAACCGTCAGCTAAGTTTTTGCGATATAAGCACTCTACTGCAAGTTTTGGCACCTCTACCGTGTCGGGGATGCGCGTGTAAAGAAACGAACAATCATGGATGGTAACGAAGTAGTAGTGACTGCTCAAAGTAACTCCCTTCTATGCATAAGCGTTGGAAATTTTATATCCGCTGAGTCTTTATAAAGCCCATCTATATTGCCTTAAAAAAAAGTAACGGTTTCGCGTCACCTTGTACTCTCACCCCACAGGGCGTGTGCAGAATTCACGTGTACTACAAAAAAAAACCTCTCATACATAAAGTGGGCGACAATCATAAACAATCAAACGCAAATGTTTTCTCGCGCTCAATTACCCCCATTCCAGTTCATTCCACACTCTCAGTCGGGCAGCAGAGTTTGGTGCTATCAAATGCGGCTTGTTATCCTGTTTAAGCTGTAATCCTGTTTGCTAAACTAGTACATGCCTTACAAGTTGCTTGTTGATTTGAATATCGGACGTCGCACGCATTTATTTTTATCTTTGCTTTTTTCCTTTGATTTTTTTATTTCTAATTTTTGGCAGTTTTTCAATGTATTTTTTTTTGTATTTTCTTACTTATTTTGCAGCTTCCTCCCTTACTCATTATACAGTATTTTTATTCTCGCTCGCTTGCCTCCTGTGCTTTTTTAATTTTTCGAAAAGCGATAAAAATTTGTATATTCCAGACCAAGCACAAAACATCCGGCCAGCTTTGCTTTGCGTTTGATACATTTTACTCATCCCATCGCCTTTATCGTACAGTTCCGTCCGTTGCATGTAAAATGGTGTTTAATGATTTATGAATAATCGCCATTTGGGCCGTTTGAATGATGAGCCACCACTGTCTTGTTCGCCTGCAGTTGTCTGTACGGAAACTGTGGCCTCAATAAGTGAGCTATGAGGGTTTGAGGCATGTTGCTGCTGGTGTTGTAACGTTATTTGCTGACGGAAGTATCGCTGCCGCATTTACATGTTTCGTTTGATTTAATTACGTGTATCAATTATTGGGTTGCGCGGCTCTTAACGCACAGTCCACTTTTTTGTCTAATAAAGATTTACTAAATTGAGGGTGATTCCTCAAAAAGAAAAAAAATTTGTGTAGAGGACAAGAGATGTAAATTACTTATTTAGAATTCATTGTATTGAAAATACTTTTATCATGCATTAAATATTTTCCACCACCTCTTCACTGTAGTTCGCCTTGTAGCGCCAAATTAGCTTAAACGAGAACCTAGAGGCTAAAGGGAAACTATTGCTTTTATGAAGTAAGATTTAGGCCTAGAATCACTAAAGACCTGTGCGTATGGAAACAAACCACTGTAGGCTTGTATACTTCCGCCTTCGACTGTAAATGGCGGAGGGGTAGCGGAAACTGCACTATAACATAAGCCTAGTTCTTCAGTGATTGGCCAGCGGGTGTGTATGAGTTGCTCATCTCTTACGGCCCAACGGAGTCCGAAAATGTGACTACTTCCCACCAGATGAAAGTATTATTAGTACACAAGCAGTAACAACAGTAAATCTGACACAGGATTTGAGTTCCAACAACATTCGGTGTCATCCTCTATACTTCACAGGCTTCCAAAATAGATCGAAAATTTAGAAGTAAAAAAAGAAAGCCAGGTTCCACGATATAGGTAACAATGACAAAGCTTGCGATTCCAAAGACGTAGAATACTGCAAAATGGAAAGGAAAGAACAAAGCCTTCCAAATATAGCACTCGGCTTTTATACCAGACCACAAAACAATACAAAAATGTTAGTAATTTTTATTAAAAGTGAATACAGTCTATCCAACGTAGCGTAGCCACACCAAAGTAGACCAAACCTGAGAAAAATGTACCCACCACATCGGAATTAGAACAGGATTTCGGGGATCTACTGCAAGCACTAATTTTGGATGCTAATTTCTTATCACCAACAACAATTCAACTGAGCTGGGCAGATACTCAAATCAGAATATCAAGTCAGATATTGCATCAAGAATAATACGATTCCTTTTTAATGTAACCAAAACGTTTTATACAAAAAGGCTCTTAAAAAAGATAAAATAGTTCAATCAAGCGTTACAAGAGAGAAGGATAAACAGCCGGGGAGTATTTATGTTAAGTTTTAAGTGCGGTAGGCCAGAATCCGATGTTATCTTAAAATAATACAAAACTAGAGAGAGAGATAGGGAGATAAATAGGTAGAGAGAGAGAAAGAGAGAAAGGCAGAGAAGGACTTGGAGGCAGACAGAAAGACGAAGGAAGACAAAAATGTGCAACGGGAGAAGAAAAGGAACATTCTACAGAGAGAGCAAAAGTGAGAGGCGAAAAGAAGTAAGAGAAAAATAAGGGAGGAGACGTGAGAAAAATATAGGAAATGGGTAGAGAGGGGGGAGTAGCAAATTTAGATGCATGCTCGCTAAAATGTTGATCCTGATCGAACGTAACACCCAGTATTTTTGGGTGTAAGACAGTCGGTAGCGTAATGCCATCGTAGTAAATGTCCATCGATGCTCGGGCTCATCCTCTTCCCTAAGCGTTTCATCGTTCTCTAAACACCGTTTAAATATCGGTTAGTAGGTTGCTGTTTTCGTTTTTATAGGAGTTTGCTTTGGGCTTAAGAGCGTCTGTCACCAAATTTTTTGGTAAATATTTTGGTTGTTTTTCCGGATGGCTAATAGTTTAGCTATTTGCAAGCTCGCATTCTGCCTCTGCTTCTGCTATTTTTTTCCTTTAAAGGCATCTCGCTTCACTTTTCAATTCGCATCAGCGTTCACACACTATTCTTTTCGCGCTCACTTATAACATGGTCCTCTACGTACCGTCTTTTCTTTCGACTGAAACGCGGCATTCTACATCGGATTAGTTTTTTTTCCGTTGTCGCCGTTAACCGCCGGTTTACTTGGTGGCGGTACGAAGTGCTTTAGTGTTACGATCCCATTGCTCCTGCGTTCCGTCGGATTGACTTATGCTCTCAGAGAGCATGTGTGAGAGTCGAGCTGCGAAATCATTGTCAGTCTGTTGTGTTTGCAGCCTTTCGACGTCTAGCTTTACTTGTGCGTTTAATTCTTTGCTTTTATATTCGCAGATGCGGGTGCGTAATGGGAGGCCTGCTAAAAGATAGTGTTTCGATTCGATGTTCGGTTTTCCAATCGTGCATACGTCTTTAACACTGGATATGAACCTTCCGCCTTTCACAACGTGGTCGATCTGTTACATGTGTTTTGACTAAAAACTTAGAATGGGAAATATAGTCTCAAAGGAATCAGTAAACAAATTTGAAAAATGTGTACATTTAATTAAATACCAATGAGAGAACTATTTTTTTTTACTACTTACTTACTTCAATTGTTATTGCAAAAAAACCGCAAAACTATGTTAAAGTAATGAACAGCTACAATTCTTAAAAACCCGCATCACTTCATACGAGGCGGAAGACCCTTTTGTACTGTGTGGATGTGAAGTCAATAGAAGAGCAAGCAATGAATACCCAGAGGCTAGCCAAGGCGAAATCAATTGGACTCAAGTCAACCCTTCATCCCGAGAGTTGCGGGAAGCAAATGTATCGAACATTCTTGAAGAAAATCAAAAAATCACTACAAAATACTTTGAGCAGATAAGACAAAAGAAAAACAAACAACAGCAAAAAGGCGTTAAGGATATTGAAAAACAAAAATAAATATGCGCCAGCAAAAGGAAAAACCAAACGAAGAACAAAAAGCCAGCCAACAAATGTGTTGAAAGTTTTAAAGGAGAGAAAAGGGAGCGTGGTATGCAGGTGCTGTGTGTAGTGTGGGCAGTCAAAGAACTTCGACTGTTCAACTGACAGTTGCAGAAAAGTTTAAACGAAAAATTATAGACACTTTATTCAACGCAACGTGGTCTTCCTCGCAACCTTCTGAATAAATAAAAAAATAAAGAACACATTTGAATATGAGGTCTCTTAAGCTAGCCCAACCTTTCCAGTCCAATCAAAAAACGAGACCGTACTAAATTGTAGAATATTAAATGCTAATTTAATACGGGTTAATTAAATGTGTTACAAATGTTTTTTTAAAAAAATATCGACTGCTCGGCTAGCTTTAGTTTAAGCTTTAGTTTAAGCTAGCCCAACCCACATGCCAAATCAAAAAACGAAAAAGTTTTTAATTACACCATATCTAATGCTAATTTATAACGGGTTAATTAAATTTATTACACTTGTTGTTTAAAAAATACTCACCTTCGATATTAAAAAAAAAAAAACCAGAGTAATAAATTTAATCAACCCGTAATTAATTAGCATGAAATGTTATGCAATTTCGTACGGTCTCGTTTTTCGATTGGGCTAGAAAGGTGGGCTAGCCTAAGAGACCTTTGAATATGCCCGCCCAAAAGTATGCTTCAATAACTATTATTGAAGTAAGTGAAGGTTTATAAGATACAAGAAAATTGATCCTTTTCAAATAAGTTACAGTAAATATCAATAACTGGAAGCTGTCTTCACCGGAAGAGCGTAACATAATTTTCTCAAGAAACTGACCATTACGAAAACTTCGACTTGTCTATCTGCCTGTCAGTTCAAATGTCTTACAAACAAAAACCACATTCTTCCGCCTGCTGTGCACTTCATGTGTTCTACTTTTCAGCTCTCCTTCTTCTTCCTGAAGGACAGCCAAAATAAATCAGTATTCATATGTGTTCTTTAGTTTAATATCCTAAGAAATTCCACAAAACAAATATTCTTATTAGCCCACCTACCATGAGCTCCCAGCTGAGTATCCTTAGAGCTGAAGGTCATTTACTTTGCGGTTGTCAAGAGTTGTTCGATTTTGTTTTTGTTCTATTATTTTCTTATTAGAGTTGTGCTGTATTTTTGTTGTTGCAACACGCAGTAGCGTAAATACTTGTGGGAAAAATCATCAAACTTTAGGGTCAGCAAATAAATTAAATGCAAATCGAAAATTGATTCAGAGTTTTGTGAGAAAGAGGGAGTATAAGGAAATTTGAAGAGCGGGAGGTAGTAAAAGTAGTCAGTAGCTTTGCTTTAAGTCTCAGTTTGGTGATAACTTCTGCTGCAGCTATTTTCAAGATCTCTAGGAAATAAGAGACGCTTTGAGAGATCTCTTATTAGATTGTGGTTGTAAAAGGGAGGGTCAAGTTCGACCAGGACCTCGCATTTAGTCTGAGTTGAACTTTCGTGCTAAAACACTACGGTCCTCTCAATGCCTTTCTCTCTTGAACGAAATGGATAGGTGAGCGCATGGGGTTTTGTGTGAATATCAGTCGAATGTGTTGTGTCCAGATTGCTGAGAAATAAAGAACTCTAATGTTAGCGGCTATCTCTCTTCACTGGTGGAAGCTTATATCACTTGTATATGTATGCGTTTGAAGTGTTTTGAAGACAATAACACCTGAATAAAGCGTACATATAGTAATAGGAGTAACGTTCCTGCCAAATTTCATCATGATATCTTCAACGACTGCCAAATTACAACTTACAAAACTTTTAAATTACCTTCTTTTAAAAGTGGGCGGTGCCACGCCCATTGTCCAAAATTTTACTAGTTTTCTATTCTGCGTCATAAGTTCAACTGACCTACCAAGTTTCATCGCTTAATCCGTATTTGGTAATGAATTATCGCACTTTTTCGATTTTTCGAAATTTTCGATATCGAAAAAGTGGGCGTGGTTATTGTCCGATATCGTTCATTTTAAATAGCGATCTGAGATGAGTGTCCAGGAACTTACATACCAAATTTCATCAAGATACCTCAAAATTTACTCAAGTTATCGTGTTAACGGACAGACGGACGGACGAACATGGCTCAATCGAATTTTTTTTCGATACTGATGATTTTGATATATGGAAGTCTATATCTATCTCGATTCCTTTATACCTGTACAACCAACCGTTATCCAATCAAAGTTAATATACTCTGTGAGCTCTGCTCAACTGAGTATAATAAGGGAGGAGAGGTGAGAAAAATATAGGAAATGGGTAGAGAGGGGGGAGTAGCATATAAAAACTCAATTAAAGTCACGCAAAATACCCTAAAACCAAATTGAGATGCATGCTCGCTAAAATGTAGATCCTGATCGAACGTAACACCCAGTATTTTTGGGTGTAAGACAGTCGGTAGCGTAATGCCATCATAGTAAATGTCCATCGATGCTCGGGCTCATCCTCTTTCCTAGGCGTTTCATCGTTCTCTAAACACCGTTAAAATATCGGTTAGTAGGTTGCTATTTTCGTTATTATAGGAGTTTGCTTTGGGCTTAAGAGCTTCTGTCACCAGATTTTTTGGTAAAAATTTTGGTTGTTTCTCCGGATGACTAATGGTTGAGCTATTTGCAAGTATGTATTCTGCCTCTGCTTCTGCTCTTTTTTTCCTTTAAAGGCGCTTCACTTTTCGATTCGCGTCAGCGTTCTTATCGCGCTCGATTATAACATAGTCCTGTACGTACCGTCCTTTCTTTCGACTGAAACGCGGCATTCTTCATCGGCTCAGTTTTTTTCCGTCGTCGCCGTTAACCGCCGTTTTCCTCGGTGGCGGTACGAAGTGCTTTAGTGTTACGATCCCATTGCTCCTGCGTTTCGTCGGATTGACTTATGCTCTCAGAGAGCAGGTGTGAGAGTCGTGTTGCGAAATCATTGTCAGTCTGTTGCGTTTGCAGCCTTTCGACGTCTAGCTTTACTTGTGCGTTTAATTCTTTGCTTTTATATTCGCAGATGCGGGTGCGTAATGGGAGGCCTGCTAAAAGATAGTGTTTCGATTCGATGTTCGGTTTTCCAATCGTGCATACGTCTTTAACACTTGATATGTACCTTCCGCCTTTCACAACGTGGTCGATCTGTTACATGTATTTTGACTAAAAACTTAGAATGGGAAATATAGTCTCAAAGGAATCAGTAAACAAATTTGAAAAATGTGTACATTTAATTAAATACCAATGTGAGAACTATTTTTTTTACTACCTATCAATCAATTGTTATTGCAATAAAACCACAAAACTATGCTGAAGTAATGAACTGCTACAATTCTTAAAAACCCACATCACTTCATACGAAACGGAATACCCTTTTGTACTGTGTGGATGTGAAGTCAATAGAAGAGCAAGCAATGAATACCCAGAGGCTAGCCAAGGCGAAATCAATTGGACTCAAGTCAACCCTTCATCCCGAGAGTTGCGGGAAGCAAATGTATCGAACATTCTTGAAGAAAATCACAAAATCACTATAAAATACTTTGAGCAGATAAGACAGAAGAAAAACAAACAACAACATAAAGGCGTTAAGGATATTGAAAAACAAAAATAAATATGCGCCAGCAAAAGGAACAACCAAACGAAGAAAAAAGAGTCAGCCTACAAATGTGTTGAAAGTTTTAAAGGAGAGAAAAGGGAGCGTGGTATGCAGATGCTGTGTGTAGTGTGGGCAGTCAAAGAACTTCGACTGTTCAACTGACAGTTGCAGAAAAGTTTAAACGAAAAATTATAGACACTTTATTCAACGCAACGCCGTCTTCTTCACAACCTTCTGAATCAACCAATAAAAAATAAAAAATAAACACTTTTGAATATGAAGTCTCTTAAGCTAGCCCAACCTTTCCAGCCCAAACAAAAAACGAGACCATACTAAATTGCAGAATATTAAATACTAATTTAATACGGGTTAATTAAATTTATTACACTTGTTTTTAAAAAAAATATCGACTGCTCGGCTAACTTTAGTTTAAGCTTAAGTTTAAGCTAGCCCAACCCATATGCCAAATCAAAAAACGAAAATGTATTTAATTACACCATATCCAATGCTAATTTATAACGGGTTAATTAAATTTATTACACTTGTTGTGTAAAAAATATCGAGGGTTGGGCTAGCTTAAACTTAAGCTTAAATTAAAGCTAGCCCAACCTTCGATATTTCAAAAAAAAAAAAAAACAAGTGTAATAAATTTAGTCAACCCGTATTAAATTAGCATGAAATATTGTGCAATTTCGTACGGTCTCGTTTTTCGATTGGGCTAGAAAGGTTGGGCTAGCTTAAGACAGCTTTGAATATGCCCGCCCAAAAGTATGCTTCAATAACTATTACTGAAGTAAGTGAAGGTTTATAAGATACAAGAAAAGTGATCCTTTTCAAATAAGTTACAGTAAATATCAATAACCGGAAGCTGTCTTCACCGGAAGAGCGTAACATAATTTTCTCAAGAAACTGACCATTACGAGAACTTCAACTTGTCTATCTGCCTGTTAGCTCAAACGTCTTACAAACAAAAACCACATTATTCCGCCTGCTGTGCACTTCATGAGTTCTACTTTTTTGCTCTCCTTCTTCTTCTTGAAGGACAGCCAAAATAATTCAGAATTCATAGGTGTTCTTTAGTTTAATATCATAAGAAATTTCACAAAACAAATATTCTTATTTGCCCACCTACCATGAGCTACCAGCTGAGCATCCTTAGAGCTGAAGGTCATTTACTTTGCGGTTGTCAAGAGTTGTTCGACTTTGTTTTTGTTCTATTATTTTCTTATTCGAGTTGTGCTGTATTTTTGTTGTTGCAACACGCAGTAGCGTAAATACTTGTGGGAAAAGTCATCAAACTTTAGGG
This sequence comes from Eurosta solidaginis, assembly GCF_040869045.1. Taxonomy (NCBI): domain Eukaryota; kingdom Metazoa; phylum Arthropoda; class Insecta; order Diptera; family Tephritidae; genus Eurosta; species Eurosta solidaginis. The sequence continues at coordinate 38,359,448 of NC_090322.1, read as the reverse complement.
TCAGCAAGTAAATTAAATGCAAATCTAAAATTGATTCAGAGTTTTGTGAGAAAGAGGGAGTATAAGGAAATTTGAAGAGCGGAAAGAGGTACAAGTAGTCAGTAGCTCGTAAGCAGAACCTTGCCTTAAGTCTCAGTTTGGTGATAACTTCTTCTGCAGCTATTTTCAAGATCTCTATGAAATAAGAGACGCTTTGAGAGGTCTCTTATTAGAATGTGGTTGTAAAAGGGAGGGTCAAGTTCGACCAGGACCTCGCATTTAGTCTGAGTTGAGTCGTGCTAAAACACTACGGTCCTCTCAATGCCTTTCTGCATGAGCGGAACAAGAGCAGAACATGAACGAAATGGATAGGTGAGCGCATGGGGTTTTGTGTGAATATCAGTTGAATGTGTTGCGTCCAGATTGCTGAGAAATAAAGAACTCTAATGTTAGCGGATATCTCTCTTCACTGGTAGAAGCTTAGATCACTTGAATATGTATGCGTTTGAAGTAGTTTGAAGACAATAACACCTGATGACCGAAAGTGTCTGGTTAGGGGCTCGTAAAACAACTTCACCTCATGTCGCCTGACGGGAGAAAGTGAAAACCGGAAGCAGCTTCATCTATATACGTTTAAACAGAGACTTGATAGCTGCTACCAAGGGACGCAGCTAGGCCTTGGAGCTTGCGTGAACCTGTTTACTGGGACAAGCACTTGGAGAGCTTCGTGGTGACCGTTTTTGATAGCCAAATGCAGAAGCGTTTTTAGTGCCAAGATGCAGTTGCATTGCAACCGAATGCCACACAATTTAAGACGCTTATGAAAGGTTTCCGTTCCAACCAAGGTGATGGTGTAAACATTCGCACGTTCAATTAAATGGAATTTGTCGAGCTTTACGTTGTTCCAACATGTCTTTGTCCCGTGAGCATTGATGCAACGTGAAGTAAATCCGACGCCGTCAAAAAGCCCAAGATGGCATTGACATCAGCCAAAAGACAACAATCAATAAGAAGAACATTATTGACTTCGAAAAAAATATATAGTAGCGCAGTGAAATCGAAATTCCGAGGAAACCAAAATACTAACAAAAGCCGCCCCAGTCGAGAGAGGTAGAAAGAGAGATTTTCTACTGATGTTTAAGGACTTTCAAAGAGCTTTAGATTATCACTTGGATTGGAATGAATATTCCGGTAGTGTGCAACTCTTGAAGGCGACTCGCCCCATCGAGGCTTAGAATATACCCGCGGTAGATATGCCTGTCGTAAGATGCGACTAAAATACCAAATTGATTCAAGGGCTTGTTTAGCGCAACCCTCTCGAGGGGTTGCCAGGGCAATATATAGCTCTCCAAACTAATTGTCAACCTCACCTACCCGTGGCGAATACTGTTTCATTAACAGTCCAGGCTCTGGCGACCCCGAACTCCAGATGGATTTTAGGGGTGAGAGGGCGGTGCTGACCTAGAAGGTTGCATGTAGCCATCCCAAATCTTTCCCGAGATGGCTAGTAGCTTTATGGTGCTTGTTACCGGAACGTACCGGATCTGCATCCGGCAAAGAAACAGCAACACCGATAACATTCGCCAAGGCCTTCGGGGAGTGTCCTTATAGCTGCAATAACAACAATAACCTAAACTAGGGGCGAAAAATATTCAAAGCATTTAGAAGGCTAGGAAGAAGCCTATGATATAATTTAATTTAAAACAGTAAAATTATTTCTGTAAAATTATTCCCAATGACTTTTTCACCAGGTAAAAGTGCTAGACTTTATAATATAGTGCTATCAGTATGTACCTGTTTCATAACAAATCTATGTGTCATCGATAACAAATCGATAACAAATTTGGATTTGCTCCGATAATAAAATCGATAACTTTTTGATATCAAATCGTGAGTTTTTCGATAAAACATTTATAAGTTTCCCTAGTAAACCTATAAATTTTCGATAAGATATCGATAAATTTTCGTTAGAAAAGTCAAAACACTGCAATAAAAAGTCGATAACTTTTTGATAGATAATTCATAACTTATCGATATTAAATCAATAATTATTCGAAAATAAATCGATTACTCCTCTGTAAAAAATCGATAATTCATCGCTAAACTTTTTCATTTATACCCAAGGCTTGTCTATGCCATGTAGATAACACACACACAGCAAAATGATAAATCTTCAATAATAAGCCGTTAACACTTCGATAACACTTCAATAACACTTCGTTAACTAGATGATAAGATGGTTTCGGTTTCGTACTCGGTTTTGATTTCTAATCTTTTCTTTTCTCACTCCTCCCCTCTTTTTGTTTTCTTTCCATTCAAATCCCTCAATTTATTTTTCTTTCCTTTCTCTACTCTTTTTTTCCTTTTCTTTCTTTGATTTGCAGTCTGCTGTCGCCCGTATCAACTCTGCAAAGTAACTTGCAAGAAATAGTTAGTTTTTCTTGGTGTCTGGTTGATAGCGCTCATATCAACTAAAACATGTTGCTATGCGCATCGAGCTACGAACTGTGCTACACAAACGGGATTACACTGTGCAGCGTGACCTAGTTCTATTACCGACCAAATCTACGGTCACTCTGTTTACGACGTGGTGGGAACAGTTAACGTACATGACATAAACAAGCAAGTCGATGACATTACACCACCGACTGTCAGACGCCCAAAGATTTTAAGGGTAGCGTTCGATAACACTTCTACCTTCGAGGTGCATGCCACCGAAATTCTGTCTAAAGTTCAAAGGCACAACAAAATCTTCAAGTCGTTTGCCGGCGGCACTTCTGGAAAAGATACAGAAACGTTTGTAATCACTTACAAAGCAATTGGCCGGCCGCTGATGTGCTACGCGTCACCTGGTCTTAAAAACACATATTGGAAAAGGCTGCAGGCTTACCAAAATGCTGCACTCAGATTTGCAATGGGATGTCTTCTATTGACCCCTGAACATCATGTACATAGTAAGGCTAAAGAGCTCAATATTAAAGAGCATAAAGAAATACTGAACAGATAGTTTTCGCTTAGTCGTGACAAACATGGATCCCCCGCAACCTATTGCTTGTTCTATACCCGCCTCCAATAGTAGCAATAAGGAAACATCTGCGTAAGTACTATGATGAGATCGACACCTGCCTATGCAGCAGTTTTATCCAGATGAGCACAAAGAGCTCCTGATCCTAATCCACACAGAATTTTTTAACGCTCTGATGACAACATTCTTAGTTATCAGATGGCACTTACATATATCGAAAGAGTAACTCATACTGTCATCACTGACCAGTACACGTAATGCTCTACACTCTTTTTGCAGTTACCGTAACCATAACAATTTACTGCAATTTCCTCAATTTTCGCTCGACTGACCAACGTCAGTTCAATTTTATTACACCAATCCGTCACTGCTGCTGCCATCTCATTAAATATTTTTGTTATTTTTGTTGCACTATAAAATTTTATGACCTTTGCCATAACATTAACGGATGTTCTTTTTCTAGCACACATTTGCTAATTTTGTTTCATCTTAGTTTTGCCTCATCTCACGCTACTTCATGTTCACCGGTAATTTTTACGCAAAAAAAATATACGAAAATATTTACAGGCAATTGAGCAGCCGCCCAATAACTACAAATACTTAAGTATTTGAAGCCAATTAGAGTTTGTTAGTGAAAGTGTAGTGGGGTGGTGGATGGATAATGGGGTATAAAATTTACCAGAGCCTTCATTTGACGAGTTAGTTGAGTTGGGTTTATGAGCCAATTGATGTTTGGTGCAACGGTGCGTATGAGTAACTTTGTACGATCACACGTAAATGTTTACTAGGGTGTATGATTATTCGATTTTCTGAAAAACCTGGCTTCCGGTTCAAGTTTTATCCAGTCCGATATTACTAAGTTTGAATATGAGTTCCGTTTAGATTTAGAACGCCAAAATGCTAATGTTATCGAAAGATAATTTATAACACTTCGATAACTCGTCCATACCTCGTCGATAGCACGTCTATAAAAAACGGATAACTCACCAAAAAAACTGTTAAAAAATTAAAAGATTGATAAAACGTTATACGGGTTCGGTGCCGCCGGAATTTCAATTTCGGTTTCGGTTCCGAGTTTGTGTTTGGTATATGTACAGTTCTGGTTTTGGTTCCGGTTCCGTACTAGGCTCAGGGTTCGTTCCTGATTCTGTTCCGGTTTCAGTTCCGTTTCCGTACTTGGTTTCGGTCCGGTTTCGGATTCGATTCGGCTACAGTTCCAGGTTTGGTTTACCAAATTCAGTTTACCAGGGGTTTTTTGGTTCCGGTTTCAGATCCGAATTTAGTCCGGTTCGGATCCGCTTTAGGTTCTGGTTACAGGTTAGATTTCTGTCCGGATTTGTTCCGGATTCGGTTACGGTTCCGCTTTCAGGCTTGGCATGGGTACAGTTCTGGTTTTGGTTCCGGTTCCGGACTCGGATCCGGTATCGGATTCTTTCCGGTTCTGTTCCGGTTTCAGTTCCGGTTCCGTATTTGGTTTTGGTCCGGTTTCGGTTTCGGGTCCGGGTCTGGTTCGATTCATTTGTCTTTTATTTTCCTTTCCTTTCCTTTCCTTTCCTTTCCTTTCCTTTGCTTCCCCTTTCTTTCAATCCCTTTCCTTTCCTTTGCTTCCCCTTTCTTTCAATTCCTTTCCTTTCCTTTCCTTTCCTTTCCTTTCCTTTCCTTTCCTTTCCTTTCCTTTTCTTTTCTTTTCTTTTCCTTTCTTTTCTTTTCTTTTCTTTTCTTTTCTTTTCTTTTCTTTTCTTTTCGGAATCGTTCTCGGTTTCTTTCCTTTCCATTCGCTTCCTTTATTTTCAAACGAGTTATGGATTTGTGACAAAACTTTCATTGATATCAAAGGTTATCAATGAGTTTCTGATATTTTATCGATTATTTATCGAAAACATATCGACGGGCTATAAAAAAATTATTGATTTATTATCGAGAAGTTATCAATTTGTTATTAGTTATCATACCAGTTCGCTGTAGCCGTGTTACCGATTTGTTTTTTAAAAGTTATGAAATTTCTATCTACGTTATTGAAATGTTATGTAATTGTTGTCTAAAACTTATATTTCTGTCAAACAAAAAAGTATCGATTTCATATGTAAAATTCATCGATTTTTTGTCGGAGTTTTATCAATATTTTATCGGCGTGATATCGAATTTTTGTCGATGATTCATGGTTTTTTTAGATAAATACCACTATAAAATCGAAGACACATTTGTAACACATCGATAACCAGCCCATAAGAAACCAATAAAAAGCCCATGACTCGGCAATAACAAGCCGATAACAAACCTGTATTTCGGGAATAAAAATTTACGGTCGATAATAAGCCCCCCGTTAAACAAGTTGTTGTCATTGTGCTAACAGTTCTTCGCCCCATTCAATGGGCGCATCCATTCACAAACTGTCATCATAGTCCTCTAACGGCAGTCCATGGAAACTGGCAGTTTCAGCAGGGGCGGACCATAGGGAGATTGGTGCTCGAGGCGTAGGTTCCACATTACAATTGAAATATGGTTGGTGTCATATGGGGACACATCGTATGCAGGACATATATTACGTATGTCGGAGTTGATTCTGGACAATTAAGAAGATTTTAACCTGTTACAGTATCCAGCATGAAGTTGGACCACGCTGACTCGAGTCTCGTTTGAAAGTGTGCTTTCTTCTTCTTCAAGAGTAGAATATTGTATATTGATAACGGGGTTCAACGGGCATACTGGCAAAGGATGTGTTAATTTATTTGGCACCCTCAGGCTACATTTTTTCTGCTACTAATTCAAATTTGTGAAAGTTTTTTTTTACCGCTTCGTGTAACTAGATTTCCAGCGTTGCGAGAGATTCAGAATTAAGCACAGCCGCACCACTTTTGTTGTTGTTGTATTAACGATAAAAACACTCCCCTAAGGTTTGGGCGAGTGTAATCAATGTTGATGGTCCTTTCCTGGCTATAGATCCGGTACGTTCCGATAACAAGCACCCTTAAAGTACCAGCGCGACCATCTCGGGAACAATTTTTATGAGCACCTTAAATCTTCTAGGCCCGCCTCTACCACTTAGTTTCATGAGCAGCACCTGATCGACAGAGCCTTTCCTGCTGCGAAAGCTTTAAAACTATAAAACTTTGTACGAGCTTATCATTATCAACCACTTGAATGCCGCACCCCTTTCGTCTTATCCGTTAGCACAGTTAGAGACCATTTCGTATGTGTATACATTTTATAAATACTTCAAGAAAAAAGAGCTTAATTTCAGAAAAAAAAATTGATTGCTGTAATTGCATGTTTCATGACCCAAACAATTTTGATTGAATTGTATCTTACGTTCTATCATTGAGACAGGCGTTGCTTGTTAGAGGCATTTTATTGTTCTATTTGTTCTTTTTGTGGTTTTTTTTTATTGAGTGCATCTGTGTCCTTGTTTGCTATAAGGATGCACACCGAACTAAATCAAAAAATTTGCTAAGCAATCGAAGGGCTTCGAGTGAGTGAGCGTCTTTTGCGAATTTGCCATGTATGTGGGAGCTTGTGTCTTCAGTATAGACGTATATGACTTTGAGGGATGACAAGCAAAAAAAGTGTGTTCGAAAAAGTGTTTCTCGTAAAAGGGTTGCTCGCGTCCATCAAATTGGATGAGCTCATATGTTGGTCCGCACATCCTAAATATTACATTTGCAATTTTTTTATCCTTTTTTATCTAATGCCTCCCTTTTGACTTTTGCTCCAAGCTTTTCTTTTCCAAATATTATATATCAATCTGTTTGTTTGTCTTTTTTCTTTAGCAGTCGCTTAAATGATTTAGCAAGTCATATCTTTTGTCTTATACACAGAAAAAAATATGGTAGGTAAGAAGGCCATTGAAAAATAAAGTCCTCTATCGTCAAACGAAAATCACGCCCTAAGTTCAGAATATAACGGAACTTTGAACTGTACATTGTGAACAGGGCCCACTGGAAAACAGGGAATCCCTATAATGACCCTGGCTCAGAGGTCTGATTCACGGATGGATCGAAATTCGATGACGGAAGAACTTTTTATAGATATAAAGTTTTGCAAATCACAAAAAAACCCGATAATTTAGTAAATAATACACCTAGAATGTTGAAATTTCACATGTGGACTGATATTGAGACTCTTGATAGAAATTTTTTCAAAATGGGCGTGGCACCGCCAACTTATGATAAATTCAATTTTAAAAATATTTTTAAACATAAATCAAAAATCGTTAAACCTATCGTAACAAAATTTGGCAGAGAGGTTGCCTTAACTATAAGGAATGATTTGAAGAATAATTAACGAAATCGGTTAAGGACCGCGCCCACTTTTATATATAAGATTTTAAAAAGGTTCGTGGATGAATAAAATAAGCTATATCTTTGCAAAAAAGAGCTTTATATCAATGGTATTACATTTCCCAAGTGGATTTATAACAGTAAATAAGAAAAGCTTCAAATTTGAAAAAATTGGCGTGGCACCGCCCCTTTTATGACTAAGCAATTTTCTATGTTTCGGGAGCCATAACTCGCAGAAAAATTAACGGATCGTAATAAAATTGGGTACACAAATTTTCCCTATAGCAGGAAATATTTCTAGGAAAAATGGACGAGATCGGTTAAAGACCACACCCACTTTTATATCAAAGATTTTTGAAAGGGTCGTAGACGAATATAATAAACTATATCTTAGCGAAAAAGAGCTTTGTGTCAATAGAATTTTACTTTCGAAATTGAATTATAACATTAAATTGGAAAACACTAACAGTTTTGAAAATGGATGTGGCACCGCCCCTTTTATGATTAAGCAATTTTCTAGGTTTCTGGAGACTTAACTCGAAGAAAAATTAACGGATCGTAATAAAATTGGGTACAAAAATTTTCTCTATAGCAGGAAATATTTCTAGGAAAAATTGACGAGATCGGTTAAAGACCACACCCACTTTTATATTAAAGATTTTTGAAAGGGTCGTAGAAGAATATAATACGCTATAACTTAGCAAAAAATAGTTTTGAATCAATGATATTTCACTTATCAAGTTTTATTGTAAGAGGAAATGGCGAGAAATTTTTTTTAAACGGGCGTTGCCACGTGTTATGTAGAAAAGTAATTTATCTGGTATGAAATGTACAATTGAAGCTCACCTTGAGTATATAATGCTCGGTTACACCCGAACTTAGACACCTTTACTTGTTATACTCAGTTGAGCAGAGCTCACAGAGTATATTAACTTTGATTGGATAACGGTTGGTTGTACAGGTATGAAGGAATCGAGATAGATATAGACTTCCATATATCAAAATCATCAGCATCGAAAAAAAATTTAACTGAGCCATGTCCGTCCGTCCGTCCGTCCATCCGTCTGTCCGTTAACACGATAACTTGAGTAAATTTTGAGGTATCTTGATGAAATTTGGTATGTAGGTTCATGGGCACTCATCTCAGATCGATATTTAAAATGAACGATATCGGACTATAACTGCGCCCACTTTTTCGATATCGAAAATTTCGAAAAACCGAAAAAGTGCGATAATTCATTACCAAAGACGGATAAAGCGATGAAACTTGGTAGGTAAGTTGAAATTATGACGCAAAATAGAAAATTACTAAAATTTTGGACAATGGGCGTGGCACCGCCCACTTTTAAAAGAAGGTAATTTAAAAGTTTTGCAAGCTGTAATTTGACAGTCGTTGATGATATGATGATAAAATTTGGCAGGAAGGTTACTCTTGTTACTATATGTATGCTTAATAAAAATTAGCAAAATCGGAGAAGGACCACGCCCACCTTATAATTTTTTTTTTTTTTTTTTTTTAAGTCAAATTTAAAAAAAAAAAATAATATCTTTACAGTATATAAGTCAATTATGTCAACATTAAACTCCAGTAATGATATGGTGCAACAAAATACAAAAATAAAAGAAAATTTCAAAATGGGCGTGGCTCCACCCTTTTTCATTTAATTTGTCTAGGATACTTTTAATGCCATAAGTCGAACAAAAATTTATCAATCCTTGTGAAATTTGGTAGGGGCTTAGATTCTAGGACGACAACTGTTTTCTGTGAAAAGGGGCGAAATCGGTTGAAGCCACGCCCAGTTTTTATACACAGTCGACCGTCTGTCCTTCCGCTCGGCCCCTAATACGATAACTTGAGCAAAAATCGATATATCTTTACTAAACTTAGTTCACGTACTTATCTGAACTCACTTTGAATTGGTATAAAAAATGGCCGAAATCCGACTATGATTACGCCCACTTTTTCGATTTCGAAAATTACAAAAAATTAAAAAATGCCATAATTCTATACCAGATACGAAAAAAGGGATGAAACATGGTAACTGGATTGGTTTATTGACGCAAAATATAACTTTGGAAAAAAAACTTTGTAAAATGTGTGTGACACCTACCATATTAAGTAGAAGAAAATGAAAAAGTTCCGCAAGACGAAATCAAAAGCCCTTGGAAGCTTGGTAATAATACTGTTCGTGGTATTACATATATACATAAATTAGCTGTACCCGACAGATGATGTTCTGGGTCAAATTGGTACACATTTTGGTCAATATCTCGAAAACGCCTTCACATATACAACTACCACCACTCCCTTTTAAAACCCTCATTAATACCTTTATTTGATACCCATGTCGTACAAACAAATTATAGAGTCAGCCCTGGTCCACCTTTATGGCGATATCCCTAAATGGCATCCACCTATAGAACTATGGCCCACTCCCTCTTAAAATACTATTTAATACCTTCCATTTGATGTGAATGTTATACAAACACATTCCAGGGTTTCCCTCGGTTCATTTTCCTACATGGTGATTTTCCCTTATTTTGTCTCCATAGCTCTCAGCAGAGTATGTAATGTTCGGTTACACCCGAACTTAGCCTTCCTTACTTGTTTTAATTTAATTTTAATAAGTCGTTTTCTTCTTTTTTCATTCAATATTAATAGGTTGTTTTTTCCAACAATACGTAACGGCGGCTTTTATCGTACTTCCACCAGTTGGAGAGACCTTGTCTCCAATCCGTGTATAAACCCTGATTACACGTGAGACGTTTGCACTCCTACTCGTTGTTTCTACAGTTGGAGGAGCTTTGTCTCCAATCCGTAGGTTTGTCGTTGCGTGTATGTTGACTGCTTTTGGTCACACGGTTGAAGAGGCCGTGTCTCCAATTTGCCGCCTGGTTTACTATTACATTACCTACATATATCCCGGTCTTTTCTTATTTTATCATTGTGACGCCGATAATTGTACGGACGCCTTGCATCCAATACGTGAAGGCAGAAGTGTGTGGTAGAGAATGTCTGCGGAAAAACTCAGCATCGAAGAGCTTCTACATTATGTCGGACAACCAGGCGGCCCCGTGTGCCTTGCAGTCCTACGCAGTTACATATAAGCTAGTGGATGACTGCGTTGAAATCCTTAATGACCTGGGAGCCAAAAACAAAGTTTTGTTAGGATGGGTTCCCAGACATCAAGGACATGAAGGTAATGAACATGCAGATTACCTAGCAAAGCAGGGTGCTATAGCAGCATTCTATGGTCCAGAACCCTTTTGTGGACTTACAAAAGCACACCACGGAAACTATAAATAACTGGGAAACTAAATAATTCAGACGTCACTCGATTGACTGCCCAGGGCAAAGACAGACCAAACTGTTTATACTTCCGGCAACTAAAGTATCAGCCTAGCTCATTAATCTAAGCAGGTAGGACCTAAGAACTCTCACTGGGTACTATACGGGACACTGTGATCTACGATATCACCTAAGTAAGTTAAATCTATCCTGTACCAATATTTGTCGTTTCTGTGAGCTGGAGGATGAAACGCCTGTTCACATCCTCTGCGAATGCGTCGCGCTGGCTAGGCAGAGACTCTCCCATCTAGGTGGTGTGACTCTTAATCCCTATGTGATATGGAGTAAGAAGCCTGAAGAGGAACTTAGCTACATTAAAAGCCTCCAGTTACAAAATTAGGTTGAATGGTCATGCACAATAGATCTGCACAAAGCTCGCAGAGCTTCCAGGCCTACTAATAATAATAATAATAATAATAATAATAGTAATAATAATAATGCTTTACAAGTCATTCATCGCTATATGGGAAGCGGCTCTGGCACTGTTCGACAGAAAAGTTTTTGAAAAGCTTTACGGACCTTGACCGCGTGAACTGAAGCAGATTTGATGATGAGCTGAGAATTAAAATACAGCGGCTACCCTTGATCTGGCAGTTATGCGAATAGAAGATGATGGCCCTGCTTAGAAAGTATTTTTCTTCGAACCCGCCTATGGAAACAGAGGAAAATGGCGGTCCCGCTCCGCTGGAAGGACCAGATGGAAAACGATTTAAATTTCCTTGGGGTGTTCAATTGGCACCAGTTAAGCCAACGTAGAAATGAACGGCCGGAATACTTTTAACGGTTAAGCGCCAAATAAGTAAGTTAATATTTCTTGGAATATTTTCAAAACTAATTTTGGAATCAGAGCTATTGCTCTTTGTATTGAGTAATGGCAGATTTGCACAGCAAGCCGCTGTGGTATGGTGATAGCGCGATCCGACTTTCCCACTGTTGTTGTTGCTATTTTAGCAAAAAAATACTCCCCGCAGGTTTTAGGGAATGTTAGCGATGTTGATACTCCTTTGCTGGATATAGATCCGGTACGTTTCGGTAATAAGCACCCTTAAGGTACTAGCCCGACCATCTCGGGAGCGATTTAATATGATAACATTGAACCTTCTAGGCTATACCGCTCTAACCATGTAACGGAATTCGCATTAATATTTGTAACAGGATTCGCCTCGCCTAGGTGAGGTTTACAATAGGGTTGCGTAAGCTCTGAATTGCGCTTATCAACTCCTTGAATGCCCGCGTTTCCCACTCAAATTGCTTCATTCATGTCCAGCCGAAGCCACACACAAATTTTTTGATGTGTAAATATCTCTGCTGTTGGTATGAAGGAGCCCTGAATGTAAGCGTAAGGTGTAAAGTGTCAGCGTAAACGTAAGCATAGTAGTGGTGTGTTATTGAGGGGATATACATACGTAGAACGTAAATACGGACGGGCTATAAGTATATACTATGGAGTAATATAGAATGCAAGCGTAAGTGTGGTAAAAACACTGTAGCGTAACGTAGAAATAATGTGCGTGGTACAGCGGATATGAGCGCAGTCAGACAGCATCTCAAGGCAATGCAAGGAAAGGAAAGCTAAGGACAGGAAAAACAGAAGATAAAAAGAGAGAGGGAGAGGGAAAGAAAGTTCAAGTTTGTAATAGCTGAGTTATCGGTTTGTTATCGAATAAATTTTACTTTCGATTACTGAGGTTATCATTAGGATATCGATTTTTTAGTCTTTACGTGTAATAGGTTTGGTATGGAAAATACCAATTTCCTATCGAAAAAATATCGATTTGTTATTGAAGAGTTATAGATATGCTTAGAATATTTTTCGATTTTTAATAAAAAAAAGTCATAGATTTATTATCGAAAAGTTGTGGGTAACTTATTGAAAAGTTGTCGATCGGTCATCTAAAAAATATCCATTTGTTACAAAAAAGTTACCGAAAAACTATCGGAAGTCTATCGATTTGTTATTGAAAAGTTATCAATGTGTTGTCCAAAATGATCGGTTTTCAATATAAAAGTGATCGACTTCTAACCGAAAAGTTATTGGTAATTTATCGAAATGTTCTCGATTGGTTATTTAAGAAATTCCTAATTGTTATCACAAATTTATCGAAAAATAATCGATCGTTTATCGATTTTTTATTGAAAAGCTATCAATGTGTTGTCCAAAATGATCGATTTTCAATAAAAAAGTTATCGACTTACTATCGCAAAGTTATTGGTAATATATCGAAAACTTTTCGAAATGATATCGAAAAGAATCCATCTGTTATCACAAAGTTACCGAAAAGTTAATGATTTGTTATAGATTTGTTATTGAAAAGTTATTTTCAATAAAAAAAAGTTTTCGATTCACTATCGAAAAATTATGGGTAATTTATCGTAAAGTTTTCGATAAGTTATTAAAAAGTTATCGAACGATTATTTAAAAAAATCCTATTTGTGATCACAAATTTATCGAAAAATTATCGACAGTTTATCGATTTGCTATTGAAAAGTTATCAATGTGTTAACGAAAATTGTCGATTTTCAATAAATAAGTTATCGATTTACTATCGAAAAGTTATTGGTAATTTGTAGAAAATTTTTCGATATGATATCGAAAAGTACTCATTTGTACTCACAAAGTTATCGAAAAGTTAATAAAAGTTTGTAGATTTGTATAGTTTTGTTATTGCAAAGTTTTCGATATGATATCGAAAAGTGCTCATTTGTTATCACAAAGTTATTGAAAAGTTAATGAAAGTGTATACATTTGTTATTGCAAAGTTATTAACGTGTTGTCGAAAGTGATCGATTCTTTAAAAAATTTATCGATTTATTATCGAAAAATTATGGGTAATTTATCGAAAAATTTTCGATTTGTTATTAAAAAGTTAGCGATTGGTAATTCAAAAAATTTCTATTTGTTATCACAAATTTATCGAAAAATTATCGATTTTTTATTAAAAATTTTTAATGTGTTGCCAAAAATGATCGCTTTTCAGGCAAAAGAATACTATCGAAAAGTTATTGGTAATTTATCGAAAAGTTTTCGATATGATATCGAAAAGTATCCATTTGTAATCACAAAGTTATCGAAAAGTTAATAAAAGTTTATAGATTTGCATAGATTTGTTATTGCAAAGTTTTCGATATGATATCGAAAAGTGCTCATTTGTTATCACAAAGTTATCGAAAAGTTAATGAAAGTATAAATTTGTTATTGAAAAGTTATTAATATGTTGTTGAAAGTCGTCGATTTTCAATAAAAAAATTTGTCGATTTTTTATCGAAAAATTATGGGTAATTTATCGAAAAGTTTTCAATTTGCTATTGAAATCGATTTTCAAAAAAAAGTTATTGACTTATCATCGAAAGGTTAACGGTAATTTATCGAAAAGTTTTCGATATGTTATTAAAACGTTATCGATTGTTTATTTAAAAAATACCAATTTTTTATCAAAAGTTATCAAAAATAATCGAAATTGTATCGATTTGTTATCGGATTTTAATCAATTTGTTATCGGTGTGTCATCGATTTATTAAATATTACTTGTCGGTATGTTTTGATACAGTTAGCGATAAAAAGCCGATAACTCTATAAAAAATGTATGTTTACGCACCGAACTTCACGAGTACTTGGTACTCACAAATGTTTTCTTTCTTTTATTATTATAATTCAAATGCCTTTTTTTAAGAATAGCAGTTTTAGCACTTTTTGTGTATACAATTCATGATGTTTCGGTTTTTATATAGAACAACACCCTAAAGTGTAGATTTGGCACCAACATTTTTTTGTGTGTAGCAACTTATATCAAGAAGAAGAAAGCATGCTTTATTTGTTGGCAAGCATGTCCTGCGGTATCATGCGTGCGTGTCCTTTCGTTTAACATGCGACTTTTTTTCATCTTCTTCTTTTTGGACTACGCCTTGTTCATCATATGTGACCCTCACGCAAAATGTCAAATTACAAGCACTATTGAGCAAATCACACGTTACTATGCGTATATGTTACAAGCTATATGTATATGATTACAATAACAACAACTAGCCACGTGTTATACTTATATGACCAATATTTGCTATTTAACCCTTTTTGTCTTGTTCGTTGTTGTTGTTGTTATTGTTATTGTGTGTGCGCACACAAATTCAATTTGTTAGCATAATTTGTTTGATTGTTTGATTTTATTATGGCTACTGCTACCATCTCATTATTTATTATGTTGTTTGATATTATTGTAAGTATGTTGTGTTATGTTATGCTATGTTTCTTTTATCTTTCAATTTTATGTTCGGTGATTTGCTATTTATCCCACATTGACTTGCATGAATGTGAATATCCTTTTTTGTATTATTTATATCGCCAATTCATGCTAATAGCGTGTAGTTGGAGGCTTAATAAAGTTGTTCTTGTTGTTGTTGTGGTTTTTTTTTCTATTTTATTAATTTTTATGAAAGCATAGTGATTGTGAAATTTATGAGCTGTGCATTATGTAAATATTTTTTGTTTGCTCAATTTATTGGTAACAACGAAAAAGGGTTACTTCCCTGCCGTCATTTTGCTGAGGACAGCATATAACGTTAATTGATTACATAAGAAATATATATTGCTTAACCGTTTACATGATTATAGCCGTCCAAAAAGGCGCGCCAGACGCTACTTCGTTGGACTATCTGGTCACCGCGAGGGATTTTGAATTGAGTTCCACCTGGTCCTCCCAGCGGAGTGGGAGCCCGCTCTCTTCTCTGCTTTAATGAAAATCCTTTTTCGGCTGGAGCATCATTGTTCAATCGCATAACATGGCCTATCCAGCATAACAGCTGTTACAACAACAACAATTATTGTAGCGATAAGGACACTCCCCGAAGGCCTTGGGGAGTGTTAACGTTGTTGATGGTCCTTTGCTGGATGCAGATTCGGTATGTTGCGGTAACAGGCACCATAAACGTACCAGCCCGACCATCACAGGAACGATTTGTTGTGACCACATGCGACCTTCTAGAACATACCGCCCTCCCAACCCCTAGATCCATCAGGAGTTCGGGGCGCCAGAGCTTCGGTTGTTAATAAAACAGAATTCGCCACGGGTAGGTGAGGTTGACAATTGGGTTGGAGAAGCTATATATTACGCTGGTAACCCCTTGAGAGGGTTGCGCTCCACACCCCCTTCAATTTGGTACTTTAGTCGCCTCTTACGACAGGCATACGTACTGCGGGTATATTCTAGGCCAGCCTACCCGCTGGGGGGTAATCTTCTTCGGTAATCGCTGATGCGTAGAGTCCCCTAAATCTTTGGAAGAACTTTTCTCTCAAACATTTCCATAGCCACTTCATGTGGAGTTGTCATGGTCGGGTGCGATAAGTGACTTGTACAGCCTGGACTTCGTTTGCCGAGAGAGGACTTTACTTTTCAATTGCCTACTCAGTCCAAAGTAGCATTTATTAGCAGGCGTTATTGGATTGGCCTGATGGATTTCTAGATTATTGTTATTTTTCGTGTTAATGCTGGTTCCCCTGATGGAGTTGCTCAACGTCATTTTGCACAGCCGTATAAATTTGGCCAGGAAATTATGTTCAGAAATAGCGGCATAAAGGCAGCTCCTTGTTCTTGATGTTGTTGTTGTATTAACGATAAAGACACTCCCCGAGGGCTTCGTCCTGTCGAAGGCGGCTTTAAAATCGACCAAGAGGTGAAGTGTTTTAATACTTTTTTCGGTGCTTTTTTTTCAAAGATTTGGCTCATAGTCAAAATCTGGCCGGTGGTAGATTGATAAGGTTCAAGCAACCTTTTCCCGACCGGCTTTAGTCTTTCGCACAATGCGTTTGAAAGGACCTTTCATGCAATGCTAAGAAGGCTGATGCCGCGATAGCTCTGCAATCAATCCGTTAGCGACCGTGGTCTTATTGTTTTTAGATCTGACTATTGATATTCTGACTTCGTCATAGTCGTTTGGGATAACATTTATTCCATTATCATCGGTTACGGGCTTGGGCTCATAATCACAACCTAGGGTTTCCTTCATCGCTCTCTTCATTTAGGAGCAATAAGAAATCAACCTCTGTTCACCGTTTTCGTCCTTATAGTAGATTGCGCCGTATTCGAAACATTTCACACCTTCCTGCTTCTGCTTTTTTCTACCTTTTCGCGTCACATGCTTACAAGTTAGGCCTTGTCAGTAACAGCAGATTTGCTCATGTTCTGCCCTCACGAGTTTTTGCAAGCTCTTCATTTCATCTTTCATTCCTTCTCCCTCCCCTCTTCTTCTACCTCTGTTTATTCTTCTCCCCTTCCCCAACCTTTCTTCTCTGCATACATCTGCGCATATATTTCCTTCTCTGTCTACCTCTCCGTTTCCTTCTACTTCTACTTCTCCTTCTTTTTCTCCTTTCCCCTTTTTCTTCACTTTCTCCCACTTCTTTCCTTCTCCTTTTTCTTCTAAATCTCCTTTCCCTTCCCTTTCCTTTTCTCGTTCTCCTCCTTCTCTTTTTCCTTATTCTTCTATTTCTCCTTCTTCCTGATCATCTTCTCCGTTTCCTTCTCCCTCTCCTTCCCCCTGCCCGTCTCCTTTTCCTTATCCGTCTCCTTTTCCTTTTCCCGTTCTTTCTCCTTCTCCCTCTCCTTTCCCCTGCCCATCTCCTTTCCCGTTTCCTTATCCGTCTCCTTTTCCTTTTTCTGTTCTTTCCTTTTCCTTTTCCTGTTCCTGCTCCTCCCCCTGCCCGTCTCCTTCTGCTTTTCCTTATCCGTATCCTTCTCCCTCTCCATCCCCTGCCCATCTCCTTCTCCTTATCCGTCTGCTTTTCTCTTTCCTGTTCTTCCTACTTCTCCATCTTCCTCATTCTCTTCCTCTCCCTCTCCCCCTCCCTTTTCCTCTTCCACTTCCTTTCCCTCTCTCTCTGCTCCGCCGTCTCCTTCTTTTTATACTCCCTCTCCATTTTTGTCTCTCTCCCTTTCAATCCTTCCCTTTACCTTTTTTTCCTTTACCTCTCTTCACCTCTCTCTTTCCTCCTCCCGCTGTGAAATATTTATCCTTCCTTAACTGTACACAAAAGCTCTTACATTCATTCATTCATACGTGAAAAAGCATTTGAATGCTTCAGAGCTTACTAAGTATGAGCAATTTTGATGGCAAATCAAGTGAGTGAGTAGCTGACTTAGTAAGATATGAAATGAGATTGTATGTATGCATGTTTATTGGTGTGAGAATCGTTTGAAATGCTGAATTGTTAAAATGGCTAAATGCTGACTTCCGCTTTGCGACATGAAAATCTAATTTTTTCTCACATTTTTTTCCATTCTTTAGCATTCCAGCGTAATTTTGCCCGAACCACCTACGAATTTCAAATAAACTATTTGCACTTTATCAAAAGATTTAGAAAAAACGGCAACACAAAAAAAAATTGTAACTAAAGCTGCGACTGTTGATGACAAAGTGCTTGAGAAAAATGGGCTAAGGTGCGGCTGCTGCCTGAGCCTGTCAGTTTGGCAAGCAAAGTGCTGGGATGTGTTAAAGGCTTTTGTTAGCGCGACAGTGGCGGTAAGGGGTGGGTGCGTAATGAAAGAGTCGAATGGGCGCATACTCTTATTTAAATTAACATAAATCATAAGAAATGCCAAGCAATCACACACAAACACATACACTCACAAACATATCCTTTTTTCTCATATCATTCACTCCCATGCAGGCCACAACACTTACACACATACACATTCATGAACACATTTAATTTTAATGCGCACACGTACAAGCCGCGCAATTTAACAAACGAATGTGAAAAAAATATGAAAAAAATTGAGATTTGTAAAAAATGCCACTTTGTACTTTTGTCACATTTCATATTTTAGAATAAAAACTAAAAGCAAACATTCACAGTAATTTTTTTCTCACTCTACAATTTTTTGAGATATCACTTTGGGTGTACATGTGTATGTGTGTGCGTATCACTACTACATATGCATCACCTTTAATGTTGCCTGCCTTTGAGTTGATTGCTGTGATTTTTCATAATTTTCACAGCTTTACGCTCGACCGCAACAGCTAACTGTCTTCACTAGCTGTCGTTGCACGCGACAATCGATTTACAGTTATTTTCAGCAGTTTTTGCGGTTGACGTAGATTTGTGGTGATCGCGTTGATTTCAAGAAGCCAATTTGCAGTACATCAAGCGAAAAAACTTAAAGAAACTTTATTTAAAACAGTGATGCACCAAGTAAACAGATCTTCAAAAACATACCCAACCTTTTTTGTGGTAGTATGTGTGTATAAGAAAAATTGTGAAAAAACTCCATCACAGAATGTACGCGTTAGATATTTACTGCTTGAAGAAAAAGCGAAAACTGATCCACTGCTTGCCCTGTTGACTCTCAGTGGCTGCGCTCACCGAATGAATTACCGACGCTCTTCGAAGCTTTTGAATGCATCTCCCGGGCATCCATATGTCAACAGATTATTATTATTAGATGCTCAGCTACATTCCTCACACTATCGAGGAGTTAAGAGAATATAATTTCCACAAAAAATGTTTCTTTGATTACTTTAGTTTGTAATGCGGCTTTCGGTAACATCAAAAGTATTCAGTACCATCACCACACCATATTCATGAAGTTACCACTACATATGGCAGCACCGTTACAGCGATCAGCGGGTCCCTTTGTAACAGCTATAGCGAGTGAATGCGAATGCACAGACGAAATGCGTCGCAAACTTCTCAAACTGTTTATGGCAATTAATGTTTAAGTAGAAAAAATTTACTTTTGATAGATCATCGATGGCACAACCGACATATGCACCGCAAACACTTTGAGTGAACAGGTGTAATTCACTTATCGTACATAGGCTCGCATTTTCGATTAACATATGCCCTTGCTAGCCCCCCAACGTTTTGGCGTGTGCAGAGATTGGATGGGAAGAAACTTAGTTCCTACCTCCTTCTTCTCCCAGACACATGTGCGTTCACCGTCAACGTACCTACGAGGTCAGCCCACCTTATACATAACTTGGAAATATATACACTGATTTCTTGGGAATATATCCACGTATTCATCATCCAACACCACCAACCGTGAGGCGTACGTCCAACGATACAGCCGTTCTACCGCCTGTCAACCGATTTCACCGGCAGTCAGACGCTGTCTTGGTTGGTTGGTCTTCCTTCAATATTACAACTAGATACAATTCTGCGCCATGGTATGTTTGTGTTTACGTCTCAACAAAATGCCTTCAACCAAACAACGAGTATTCATTTGGAAATGACCCTACTCTGGATTTACTGAGTGCTACCCCAGCCTTCGATGAAACCCACCTCACAAGTTCTTAATTAGCTCAGTTATGCTCTCATTTTGGTAATAAAGCCGCAGGTTTATCTCAAAAAACACATTTATGGTGCATATATCCGCTGAAATATCTAAACGTGCTGCACGCTCCAATACCTTCTGCTCCCCTAATCGGTTTTTAAAATCTCTTTTCGAATCTATTTTTATATCCATGGTGTCCCTGGGGCTGAGTGAGTGATAGATACTTCTTTTTTTTCTTCTACTACTACTTGTAGCTACACAGACATTCCCAAAGATTTTGGTTGATGCTCCTCTGTCGGTAGTTCATTCAATATGATCCATAATCTAACAAATTGGCGTACTACCTTGACCATCTCGAAACGATTTGATAGGATCACATTGGACCTTTTAGGTTATCCCACCCTTTCGTTCGGTGAGGAATTTAGGGTTTCCAAAGCACATGAATGTATTACTGTCTGTGACAGGATACGCCTGGTTGAGGTGAGGTGGATAATTGGGTTGAAGGTACCATAAGTTCCACTGGTAGCTTCCTAAAAAAGTTTATCTACACAATCCCTTTGAAAATTTTGAGATTTTGTATTACCTCAATGATGAGGGTGCATCTTAGCGGTTCGGCGCATATGAGCTGTGATTCAGAAACATATCAGACATTGGATTTTCATGATTAAGCTCTGTATTGTCACCATATTTACTGGGGATGACCAAGTAATTAACTATTCCAGGTTCGATTCAAGCCGATTTCTGTTGTTAAAATTATTGATCTTTACTTGATGAAACAAGTAACTCTTATTTTGTAAATAAACACGTCCTTTGAAATCTTCTGCAAGGGTTTATGGGCTTCCTCTTGCAAAATGACCAAACCTTAGCATCAGTTCGTATATAGTTATTTAACCCGTAGTGCGAAACTAGCGCTTCGCAGGTTTAATAAAAAACCTGCTCTTTATGTGAGAAAAAGCGAGACCACTAATAAGAGACCATTTAAACTCCCAGCACGAAGGAATTAGTATCCAACGGAGTTTTCTTTCCTTTTGCTGCAATGTATTTTTTCTCTGAAGTAGGCGAGAGGTTTCGAGTCTGTACCTCAATAGGAAGTTAAGAAAGGCGGAAATGGTCGGTCCTTGAGGACCGCACACAGACTGAATGTGTCTATAGTTTTCTCAGAAGTTTTCCCAACGGCCAAACTGAAAACCCTCTCAAAACTCAGAACTTATGTTATAAACTAACTTCATTCTGCTAGGGATTGCTCCCACTCTAACACACTTTTATATTTTTTGCTATGCGAGATTATTGCCTTAAATTCAGCTTTCTTAAAGTGTTTCTACTGCGGTGGTCACATCATCAGTGTAGACATGTATCACCAGGTCTGCCATTTGGGCACTCTTGCGCCAAAGGTTGGGGCTGTTTTCTGAGCTACCTTAATGGCATTGACAGCTTAGTTTTTTGTACCCTTCCATAAAGATTTCTATGTTGTTTACATGCTGGAAGAATACTCCAGCCAATCGGAAAATATGAATTTAAAAAAAATCGAGACCTCTTGGATAATTTTTTTTAATAATTTGTTGAAAATTAAAAAGTTGTTCAACTTAGGTCATTTCATTTGAATTTATTGTTTTTTGCTTTTTAATAAATTTTTCGAAAAGGTTATGCAATTTGAGCACTCAAATTTGTTAAATAACTTCTTTAGTAAGTACCTACAAACATACATGTATAATATTGTAACGATTTTTAGTGCAATTCCTCTTATTTGCAACCTTCTGCTAACGTTCGAATCACTAAACTGTTGAATAAATAACTCCACTTTTCAATAATGAAAAATGGCCTTTACTAAAGTACTTCACTACTATTGCTCGCCAGATGGCGTCTTAAAACAAACTGACTGTCGTACCTCTACTGTTGCTGCCTTTTATACTGTGCGGTTTCCTCGTTGGCATATTTCTAGGTGCTTCTATTTCCAGAACTTACTAGTTAATTATCAGCTATAAAATTACTCAGCTGTAACTAGAGATGGATTCTTTATAACTTCTCTCACCTTTTCAAATATATGCATGTGGTTGTGCGTTGCTTCTCAGCTGCGTGTCTGTACATATGTGTAGACATAATGATTGATTTATTGATGTGAATACAAGTCACTGCTTAGCATCGGCTTAGAGATGATTGTATTCCTTAATGTTTCTAATATTCGTCACATTATACTCATAGTCTAAGTGCGAAGCAATGGTTGAAATGTTTACATATCGTCGGTACAATGCCAAAGTCACGAATCTGCCATTTTTGTTTAAACGAAATATTACATATGTCAAATTTTGCAAAGCCAAAACAACAAATGTGCATTTTTTTGACAAAAAAAAATTTAAAAATCACTTTTCAATTAACATTACTTAGTGGTTTACGAAAGTAAACCTTCCAATAGTGGTTGAAAAATACAAAATTAAATGTCCATTAATTCTCTATTTTTAACAATGTCTTACGCGTTTTTCTCAACATATCAAATATGCACATTCGTGACTTTGGCATTGGACCGACTATATATAAAAGAGGAAGAACATATACTCAAACTGTCTTATCATAAATGTTTCCCTCGACCTTGATGCTGGGATACCAATTATAACCTATCTTGTCCTAACTTTACCTAAGCTAACCATAGGCTTCATATTTTTCTGCTCAAAAATGTTTCCGCAATACCATCCCATTGTTCTTAGCACCAAGCCCAATAAATTTACCATAAATTTCTCTTGAATTCCTCTCAACGTATTCTTATTAAAGTAAAGGGTTTATGCAAAGATGAATAATTTAATATTTATTTCAAAACGTTTTTCTGATTGACTGCCAATATTCTCCCTGATTGTCTTTTTATAGGCTTTTATAAAAGTAAAAGCATATTTGATTGATTACAAAACAGTATATAACAACACTTATAAGTTATATTTTCTAATCCAACACCCCCTCTTGATCAATCAAATTTAGTTCCCTCATTAATTTATAAAATCTTATTTTATCTAATCCCTTTTTTGAATATATCAGCAAGTTGATCCTCCGATGGAATTGGTTTAAAACTGATTACTTTTTTCTGAACGTAATCCCTTATGAAATAGTGCTTTATATCTATATGGTTCGTACGCTCGTTTTCCAAATTATTACACATATCTATACAGCCTTTGTTGTCTTCGTATATTATTATTGAATAATATGAATTTACTTCATATTAGTTTTCTAAAATTCCTTTTAACCATAGTCCTTCTGATACTGCATTGCCCAAAGCGACGTACTCGGCTTCACTTGATGACATTGCTACAGTGGTTTGCTTCTTGCTAGACCATGACACTGTACATCCAAAAACTTTGAATATAAACCCGCTTGTGGACTTTCTGTTGTTAGTATCACCTCCCCAATCTGCATCAGCATACCCTACTACAGTCTCTTTCAAATTTCATCTTGACTTGCACAGATCCTTTTAAATAACGAATTATCCTTTTCAATGCTTGCAAATATTCATTTCCAGGACTTTGTTGAAAACGACCCAGATAGCTTACTGCAAAACAAATATCCGGCCGAACTGAAAGCATAGTAAACCTTAGACTACCTAATTGTTCCTGATAATTTCCTTTATTAAAACTCTTGCTCTCATCCTCTTTCAATAATTTTAAATTTTTCTTTATAGGGGTTTTGCAAGGATTACAATCATGCATTTTAAATTTTACCAACAGTTTTTGGATATAATTTTCTTGTGACAAATATAACTCATTGTTACCTTTTCAACTTTTACTCCCAAAAATTATTTTAACTTTCCGCAATCTGTCATTTCAAATTCTTTAAATAGCTGCTTCTTTAAATTAAATACTTGGTTCTTAGATCCAGCTATCAACAAGTCATCAACATAAAAAACAATTATTATAATGAGATTATTCTCAATCTTACTGTACAAACAGTAGTCGTGTTGGGATCTTTTAAAACCTAATTTCAATACAAAAGTATTGAATTTTTCATTCCAACACTTTGGTGCTTGGTTTAAACCAAAAAGTGACTTAAGTAACTTGCAATATTGATTCCTTTTTGATGTTACGCCTTCTTGTACATGCATATATACATCCTTCTCCAAATCTCCATTCAGGAAAGCCGTTTTTACATCAAGATGATGAAAATATAAATTATTTTTTATGCCAACAGCTAACAGTACTCTTATTGTAGATAACTTTGCTACAGGAGCAAATGTCTCATAAAGATCAACTCCTTCTTGTTGCATATATCCCTTTACTACAAGTCTCTCTTTATATCTCACTGGTACACCTTCGTAATTTTTTTAATTATGAATATCCACTTTGACTTAAGGACTTTAGGTTCAAATGATAACTACTAATTTCCAAACTTTATTAATATTCATAGAATTCAATTCATCCTCCACTGCTTTCACCCAAAGTTCTGTATCATCTCTGCCGAATATTTCAGAGTATTTCAATGGAATATTGCTCTAAGATGTACTTAAATTAGCATAGCCAAACATATTTAGGAAACTCTTTTGACGTAGACGTTCACTTCTTGGTTGATCTCTATTGTCAATCCCGATATTGGTTCTTCCTCCATAACTTCACTTCAATCTTGGAAAACATCATCGGTCAATTCTTCGTCATGAGATTCCGCAACTTCCTCTATTCATTCAATGCATGATTCGACATCTTCAATTACTTCCCCCTCTTGCTCGAAACATTTTATTACATTTGTGTTTTGCTTATATTTGATGTTGTCTATGAATGGAAAATTATTTTCATCAAAAATCACATCTCGAGCTACTATTAATTTATAATTCTCCAAATCTCAAAGACGATACCCATTCGGTGTATACCCAACAAATACACATTTAGTACTTCTATCGTTCAACTTACTTCTCTTTTTATACGGTACACAAGCAAACGCTTTGCAACCAAATATTTTGATCTTGTTAAGATTTTGCTTATACCCGTACCAAATTTCTGCAGGTGTGGTATCCTTCCTAAGTGATTTTGTTGGCAATCGATTGATGATATGCACTCCAGTCAACGCTGCTTCACACCACATTCGTCTTGGTAAAGAAGACTGTAAAAGCATACCCCTTACCTTTTCTGTAAGTGTTCGATTAAACCTTTCAGCAACTCCATTTTGGTGAGGCGTATACGCTATGGTGGTTTCTACCTGTATTCCTTTCGAAACATACCAATCTTTCTGATCTCTTGAAAAATATTCTGTGCCATTGTCAACAGTTAATCTGGATATTTTCGTTGATGTCATAGCTTCATACTCCTTAAATTTACCAAATACTTCCGACTTCTATTTCAAAAGATAAATAAATGCAAAATGACTAAAATCATCAAAAAACGATAATATATATTTTGGACCATCCCATCCTGCAGGATCAATTGGACCACAGACATCACTGTGTATCCTTTCGAAAATTCGTGTTGCTCTATGTCTTTTTGCATTAAAAGGAAGTCTAGTTTGCTTACTTTTCAAGCAAATTTCACATTTATCAATGCTGTTTATATTCTTCATCGATCAACTTATCAAATTTCTGCTTATTAAATTCTTCAAATTTTCTTTTCCTGTATGACCCAATCTTTTGTGTCAATCCTCTAAATTACTTTCGTAGCTAGTCATTACTAAATACTTCTCCTTTACTACAATTTCAAGCTCATACAAACTTCCACTTGTATACGCATTTGCAATAATCTTACCATCATTCTGAATAAGTGCTCCATTTCATTCAAATACAACATTTAATCCAGCTTTCGTCATTTTACTAACAGAAATCAGATTATCTCGCAACTCCGGTACATATAACACATATTTCATGCTCATTGCAACTCCCAAAGACGTAAGTCCATTTAGTTCTCTAACAAAGTTTGCCTTTAAGCATTGTGAATCTTTTGCCATTTGAATCACCACTGGAGCATCCAGTTTCTTAATATTATTTAAGCAATTTCTATTTCTTACCATTTGATCACTCGCATCTGAGTCCAACTTACTTAGCACAGACTCCTTTTTCAAATCCGCAACGTTATCAAATTTACCAGCAACAAAACATACCCTCAGATTTGTAGCTGTTTTTGCTTCCTTCATCCAACAGTTCCTAGCTTTGTGACAAAACTTACCACATTTATGGCATTTGCCTTGAAATTTCCTTGTCTTTTTTCCAGAAAATGCAGTCTTCAATACAGAATCTTCCTCTACTCTGCTTCCCAGTTTGATTTCTTCCAAGAACAACCTCTCCTTTACAACGTTGAATGTTAAGCCTTCCAAGTTTTGTAATGCTGTTACAACTGGATCAAATTTATCACCCAAAGTAAGAAAAAACTGCGCCAGGATAGATTCTTCCTTCAAATCAGCTCCACTTCCCTTTAGCTGCCTCACAAGATTCTCAAAGCTCAGCAAATGAGAAGCAGCATACTCATTTTCACCCATCCTCAACGTAGCTAGCTGTTTGTGCACCATTAGTTGATTAATCAGCGATTTTCTTGCAAATACTGCTTTCAAATTCTGCCACATTCCCCTTACATTATCTTGATCCCTTACATACGACAAGCTATCCTATCAACGTATTCTTATGAAAGTAAAGAGTTTTTACAAAGATGAATAATTTAATATTTATTTCAAAACGTTTTTCTGATTGACTGCCAATATTCTCCCTGATTGTCTTTTTATAGGCTTTTATAAAAATAAAAGCATATTTGATTGATTACAAAACAGTATATAACAAGTTATATTTTCTTATCCAACACTTTCAAAGTACTCAACACTGTAAATATATTTTGAGGGCAATTATTATTTGGATGCATCGTTTATATAGCGAGCCGCTTGATCCAAGACAGACGCCCGCTTGCAGCCGCACCTCGTGGTGGACAGACGCGGCCGCATATGGCTTGATATACAAATCGCCAGCGTATTCCCATTAGCGAAACAATTTGCTTACAATTTATAAACAATACTCGTTAGCGAATTCTCATTTAAACAAAAATTTGCCTTCGCCAACGAATTTGCATTATACTAAAATCTTTTTTTCAAAATTCGCCAACGAAATTAGTAGTTAACTCTCACATGCGCCAAACAGTTTTCTGAAATACGCCTGTTTGAGGGGTCTTCGTTGAACCCCCTGGGCAGTTAGTTTAATAATCAGCGCCTACAGCGGAGGTGATAATACCGCGCACTGCCGCTGTCCGTTGATGTCGTGGCCTTATCAGGCCTTCATTACGAAGTCATCTTCCTGCAATTTAAGATGCAGCCGTTCCATTGTGTTAAGCCTGGACTTACTTCAATTCAATTTACTTACTTACTTCCTTACTTAATTGGCGCTCCTTCTTTCTGCCAACCGGCCATTGGTCACACCAAGAGAGTTTAAATCGTTTTCCACCTGGTACTTCCAACGGAGTGGGGGCCGCCCTCTACCTCTGCTTCCATCAATTTAGACCATTGATTATCGCCCACTGAAAGCCCCGCAATGTCTAAGAAGACTTC
This sequence comes from Eurosta solidaginis, assembly GCF_040869045.1. Classification (NCBI taxonomy): domain Eukaryota; kingdom Metazoa; phylum Arthropoda; class Insecta; order Diptera; family Tephritidae; genus Eurosta; species Eurosta solidaginis. The sequence goes on along the minus strand of NC_090322.1, from coordinate 38,332,073 downwards.
TTAGGCATACTTCTTACACTGCAGGGCTGTCTCTATGTTTATAGCCAACCTATACAGTGGCGTGTCTACCGACTTGGCTTTGGTGTACGCATGTTCTGTTGTGGAGAACAGTTTTTTATTCATATTAGACTTTATGTACACATCTCTCAGCCTCATAAAGGTTTTGTGCAGAAATTATGTTGAACTAATGGGCCCGTAGTCTTTGGGATACATTTGACTGCTCTTCCCCGCCTCTGGTGGGTAAATAGCACGAACAGTTCTCCAAGAGGGGGACATATGATATGCATCCAACAGATATTATTTTAAACCTGTCCACGATCCTGTACTCAAAATTTGCATAACGGCAGGGAATATATCATCTCGACTCAGTGAGTTAGTAAACTTAGATGAGTACTTCACCGTCCATTCTATCTCGGTATCCGTCACTAAGCCTAGCATTACCCGCTCCGTGATCAAATTTTTAGTGCTGTCTGCTGACTCTTGAGAAAAACCTTCGAATAGGAAACATATGTCGCAAAGCGCCTCAATGGACTCTTCACTATTACGTAGCCATATCTTATCATCTTTTTTTTATTATTCCTTGCATTATGTTACCCTTCCTATGATTTTTCTCAGCCAGGCTGTTTCGCTGGAGCATCAGATGTCCGCACAGAAATTTTTCCATGAAACTCTCTTCGCCTTAGAAATTTCGCTATTGAATATCATCAGCAGATCCCTGCACTCGTCCCTGCCATCATGTTGCGTAATCTTTGGCAGCTTAAATATTTCTTTTAAATATCTTCTAAGAAGACTCAGCTTCTTGCATCACCATGGCGGCACAGCTTTTCGTTTGAATCTTCTCAGGGGCAAGCTCTGTTATATGACGTCATAAGCGTCTTTGAAGGGAAGTTAATGGATTGCTCCAGTTACTTCATATCAGCAACCTCTCGCTTAGTACTCGCTTAGTCCATTGGCTCATTTTACCTTTTTCTGTACAACAGTTAACCAGTCCCTAACTTATAGGATAATTCTGATTAAAAGCAAGGACAAAACAGTTTCCAAGCTTTCCTTCACCATCCTTGCCCTTCTACCATTGCATTATTTTGTGCATTTTTAATTATCGGTTTTCTTATTTATACTTTGACCATAGTTGGTCGCTAATTATATTTGCTTTCACTCTTTCCAAAAACTTTATTCCTCTGCTATTTATTTGCCAAAAAACTACTAAAAGCAAAGAAGAATACGAGGTAGAAAACCAAACAATTTTTTTCAATTTTACTGCCATTTGTGAGAGCATAAAAGTAAAACAAAACTACACAAAACAAAGAGAACCAACTAAGGACGGGACTGTCTTCGGCTGTGCCGAAGGCTTCATACCTTTCATGAATGGGACTGAACAATAATCTTATCCCATTCGTAATATCCATAAGATATAAAATATATAGTGAACAGATGTACATGCCTAAGCGATTTTTAAGATTAATAAAACATAAAAAATAGGTAGGTAGTTTGTATGAGGATGCAAAGTATCACGTTTTTTGTGGTCTGCATGAAATAGCTTTGACCATGAATCACTCATCTCAACAATATATGACGCAAACGTACGTATTTGATGAAATTTGAAGCTTCTGCCCGTTAGCAAAGAGGCAGAAATGACAGTTTATATGTGGTATATACTATATATACCACCGATCTCTATGATTTTTTCAGACACCAATATATGATATATATGTACGTAAGCATTGGGTGAAATTTGAAGCTCCTAGCTGTTAAAATGGGGCAGTAATTACGAAAAGTTTCTTATCTGAACAATCGGTTGTGGGGAATACATGCTATATATACAACCGATCTCATACATTTTTTCAGACAACAATATGTGCAATATTCGAAAGCATATGGTGAAGTTTGAAGATTCAATCTGATAAACTGAGGACGATATGACAAAAATCCGCTTTTCTGAAAAATCGTTTGTATGGGGGGATATATGTTATAGTGGTCCAATCCGGCCGGTTCCGCTAAATGTCTAATCGGACATCTAAATATACTCGGTCAACAAATTTTATGAAGATATCTCATAATGCTCACGGGGCATTGGACAATTTGGGTACATGCGGCACGGATGGGACTGGAACATAATACCTCCTGTCGCAGCTGCAAGCATCCGGAGGCGAAGGAAACAGTTGAGCATCTGCTGTGCGAATGTCCAGCACACTGTCGAAGTAGAATAAAGTTTCTTGGAAAACCCTTTTTCGAAAGCCCCCCAGAACTCAAAGATGCTAGGCCGGTAGAGCTTCTCAAATTTATAAACTCCACGGGATGGACATAGGGGGACGGATTTTTCTCTGAGGTGCGTGAAAATAGTTATTAGCATTCTTACAACACCCTTTCATTGATTAACTCACGAGTTTGTGGTATCAAAACGGTGCATGAGCGCTAATTGGAGTCAATTGGGACTCGCCACTCCAACCAACCAACCAACCTCATAAATTGAGGGACTAGTTTGCATACAAAGAGACAGACGGGCAGATGGATATGGCTAAATCAACTCAGCTCTTCATTCTGATCATTTCGATATATTTATTCGTTGGTCTATCACTTCTCCTTTTTTTGAGAATTCATGACAAACTTAATATGCCTTTTCATTTTCATGAAAGGTATAAAAATACAGGCGGAGTTTGAAACTTCGGTTCGGTTTGTTGGATTAGCGTTGAGCACTTGCAAGTCAGAGAGTTCATATAAAATACATGGAATTTTAACTCAAAGTGGATATTGACCAAAGCATAGCCCAGGGTAAAGGGCAAACCCGAATATAGTATAGAGGATATAGAGTAAAATAAGACGAGAATTGAAGAAAAAAAGCTTAAAAGGAAAATGGTGGAACGTATGAAAAATACATATGTTTGTATGTGTGTGTGCAAGAGCAACGGTTAGCACGCCGACAATAGCGCATGGAGGCATGGTCAGTTACCAATAGCTTTAAATTTCAATAGCAAAGGAGAAACGTTCTAGTTCGTATATTGGCAGCACTGGTGATGGAAGAAATGGCCAGGCGGGCAGCCAAAGTAAATATTTGCAATATGTAAAGTGCTGGAGCAAATAAAAGTCAATGGAAAAAAATCTAAAATTTTATTATAGTTTCGAATGCACCAAATTAAAAATTCAATTTAATAGATGCGTATTAGCAGTGGAAGAATGTGGAAGAAAAAGTGTTTAAACGCTTATGGCTATCCAACAAGGACCGACAGTCGTCTCTTCGCCCTGCTAATCGATGAAAATTGGTCACAACAATGGAATTTTAATCGTTTTCCACCTCGTACATCCAGCGGAGTGGAGGTCGCCTGCTTCCATAGACGTGTTCTGTTAAAAACACTTTCTTAGCCCGAACAATGTCTTTCATTCCCATAATATTGTGTAGCCAGCGTAGCCACTACGTTTAAATTCGATGGACTGTGTTGATGTCTACATAAAGCTTGTACAAGCTATTATTAAATCTTCTTCAGTACTTGCCGAAGCCACTTTTTACTTATTAAAACTTAATCCCGTGATTAATCCCTTAAGAGAGCGCTTTTTGATGTTGATCTCTTTTTTCTACATTGGGCTATAATCGATCCCCTCTAGTCCCGTTTGGGTACATTTGGAATTAGTCAGTTTTAGATTTTTAAAACTGAACTATTGAGAAAAATTCGGAGTCCCATTTGAGCTATGTACACTATGTTCCATTAACGACGAAATTGGAAACCACAAAACCTAGGAGAATTAAGCCAGGGGTTCCACAGGGTGGTGTCCTATGCACGCTCTTATTTAATTTTTTCATATCAAACCTCGACGGCTGCGTGATAATGACAACAGCACTTGGCCTCTATTTGCCTCCAATAGATGAATTAGTTTCTAGAATAAACAGTTATCTTCCCAGTTTTTCCCGGTTTCTTGAACACGCGCGATCTGGTACTATCACCCACCAAATCCACAGCCACTCTTATTTAAGACGTGGAAGGAACATATGACGCAAATATTGGATATACACGTCAATGATATTACTCTACCGACTGTCAGTCATCCATAATCTCCATAATCTCACCTTCAAGGCGTATACCACCGTAGTTGTATACAAAATACAAAGCGGCAACAAAATTCTCAAGTCACTTGCTAGCAGCACTTGGCACATAAAGGGACGTTCTAACCACCATCAACCAATACGTTGATCTATCCCCACGTCCAAGAGGGATAAAGAAACATCTCCGTTAGCACTATGATGAGGTGCGGCACCTGCCTACGCAGTCGTTGAAGTCCTAAGCAGATTCACAAATATCCACACTAAATCGGTAAACACCTTTGCTAGGACCCCGTTGTTGTTGTTGTAGCAATGTTTTTATACTCAGCGTGCTTTGCACACAGAATATATTAAGTTTGATTGCATAACCGTTGGTTACACAGATATAAAGGAATCGAGATAGATATAGACTTCCAAATATCAAAATCATCAGTGTCGAAAAAAATTTGATTGAGCCATGTCCGCCCGCCCGTCCGTCCTTTGGTCCGTCCGTCCGTTAACACGATAACTTGAGTAAATATTGAGATATATTCACCAAATTTGGTACACCAGCTTATCAGGATCCAGAATAGATTGGTATGGAAAATGAGTGAAATCGGATGATAACCACGCCCACTTCATAAATATATATCACATTTTGGAAAACAAAAAACTTGATTATTTAGTAAATAATACACCTAGAATGTTGAAATTTGACGTGTGGACTGATATTGAGACTCTTGATAAAAATTTGACAAAAAAAATCGCTAAAATGGGCGTGGCACCGCCCACTTGTGATAAAATCAATTTTACAAATATTATTAATCATAAATCAAAAATCCTTAAACCTATGGTAACAAAATTCGGCAGAAAGTTTGCCTTTACTATAGGGAATGCTTTGAAGAAAAATATACGAAATCGGTTGGGGACCACGCCTACTTTTATATAAAAGATTTTTAAAAGGGTCGTGGACGAACAAAATAAGCTATATCTTTGCAAAGAAGAGCTTTATATCAATGGTATTACATTTCCGAAGTGGATTTATAACAACAAAAAGGAAAAACTTCAAATTTAAAACAATGGGCGTGGCACCGCCCGTTTTATGAATAAGCAATTTTCTATGTTTCGGGAGCCATAACTCCAAGAAAAATTAAGGGATCGCAATAAAATTGGGTAAAAAGATTTTCCCTATAGCAGGAAATATTCCTAAAAAAATGGACGAGGTCGATTAAAGACCACGCCCACTTTTATATAAAAGATTTTTAAAATGGTCGTGGATTAAAATAATAAGCTATAACTTAGCAAAAAATAATTTTGAATCAATGATATTTCCTTATCAAATTTTATTGTAAGAGACATTTTTTTTAACCGGGCGGTGCCACGTGTTATGTAGAAAAGTAGTTTATCTGAAATGAAATGTGCAATTGAAGATCACGCTGAGTATATTATGTTCGATTACACCCTAACTTAGACACCTTTACTTGTTTTCTTTTTTTATATTTTACATGTGACACACTGGCCAGAGTATGACCGTCCTAAAAATATTCTTTACCGGCATTTCTCTGGATCGCGACCAGGTACTAATCCCGGATTGGGTTCGATACCTTCCCGGAGCACGAGAATATGGCGCAGGATCGCTGCAAGGATCTGCCGGGAGGATAACAATTTGTGGGAGGGATGCAACAAATTAAATGGATCCACATTGAAATGACAGCCCTTGGTCGAGAAAAATCCCGAGTCAATCCGATACATAAAATAGGCTACCTTGGGAAGCGGTAAGCCCCGTTATCAATATGCAGTATCTGACCCTTGTAGAAGAAGAATGCAGACTACAAATGGAGATACGAGAGTCACTCCGGCCCAGCTTAGTTCTGTCGATGTGTCCCACATGACACCAACCATATTTTCAATTCTAATGTGGAGCCTACGCCTCTAACAGCAACAGCCCTATGCTCCAACTCTGTTGAAACTGCTAGCTTCTGTGTACGCCCGTTAGAAGACTTTGTGAGTAGTCACACCTTATGAACGGGATGAAGTACTCTTAACACAACAACAACAACAGGCAAGGAAAAGCTAGGCAGTGCATAACGATAGCTACCAAATGTGTCCATTCGTAAAAGGCATTAAAACCTGGACAAAGGCTCTCATTTTAATATTTGGCCTTGCCTCTTACTGCTTATGCGTGATTCAGTTATCTGAAAGAGTGAGAGGAGTGATCTACAACAGTGATCAACAACATTACTCTCTGCTTTAAACTTTCGCTTAGCATCCGAACCAAATTAGCACATCATCCAGCACTTGCGTGCAACAAAGCCACTTGCTACTGGTTACACATCCTTTTTGATCACAAGATGATCATCTTCACGACTATTCGAATGTTCAGCCATGACCCGTTAGGCCTTGTGAATCACTCAAAGGACGCATCCACCATTCAAGAGAAGAAATCTCTCCTGCAAGATCAATATACGCCACATGGCGATTGATATGTTTTCAAGTCCTTTAGCCTGAGTTAAATTTATGCCGACAACGAAAAGACTGTGTCTAAGTAAAATGTAAATAATTTATGTGTGCTTCTAAGCGCTCATCCATAATTTTAATTTCATATTTTGTTTTAATGCATTTTTACTTACGTGACTTAAAAATCTTTGATTACCTTTTTAACAAATTTTCGCAAATAACAAAAATCATACAACAAAAATTGCTATAAAAAAATCCCTGACAACAGAGGGGAGCAGTTCGTATGTATGTTGGAAATAATGTTAAGTGCTCATAAAAGCCACGATATTATAGGGAGTAAGTGACATACAAAAGCGCACATTAACATATTTGCATTGAGGTACATGTATGTACAGCAGCGGATAGAAAAATAGCAGTCAAATAAATACTCATTTTTTTATTTTCGATAAAGAAAAAAAAAATATTCTATTTATTTTCTTACTGAAACTATGCAAACCAATGTTGTAAACGTGTTCGAAGCAAATTTGAAATTCGAACTTCAAGCTTAAAATATCGAAATTTTTTTAGGAATTCTCTGAATTTTTGCAGTACGCAGTTTGTACCTAACTCAAATTTAGCCCCAAAACGTTTTCGAAACAAATTCGAAAATGCGAACCTAAAATTTTTTTTAGTAGTTCTCAGAGTATGCAACTAAAACCTCAAATTTAACCCCAAAAACGTTTTCGAAAAAGTTCGAAAATTCGAGATATATTTAAAAAAATTTATTTTTTTTTTTTTTAATTTCTTAATAGTTCTGTTAAGTTTTTCCAAAATACATCTTGAAATCTCGAACTTTTAAAAATAGTCTTGGAGGCTAAATTCGATCAAGCTACAAAACTGCATACTCAAAACAAAATCCAGAGAACCCCAAATAAAAAATTCGAAACTTTCTAAAGCTTTTTCGAATTTTCGAATTTCTTCGAAAGCTTTTTTTTTTTTAATTGGTTTGCATAGTTTAAACAACAAAATTCATAGAAATTTTTTCTTTATATACCTAACTTAAAAAGAATAACTTAAATGAAATATTTCTATAAAAATTGCCACTGCTATTTTTCTTTTCGGTGCTGTATCTATTTATAAGTTGATCTATGAATTTCAATGCAAGATTTTTTTGTTGCTCTGTATTATTACTTGCTTTATATTAAATCGCTTTGTTGTCTCTTCGCAAATTCCAATACAGAATTTCGTCTTGATGGAGACACACTTTCGGAATGCACGACGGCGGCAAACATCGCTGTGCCAGAAAGCTGCGCATATTTCGCCGGAAACCGACATCGCAAATATTGTAGACTACAATAAGGTACTTTGAGGTATCAAATAATTTGAAACCTTCAAACCGGCTTTATTGTAGGCCGCGAGGCACAAATTGATAACCCATCAACCTGGTATCTTTTCAAGATTCCCACAACATGGGTATGTTCCTAAAGTCTAGAAAAGTAAATATGTAAATAAGTGATATTCATTCCTAAAACATAAAAACTTTACCACCCGAAAGCCAGGGCCTACGGGCCACTAAATATCTCCTCATTTATCCTTAAAATATAGGAGAGACTAATTGACTTGCATAATAGAGACATCGCTAACTTCTGCAGGATGGCAGCTAAATGCGCATTCCTGAAAGCAAATCGCCCTTCACGAAGAAGTCAACGCCTTTGAGAAATAACTGAACTGCAAAGAGTATACCTACCTAAATTTTGAAGGGCCTCCAACCACGCTCAAATGGCGGTCATTTGTAGTGCACTTATACGACATGGAACCCAAGACTCTATAGTTACATTGATCGATCATATGCTTAGTAGTAGGCTCGTCAACGAAACTTTAGGAGCAGGATCAGTATGTAAAATAGCTAACAGAGGCATCCCTCAGGGCGACGTGATATCGTCTCTTCTATTTATACGTTGACGACTTACTGATTTTGATTACAGATAGTTTCCTGCCGAAGATTAGCGAGCTCACGGAAAAGGAAGTTTACGGCATTTTGCAATGGGCGGAGCAAATCGAGATGTTCATTAATCCAACAAAAACAGAAACTGTAGTGTCCACAAGAAAAACTAAAAGGTACAAAGGCTTGCATGTCTGCGAATGTCAAACACAGCTAGCAGCGAACCCTAGGAAGGGTCAACGGAACGACTTAACAGCGCAGGTGCAGAACATTAGATAAGACTGTACTCAAAGCATCTGCAAATAAATCAATGTTGTTGTCCTTGTTGTTGTTGTAGTTATAAGGACACTCCCCGAAGACCTTGGGGAGTGTTACCGATGTTGATGGTCCTTTGCCGGATGCAGATCCGATATGTTCCGGTACCAAGCACCATAAAGGTAATAGCCCGGCCATCTCGGGAACGTTTTGTTATGACCACATGAAACTTTCTAGGCCAAACCGCCCTCCCACCCCCTAGATCCATCAGGAGTTCAGGTTCGCCAGAGCCTCGGCTGTTAATGAAACAGGATTCGCCACGGGTAGGCGAGGTTGACAATTGGGTTGGAGAATATATATATTGCGCTACACAACCCCTTGAATCAATTTGGTATTTTAGTCGCCTCTTACGACAGGCGTACTTACCGCGGGTTTATTCTAAGCCCCCTAACCCGCTGGGGTCAAATAAATCGCAACAAATAAATCAATCGTAGTGACTTCATGACTAATTCAGTATCTTTCATGCGGAGGTTATGCCATAGAGTGTGCAGTCAGGCTGTTTTAGAATAATGCGATCTCATATACCAATGAATATCTTTGCCGACAGCAAGGCCAGCTTAAAGGCATAAGAAAGCAACGTAATAAAATTGAATATCGTCGGTGGTGTGGAGCCTTCGGGGGTCATTAAGGTGAGATGGCCAGAAAAGGTTCCGAAATGGATATAGGCGAGACGTACAGCTTCTGAGACCAGACGTTATCTGCTAAGAAAAATCGAGGAATGGGCTTGCTGTGAGCCAACCGCGATGATTGCAAGGCCTAAAAATTCTTAAATCCATGTTTTGTTTGAAAGAAAAGAGTGAGAGAAAAAGTGAGATTACTTACGGATGTCACCACAGGTCATTCCGTTGCGCTATTGCACCGACTATCTGACAACACATACCAGCAAGCTCTATCTGGAGAAACGATCACAATTAAGATAAGTTGATTCATCACTTTATCTGCCGATCTTCAGGATTGCGAAGAAGGCAACGCAGCTTTCTGGCAGAGGTTGGGAAGGCGGATCTTTCGCTTCTACTTAAGCTCAACAGACAAAGTAAGTTGAGGCAACGTTGAGGCAACTTCTTCCTAGTTGAACCACTCGCTGAGGACATCATGGTGTCCAAATAAGTATCCGAATGGAAATGTGGGAAGCTCTCATGCACGCCCAGTTTACGTAACCTTGACTTCTTGATAACAATGCAGTGCGAGGGAAAAACTAACGCTAGGTGACGCATGGATCATTATTATTAAAAATTCGTCCGAATGGGGAAGTTTTGCGATCGAATTTTTAGTAACTTTTCATTAAGCTGGAAGCATAAATAGAATAAAACTCCGCTAGGTGGCGCATGGGCCGACATATTTAAAAATTCATCTGAAATTTGGAATCCTTGGATAGGTTTCTTAGTAACTTCCCGGTGAGCTAGAGACTTGAAATGTAATAACTGTGTCTAAACTCGATGACAGTGTAACAAATATGACAAAAACTTTCGCTAGGTGTCGCACGTGTCTAGTTTTTTACTAAAATGAAAATTTGAGGAAATTGCCACTTCCTCTTCTTATGTTAAGCACCCGATATTGTATTAAATATGTAGAAAAATTACGATAGGTGGCGGCAGCGAGAGATACATTTATATAAAGGAAGTGTACTAAATATTTGTATCTTCATTTCTTTATTTATTTATTTATGTGCTATATGTTTACGTCTAAGCACATACGCACCTTTAAAAAAGTGTTCCTTAGGGAATTCACAACAATGCTTATATGTTTGCTCCATACTTTGTGGCGCTTTACCATTACTACGCTTAACGTGGATTTTCGAATATTGTCTTTCATTGCCTGCTTGATATTATACCGTTAGTCACTCATTCCAATGCATACACACATACATACATACATAATAAATTTGCATATTTCCTCATATTAATTGGCATGCATGTGTGTGTGTGTGCGTGTGTTCCTACGCAAAATATTTGACTCCTTATTGCCTAGCCTGTCGCGTGCTTTCTTGATGTTACATTCAATTATTTTGCCGCGGTTTCAAAAATTTGCGAAATTTACGAAATGGCGTTGTCAAGTCAACGTCACATCATCCCCTTGGCGTGTTGCATAGATGCCTCATTGGGTTCGATATCAGCTCCGTTGCGTCAGATGGCTGCTCATTGCCAGCTGTTTGAAATTTTTTTTTGCAAACGTTTATTTTTTCATTTTTTGCTTTCTCAATTACAATATCACGACCTCTTTGTAATTTATACTCCCACCTTCTCATCCCATACATGTCTTTCGTAAAGCCTTAGCTGTCGTCTTTCTTGTTGTCATTGGTTTTACTCGTGATTATAAATTTTCTGATAAATACTTGTTTATGTATACATATGTTTTTAATGTGTTTTGTTTGTGTAGTAATTTCTTTTATTTACTTTTTTTTGTTGTTGTTGCCAAAGATTTTCAAGTGCCGTGGTTAGCTATCCGATGCCCTGAAATATGCCTTTCATGCAAATATTTTTAGAGCAGATGAACTGCTAAAGTTAGCGTGAATCGATATTTGAAGATGAAGGTGGCTCGATGTTGTCACTAAGAGCTTGTCCCTGTTCCGTACATATGGAACATGATCATTGACTCCCTCGAGTTTATACCACTGTGCGTATGCGTACGACCTTCCCTTACTGGTTGAGGGGAAATGAAGAACGTGTGTTAAACGATTCCGTGAGCTATGAAATGACTTTCAATTTGCCAACAACAAAACAAACACTATCTTTTGTAGATAGATCTGTGTTATGTGATGCAAGTCATATACTTCGGGTTAGCCAGAAGTGAAAGGCTTGGTTTCATTTCACATTTATTTAGATTGTTTGAAGAAGAGTTCGTACAAAACATAGCGGACCCTTCTCGCATGTGCTACTTAAAGCTTTTCGGCTCTAAGTGACTGCCGAATGAATAGGCAATGACGTTTGTATATCACGCCGTCACCCAATAGGCAATTTTAGTGTTCTTTGGGTTTCCTTCTCTCCAACTGGCGTTTGTAGATCATGCTGTTGCCTTCAGATTTAGATGGGCTATGAGGATACATTCACTACCGACGGCTATTTGATAGGGACAAATTTAAAAAGAGGTGTTGGAAGGTGTGCTCTAAAGAAACAGCAGTAGGGCGCTAATTCTGCGCTGTCTTTCATCCACCAGTAAATGGATTTCGTATGCAAGCTAAGCATAATAGCTTTTAAATGATTTGTGGTATTCATAGAGGGAAAAAGGGGCCAGTTTTTAGACAATGGTTGCTTTACTGTTAAAATGCGGCATGTGCATTCTATGAATTCTCAACGCGAGAATATTCTAAGCCCTTCAACTTGTCGGAATGTCCTTTTCTTGATAGAATTTATGACTGTTAGTCACTCACAGTCTATCTGTTATATCCAGTACCCACTTCCACTTCCCTTTTGAATTCCCCGTTTATTCCTCCATTGCTGTATTTGGAGCTTAAGTCAAATACCCGGCCTATTCTCGGGCAGTGTTTTCGATATTATTAACCGCTGGTAAAACTCTCTTATGCCATCCATGGAAGTGCCCATTTTCTCTAATTGTTACGTAAGCCTGACTTCTAGACCGAAAGCAAAATGCACTAGTCCCGTTAGAATATTACATTTCACAACCAAATATTTTGTCGGTAATTCTCGCGGATTATTAAAGCATCCAGGCTTCTTTTATATATCATGCATCTTTATAAACACAATATATGATATCTCTTGGGTCAGTTCTGCTATGAAAATAAGAAGAAATGGCGGGAGCGTTGGGATTGTTGTAGAATTCAGTACACTTCCCGAAAGTTTTGGCAGTGTTATCGATATTCAAGTTCATTTGTCGGATATATGTAGATCCGGCTGGTACCAGCCCGACCATCTCAGGAACGATTTAATATGACCACATGAATCTTTCTAGGACATCACCGCCACCCCCGCCCTCTAGTTCCATAAGAAAATTGGGGTCGCAAAAGCCTCAACTGCTAAATATGTGTATGATTGATGCATATTTTTAACGGGATTCGCCTCGCGTAGCTGAGTTTGACAATTAGGTCGCAGAAGAATTGTCTGGCTGGTCTATAAAAATGTTGAACTGGTCGAAGTTGTGTATTGCATTGGCTATGTTTGTCAAAGACGTTTTGATGTGTTGGCTATTGAGTCGAAGACACTGCAGTACAATCTGGGTGACATAAACTTGTTAACCCTGTTTCAACACGTCACTTATAGGGTAGGAAGCCTCTGTAATAAATTTATTTCCTTGTTGGACATGCTTAATTGATGGATACTTTTAGGAAACCTGCGGTGTTGCATAGACTGTAACCATTGGGACTCCCCTAAAGTAGTTTTTTTTCTTTTTCAATTTATCCCTCTACTCGATAATTCCTCTCATTACGCAAATCATTCTTTAGCTCCTTTAGTTGATCCCCAGCATTATGTTGATTTCGCCAGCAGTTCTAGCTTCAAATACCATCGATGACCAGTTCCGCAAAGTTGGTATCTATCGGAGGTGTCCACAAAAGCCTTTTAAAACATCCGGAGTCTATTCCGCCTTCGCCTACTTCACTTACGAGCATAGTAAACATCTCAAGCGCGAATTATATGAATTCTTTCACCACTACCACTACAAAAACATTTGCTTGTATTCGTAGCTTTGTTGGCGTTGAACTCCTCTGTAATATATGAATGTATGTGGGCTAACAATTGCAAACAACCACAACTGATAAAACATATTTAAATTCCAATTTAACAACTACAATTACACCCGAAGGATTAGTTAGCAAAAGTTAATATGTTAAAGCGAAAAAAATATGCCCCAAAGGATGGATCAAAAATATAAAAACTCACATATGTAAGCAATACAAATTCAAATTTATATTAGGGTGATCTTATTTTTTGCCCATATTTAATATTGGACCGCTGAGCCCGCCTTGTTGGGCAGGTGGTTGTACGACCAAGATGAATAACTCAAGATCTTATTTTAATAAGGAGGATGAGAGAGAGGCAAAAGGGAGTCGCAAGCCAAGAAAGATAAAAACGCTATAAGCGGAGAAGTAGAGTGGTAAAGGGTAAAGAGAAGAGGGTGTACGGGAGCTCTGTCGCAGTACCATGCAGCAATACACTCAGAAAAACATTTCTCCCGATTGAAGAAAAATAGGAATAAAATGGCACTTAAGAAATTTTTTCCGCATTCGCATGGCCAAATTTCTTCAAAATGAGAAAAATTCTTCAAATTGAGGAATTTTACCTCATTTTGAAGAAATTTTGGCCATGCGAAGAGGAAACATTTTCTTAAGTGTCACAGACCTGGAGAGTGAGCATTGGTGTGGGTCCGTGAGGCGGTAGAAATAGATGGAAGGCAGTTGAAGAGGTTTGTTGTGAGAAACCATCGGTACTGCAACAGGTAAGGGGAGGAAAAAGCTTCGAGCAGTAGAATGAAGGCTTCTAGCCTGTTACGCGGAAGGCTAAAAGCCAGCTATCAAAAGTCATAAAGGACCCATTCCCAGAGCCGCAATTCCGGCCAGCTGAAGAGGCAAGACAAGCGAGATAGTAATAACATTGAAAGCTACAACCTCGAAAGCTGCAAGTCAAAGAGGGGACATTGAGAGTAGTGATGTGTCAAACACAGATGTGAAAGTAGGGCATAAACCACAGGGAGATAAGGCTAAGACTCCGGCTTTCTCACAGATGCTTAAGGGAGTTTACACTAAGACTGTGGCTATTTTCGAGAGAATTAGTGATTTGCAAAGCAGTCACTGACTGTGGGGCTGTTTGATTGCTCGTAGGAACCCTTTCAGACAGACGACTATTGCAAGGTGGAGATCTGTAGAAAGGAAGCTTATTATCTTAATGGTCAATTGATACATTTTCAAAGAAATTGTACTGATCTCTGCAGTTGATGGTTCTAACTTATCCGCGTTCAAGGAAGAGCTGTAATAAAAGCAAGCTGCAAGTAAATCTTCCAACAAGATAGATTGGGTTAGGTTAAAGTGTCAATAAAGATCACACCTAGATTTAATTTGCCCATAACATTACAAGAATTTGTTTGATTACCAAATGGAAAAGCAATTAGGCACCAGAACTAATGTTAAAAAATAACTTCGTCCTCTAGACAAAAACAAAAAGTTTTAAGGACCTAGCTTAATTGCTGCCTCGAGGTCTGGCCACTCTGCCGCCCCTAGTATAGCTGGAGCCTTGGCTCACGAGCACTGGAAATGAACGCAGAACACCATCAAACATTTATTTCTTCTTTCGAAATGCAGTGTTCCGTTGGTACCTCTAATATGAGCCTTAAGCCCCGTTTTTTTTTTTTTTTTTTTGAAGATATGAAACCCACCTCAGCATATTCATCTCAGGATTACTCGTCTGTCTACTGTTTTTTCAGCTTAAAAATATTTATTACGTGGCCTCTAAAAAGACTCAGCTCCTTACTGCGCTATCGTGACTTTTCTTTTCCCTTGGGTCTTTTAAGAAGACAAGCTTTGTTGTATGAAGTTGTTCGTGCCTTTGACTGAAGGCTGTAGGACTCGTGCAACTTCTCTACGGCGGTAACCTCTTTAGGTTGCGCCAGTCTTTCCGTCTTCGCAGGATTTCTTTAAGATTTTAAATTTTTTAATTTCCCATTCGCCTTAAGGAGATCCCCTTCTGAAACTGATATTTGGATGGTCTGAAAGGATAGCCTGTCACGAGCGCTCCATCAATATCCTGATATATCATGCTCAGAACTTAATGTGATATCAAGCACATGTGAGAACGCTACCCTGTTGGTGACTACTCTGTAGTATACACTTTTTTGTTGACTACCCCAATGAAATTTTTTTTTAAAGAATTCAAACAACTTTACAGTGCGCAAAAAACTACATTATTTGCTTTGCAAAAATTGTATTACTTAAAAAAGTCATAAATCAATTGGATACGCGCCCTCCCAACAAAAGACGCAGCGACCGCAAAATACGCAAATCTATTTTTAAATGCGAAATAATATGGTGGCACCGAATGAGCGCATCCTGAGGCATTTGACCTTTTCGCAAGCGAAAGACCGCGGAAAAAAATATAAAAAAATGAAAAAGTAACAAAAACGAAATGAACATGAAAAAAAAATTGCGCCCGCACCCCTTCTTTTGTTGCTACCAAAATTCATGCAAAGGATATGAGTATATCCCTTTTTATCCTATTGAACAGCGTCTTGCATGTGATGTGTGAACTTCATATGTACGTGTCACATTGATAGTCAATGCTGAGCAACCAATGAGCTGCTTTGGTGATTGTGTGTCTAGGTCGATAACAACGTTATATCCGATATTTGTACTCATTGAAATAGATAGATTAGATACCAAAAAATTTATCGAATGAAAACTCTCGATATCTACTCGCATCGCACTCCTGTATCCGATATCTGTACTCATTGAAATAGATCAGGGAAAGTATTACATACCAAAAAATTTATCGAATGAAAATACTCGATATCTACTCGCATCGTACGCCCGTATCCGATATATGTACTCATTGCAATAGAGCAGTGAAAGTATTAGATACCAAAAAATTGATCGAATGAAAACACTCGATATCTACTCGCATCGTACTCCTGTATCCGATATCTGTACTCATTGAAATAGATCAGGGAAAGTATAGGATGCCAAAAAATTAATCGAACGAAAATACTCGATATCTAGTCGCATCGTACGCCCGTATCCGATATATTTACTCATCGAAATAGAGCAGTGAAAGTATTAGATACCAAAAAATTGATCGAAAGGAAATACTCGATATCTACTCGCATCGCAATCCTGTATCCGATATCTGTACTAATTGAAATAGATCAGGGAAAGTATTAGATACCAAAAAATTGATCGAGAGGAAATACTCGATATCTACTCGCATCGTACTCCTGTATCCGATATCTGTACTCATTGAAATAGATCAGGGAAAGTATAGGATGCCAAAAAATGTATCGAATGAAACTACTCGATATCTACTCGCATCGCACTCCTGTATCCGATATCTGTACTCATCGAAATAGATCAGGGAAAGTACTACATACCAAAAAATGTATCGAATGAAAATACTAGATATCTACTCGCATCGTACTCCTGTATCCGATATCTGTACTCATTGAAATAGATCAGGGAAAGTATTAGATACCACAAAATATATCGAATGAAAACACTCGATATCTACTCGCATCGTACGCCCGTATCCGATATCTGTTCTCATTGAAATAGATCAGGGAAAGTATTACATACCAAAAAATTGACAGAAAGAAAATATTTGATATCTACTCGCATCGCAATCCTGTATCCGATATCTGTACTAATTGAAATAGATCAGGGAAAGTATCACATACCAAAAAATTTATCGAATGACACTACTCGATATCTACTCGCATCGCACTCCTGCATCACATATATGTATTCATTGAAATAGATCAGGGAAAGTATTACATACCAAAAAATGTATCGAATGAAAATACTCGATATCTACTTTCATCGTACTCCTGTATCCGATATCTGTACTCATTGAAATAGATCAGGGAAAGTATTACATACCACAAAATGTATCGAATGAAACTACTCGATATCTACTCGCATCGTACTCCTGTATCCGATATCTGTACTAATTGAAATATATCAGCGAAAATGTATCGAATGAAAATACTCGATATCTACTCGCATCGTACACCTGTATCCGATATCTGTACTAATTGAAATATATCAGCGAAAATGTATCGAATGAAAATACTCGATATCTACTCGCATCGTACACCTGTATCCGATATCTGTACTCATAGGAATAGATCAGGGAAAGTTTTAGATACCAAAAAATTGATCGAATGAAAATATTCGATATCTACTCGGCAAGGTTGTTTTATGTGGTAGCCATACCTTGGCAACATGCAGGTCGGTTGCCATACGGCGGACGTAAATTAAAGCCTCTTAGCAATGATGTAGCTTCGAACAAGGTCGACCCCGACCATGGAGAAGTCCATCTCCTAGTAAACCGTGGCTGATATAATGTCGCTCATATCTGGTGAAAGCTGGATAGTCAATCTCGAAATGTCTTGATGAAAGCACACCATCACTCTCCTCGCATCTGCAGCAGCATGGGGGGTTTAACATTATATTAAAACGTTGAAGGCACAAGCTTACAAACAATCGCCTCTGCTGGCTGGCGAATCGTCCTCTGGGTTCTTGCAACCACTGGTTGCGAACTCAGATCACGGAATAAGCTAGTGTGAGTTGGGCCATGGGACCAACATGTAAGATATCCAGGCAAGTCTGGGCCGAGCTGGAAGAGATCGCAATCGGTTATATTTCTGAATCGCCTCTATATTAGCCCGTTAGTGGATATTTCTAACAGGCCGCCAATGGTGCACATATCGGCCTACAAACAGTGACTTCTGTCGCAACTGCAGGGACGAGGAAGAGATAGAAAGCGTAGAGCATTATATAAGCCTACCGATGTCTCCACAGATACATCTTTGGGTACATTGCGGAGCTAGAATTCAAATAAATTGTTCGATGCATCTTGTTCACCCAATTAATCTCCAGACTACAACAATCAAAATTTGGTGATGTGAACCACCTTTTCATGGGTCCTTCTTTGGATAGCTCAATTGAATAATCCATGTAAAGGTTGAACTGAATAAGGATGCTGCTTTACTTGCTATTCTTGGTGGCAGAAAATCCAAATGAAAGCTTCACTGCCAACTTATGGACTGAAGACACCGCTTTATACGAGGGAATGCACCACCAAGAAGAAGCCTTATTGCCAAATTCAAGTATAAAAAATACTGCTTAACCGTAGGTGTACAATAGCGAGAGAAAACTTTAGTTGAAACAGCCACTGCGTTACTTCCAGTTAAGTGAGGTTCCCATAAACAGGAGATGTAATCTGAAGACATATCACTACTGGCTTTTCCTGCTTCCCGCGCACCAGTTTCTAACGGCCTTGTTTGATCCCGCAAGAGCTACAGCACGTCGCAGTTTACAACCTTTAAGTAAATACAACTTACTTCGGGCAGGGTACCCAGATTTTAGTCATCTTTCAGTCTACTTCCGGCCGGTAGGATCTCGCTCCTCTGCAAGAGATAATGTCCGCCCAGACTCTTCAATACTGTGTCCACGTACACGATACCAAAGGAAGTGCTTGTT
This sequence comes from Eurosta solidaginis, assembly GCF_040869045.1. NCBI lineage: Eukaryota > Metazoa > Arthropoda > Insecta > Diptera > Tephritidae > Eurosta > Eurosta solidaginis. Next base: position 38,313,236 of record NC_090322.1, on the reverse strand, counting down.
CGAGGTAGTCGGTACTTGAGCAAGATACTCGAGTATGTACTCGTATCAGCAGAACCAAAGGCTTGCCTCTATGACTCAAGTTTTCTTCTTTTTTTTTTTGCAAACAAAAAAAATGGCGAAATCCTTGGCCACAATACCCCGCTGGGTATTATTGTTGGTAATAAACGTAAAGTAAGGCAAGGCAAAACATGAGCAAAAAAATTTTTCCTTTGCAATTTTTTCTTCTTTAAAAAAAAAAAAAAAACATTCAAAAGGGAAGTTTTTAAAATGCATATATAAGTGGGAGGGACGCGTGAAGCTATGTAAAATTTTGCGTCAAATTTTTAACACTACTTTTCTTTCGAGGTTTTTTTTTTCCATCGCCTCTGTGTAGCTCCTCAATGAGTTAGAAATGATATTTGCTGGTCCGCAGGGCATTGAAAACGATAAGACATTCATGTGTGATATGCAAATCAACATAACAAAAGCAATAACAATGGAAATAAGTAACCACATATAAGTGGTTTGTATGTCGAACTTCTCAAGGAAATGCTCAGTTTGAAGATATTTTTTTTAAAGCTACACATGGAATGGTTGTGTACTTACACTGAAAAAAATACGCCTATAAAACTCATTCGTTCACCCCGCAACGTATGTGCGGTAATTTCGAGAGAGATATCAGCGACTCTGACGAATCAACTAGGCATGAGGTTTAGGTTTTAGTTCCAATTGCCGTTTCAAGCTCGGTCCATTTTTGTATTTTAAATTTTGTGCTAATTTTCGTTACTTTTCCAATTAAGCGTGACACATAGTGTCTATGAGTATTTTCGTGAGTCAAGGATGAACCAACTCCACCACTGCGCCTACGCCCTCGTTATATGCCGCTGCTTTCAGGTTATTTAGTGCCCTTTCTTCTACCCCAGCTTTGTATTATGGTATTATCCCAAAGACTCCTCTCGAGATACATGAAGCATGTTTAGTGTATCGTCCGGGAGGACCTAAGAAATCTAACTGGGTACTATACGGGACACTATGGTCCACGATATCACCTAAGTGAGTTAAATCTAGCCGATACTCAAATGTGTCTATTCTGCGAGCTGGATGATGAAACGCCGGTTCACATTCTTTGCGAATTTGTCGCTCTGGCTTGGCAGAGACTCTCCCATCTAGGCGGTGGGACTCTTAATCCCTATATGATGTGGAGTAAAAAGACTGAAGAGGTACTTAGATACATTAAAAGCCTCCATATACAAAATTAAGCTGAAAGGTCATGCAAGATAGGGCTGCACAAAGGTCGCAGCGCTTCCAAGCCTTCATCACATGTAGTACGAATACCTTGGCCTTTGGTATCGTATCAGCACAATGAAAGGAATAATCTTGTACTTTGATTTAAACGCGTTACAATCACTACTACGAGACGCTATGGAATAAGAAGGAATAAGCTTGGAGAAGCACACATAACATTTTGAAGTGGACGAGGGAGTTACTTACATATATATTAAGGAGAATATAGAGACTCAAAGTCTAGCGCCAATTGTGGACGAGAACGCGATATTTTCAGTAATGAAGCAAATATCGTCACAAATATCAGTTGGTATGTTATCAAAGCATTTAGAACAGAAGACATACATGATATTTCAACTGGCAATACAAGATGCACGTATATCCGAAATGTCAGAACTGATTTCCTCACAGATATCATCGCAAATCATTGCACAACAAGAGGAGCAGGGAGTCTGTTTGTAAAACCTCGTTTCCAGGAGTTTCAGCTAAATCAGCCAGCTGTTTACACGACTAAATCCGATGATACTTTGACGGCCCTGTTCCTTTTCGGGTCTTTAAGCTACAGTTTTTGAACACCGAAAAAGTAACCAACTGGTATTCTGAAGATAAAAATGCTGCTTTATTCATGAGATTGAAAGGACTTGCTGCTGAAATCTTACAGACGATTCCCGAAGGAGAGCGCAACAACTACGAAACAATGATGGGCGCTCTGGAGAGGCGGTAGATAAGCGAACATAGAAAGCAGGTATACCAAATGGAAATGGAAAACCATTTACAAAAAGCGATTGAGGCTTTGGAGGAGTTTGCGTAAGATATTAAAAGTCAAGCGCATCTGGAAAATGCGGACAGTCCCGTGGAATAGACCAAAAGAGTAAAAATGCAGAACTTTATAAGTGGGATACGGTACATCTAGGACATCCAGGTGTAGGGAGAAGTAGCATGTGAAGTCGCAATTGGGAATGTCACGTTACCAAACAATTGTATAGTATCGGAGATTGTTGATGAAATAATCGTTGGGATGGACTACTAAATCGACCAAGGTATCACGTTCAACATGCAAAGCAAGACGATGCAATATAATTTATGGATGTACTATTTAGTTTCGGCTAAGAGAAAGGCTACAGCAGTAAACGAGTACTGGTGGAAGAGACTCACCAAATACAAAAATAATCGGAGGCATTAATCTTACCAAAAGTTGATAAAGATTATCGGAGAAACAAATTGTTGGTTGTGGACGAACGAGCAAATCAAAACCGAATGTACCTGTAGGAAAAATATTGGTATTGACAAACCCAAATAGACGCATTCTCAACAAGAATTCAAGAAAGGTTCCAAACCAAAACACGCTATCCTTGTAAAACATCAAAATGACACGGATGATGCAAAGCCAATCCATCAAGCTCTTCGAAGTATTCCATTGCTCAAACAACAGTATCTGAGACGATGCACCAGGATCCCCCCCAGCGGGTTCGGTGGTTAGAACACGCGTAAGTATGCCTGTGGTAAGAGGTGACTAAAATGCCAAATAGATTCAAGGGGTTGTGTAGCGCTACCCTTTCAAGGGGTTGTCATCGCAATATATAGCTTCTCCAACTCAAATGTCAACCTCACCTATCCGTGGCGAATCCTGCTTCATTAAAAGCAGAGGCTCTGGCGACCCAGAACTCCTCATGGATATAGGGAGTAGGAGGGCGGGATTGCCTAGAAGGTCGCATGTGGTCATAACCACTCGTTGCCGAGATGATCGGGCTTGGTACCGGAATGTACCGGATCAGCATCCGGCAAAGGACCATCAACATCGATAACACTCCCCAAGGCCTTCGAGGAGTGTCCTTATCGCTACAACAACACCAACAACATGCACCAAGATCACGAGTAATAAGATGACGTACAAATACGACAAGAACAAAATTTAGAAGGTTGCTCGGGAGATTTGGTACAGTTGTACAATACGGGGTTGAATAAAAATTCTACAAAAATAATTTCTTTGAGTGTATTACTAACAAAAACAAAAACAAAGCTACAGTCAAGACACACTTTCCTCAAAATTCTATGAAATGGGGGAAACAGGATGAATATGTGACCACAAAGGACCAGCTTTTGAACTTAAGTATACATATGTACTTAATCATGTATGCTCAAATATGCATGTGTGCGTGTTGGCTTACATGTGTATTCAAATATGTTACGCCACTCTAACGGCACAAATCTTATCAATGCATACGTTTACTATTTAAATAAATCCCGTTTTCGTTACTTTACACACATTTTTTTTTTTTGTTTTTGTGAGATATGAAATACACATACCTACATGTACGTATGTATGTGTATGTGAATAAATTTGTTTATGCAAACAAATCAAGCATAATCCTTTTTAACACTCAGTAGCATAACAAAATAGATACATCTTTGAAAACCCACTGGCAAAAAGGAAATGTGAAAAAAATCACAGCATTTTCCTGCAATACGCAGCGGAAAAATAAAAAAAGGTTCATATGCAGTTAGGTGTGTATGTATATATATGTATGACGATATGAGCATGCGAGCATACATATTTACAATCGGTAATGTTTACATACACTCACGGAAAAAATTATGGGCACAAAAACTTTTTACAGTTTTTATCCGTTTCTGCATAAGCAAAATAATGTTCGCTATTTTTATACCTTTCATGAAAAGAAATAGTATATTAAGTTTGTCACGAATCTCGAAATTGTAAGTCCCTGAAGTAAAATAGATAGACCCACCAATAAGTATACCGAAATAAACAGGATGAAGAGCTGAGTTGATTTAGCCAGGTTCGTCTGTCTGTTTGTATGCAAAGTTACCAGGCTAAATTTTTGAGATATCTTGATAAAATTTGGTGACCGCGTAGTCATTTGTCTAAACCGGCCGGATCGGACCACTATAGCATATATCCCCCATACAACCGATTTTTCAGGAAAGAGAATTTTTGTCATATCTTCCTCAATTTATCAGATTGAAGCTTCAAACCTCACCATATGCTTTCGAATATTGCACATATTTTTGTCTGACAAAATTAATGAGATCGGTCGTATATATAGCATGTATTCCCCACAACCGATTGTTCAGATAAGAAACTTTTCGTAATTACTGCCCCATTTTAACAGCTAGAAGCTTCAAATTTCACCGAATGCTTACATATACGACATTCCTTGTTGTCTGAAAAAGTCTTAGAGATCGGTCGCATATATGATATTTATCCCATACAACCGATTTTTCAGAAAAGAGGATGTTTGTCATATCTTCCTCAATTTATCAGTTTAAAGCTTCAAACTTCACCATATGCTTTCGTATATTACACGTATTGTTGTCTGAAAAAATGGACGAGATCGGTCGTATATATGGTATGTATCCCATACAACCGATTGTTAAGATAAGAAACTTTTCGTAATTACTGCCACATTTTAATAGCTAGAAGCTTCAAATTTCACCAACTGCTTACGTATGGTATAAGATTATTGTTTAGAGCCATCTTTACTTGCTGTTATTTGGACATGCACAAATATGTGATAAAAACTACTGATTTTTAGCATTTTTTTTTTTTCAACTGAGTTGAACACTGTCTTCTTTATGAAAAAATTGAGTTCAAAAGTATGTATGCAAGAAATGTTCAACTCACTGATTTTGAAATTTGCCAAATACCAGGAATTTTATTAGGGGATTAAGATTAACTTTTTATGGTACCAGAACTCATTGAGCTAAAAAACTGCATACTCAGAAAAATTAAAAAAAAATATAAGTGAAAATTTACTGAAGTTTCATGTCTTGTATTTGATTTGTTCCGCATTTTGCGTAAATTCTTGATCCCTGGTTAATATTGATTTTGGTACACATTTGTACGTCTTATTACAGAAAAATAGCAAAAATTGCTTTTCTTAAGCAAAACTATGCGAAAACTGCAAATATTTCGTGTATCCATATTTTTTCCCCTGAGTATATTTACTTATGCAGTATTTCCTCAACGACTTGACTGATTTAACTTGACTGCGTAAATTGGTTGGCAGGCGTAAACAAATCAGATATCCGTTGTTAGTCAGCGATATGGCCAATTCGTAAGCGACCGCATAGAATTGGGATTTGGCTATTGCCATAAGTCACAGCATGTTTTAGTGACTTGTGAATATATAAAGGAAAAACAAAAAAACCATAGGGGCTATCTGTAAAAAGGTTATGTCGCTACTGCTTCCAGCGTTTATTTTTTACAGTTTTCCTTTTTAAGAAACTACGTGCTTTATTATCATATGTTTTCGAACTTTTTTGCAGTTTGCCTCTTTGATCGCTGGGCACCTTCATGTTTTATGCAGAATGCCAACTCCACGAACCATCAATTTTCACTCATAAGGATTTCATTGAGGAGTATATCTAAATAACAACAATTTAATATTACCATTACATTTTTAGGGAAAATTTGTGTATTTGAAAGAAACGACTATACCTCACAACTGGAAACGGAAGCATGGAGGGCAACGAGAAGACTGATGAAATTGCAAAGGAAGCCTTACTGGGTAATGCGGAGGCGGTCAGGATGCATCATCCACTTACACCAAACAAAAGAATCATACAGGAGAGATTCAAGAAGTTAGCGGTTTCAACTGGTTCTCCTCGAACACCTGCAAAATAACTAAGCAAACCTGGCCGAATCGCGACAGTTATAGTGCCAAATTAATAGGTCAAACCATGAAATATTTAATCAGGGCATACTGGTCGCTCGGGTCCGTATGCTGAGAGAAAAAGGATAAATTTGAATAGCATCTGCAGGAGCTTTGGCGAAGTCGGCAGCAAAAAAACAGTCGCGCACTCCCTGTTTGAATGCCAAGCCCTAGCTCACACTATGTTTATAACTACGGGCTGTTATATACTGGAGGTTGCCAAATGCTCTGTAAAAGATGTCAGCAGGTTCTTTGTGCGCAAACAGACATGGAACTGGTCCCCCTACAGGGATGCTTTAAAATCATTTAAGAAGTTAATTCAGAGAGCCAAAAGGGACTCCTGGAAGAATTTCACAAATAACGTTGAAGAAATATTTTAAGCCAACCGCTTACGAATAGTCCTATCTAAAAGCTCCACACCTTTCAGTTTTATTCGTACAGTCAACGGAGACTGGGCTACATCTAGTGCCGAAATTCTGGAGACCTTGGTCAGTGCTCACTTTTAAGGCTGCACCTATCAACCATACCTCCCGCACTCGTAATCTAACCCGTTTCGACCCTTGGACAAAATTGTCAACATAAGAGGAGTAATCAAGTTCTTAGAATCTATAAACCGTCAAGATTGAATCGAATATTACCCGCTGAACTTATAAGTCCGCTTCTAGCTCAAATCTATAAAGCATACCTCAATCTGTCCTACAACCTCACGGAATGGACCAAGGCCAATGTAGGCTTCATACCCAAATGACGTAGGACATTCTGCAACAACGCTAAGGATCTCAGCCCAATAAGTCTGACCTCTTTCCTCCTAAAAATTTTAGAGACACTTTTAAGTAGCTACATCAGGCCATCGTCAAATCCAGCTCAAATCTCCAACAGCCAACATACTTATTTTAAAGGCAAGTTGGCAGAGACAGCTCTTCACGCTATCAACTTAAGGATAGAGAAGGAACTTGGCTTCAAAGAACTGACGCTTGACATTTTTTTCTACATTCAAGAGGCCTTTAATAACGTTCCTCCAATAGCGGTTACGAGGTCCATTTGTTCACTGGGAGTGGAGTTTGTTGTGGAATTCGTTGAACACCTTCTAAAAAGTGAACTATTATTTCCAAAATGGGCAACTCTTCATTACCAAGTTATGCCGGCGAGGAACTCCCCAAAAGGGGGTTTCTTTCTTCTCTACCGTGGAACCTTGCTGTGAGCTTTTTTTCATTTAGGCTACAGTCTACCGGCTGCCAGTTCATTGCATACGCTGATGACAGCCCTGATGGCTACTGGCAAACATCTTCTGATGCTTAGCGAACTCTTGCAAAATGCACTGAATCCAACAAAAACTTGGCCTACGTAATGTAGACTCAGCATCAGCAGTGAAAAAACTGAGATGGTGCTCTGCAGCCGCAGACCCAATATACCAGAATTTACCCCCCTTCGCTTGATGAGAAGGTAATCAAACTCACCACCGAGGAGAAATATCTCGGCGTTATTCTAGACAAGAAGCTAGACTGGAGGCGAAATGTAGAAGAACGCTCCAGAAAAACCACACTGGCGCTCTACATCTGTTGGTCGGAAATCGGAAACAGCACATTTTTCACAAAGATCCCAGAGAGGAGTGAATGGAAAAATTGCATGGAAATATCCATCCTCAGGGACGCCTCTAAACTGAACAACAGAGTTGACATTAGAATACTCGCCAGGAAGCTTAATGTAAATAAGAGCCTACACTATCAGACCCCTGCAATGTTTTTCAAGCTGAGATTATTGCTAACTGGGAGGCTGGTCTCTATCTAATTAACTTGCTGGTGAAATTCCTAAAATTCCTGAATGTAGTGATACATGGTCACTAGTGACATTAAATTGCAGCTCTAACCAAGCTAGCTGATAAGTGCACCCTGAGCCTAATACGGGCTCCAAGCCACAGTAACATCTTGAGAAACTGCGCTACTGATGAGCCAGCAAGGGAAGGCACCAGCCATCAAACATACACTTCTGCTGGCTCAGTGAATCCTCCTCTCAAGACTTGCAAGCACTGGCTGCGATCTCAGTTCACGAAACAAGCTAACGCGATGTGGGATGTAGAATGTAGGATGTTCAGGCTAAGCTGGCTCAAGCTGAATGAAAAAATATCACAAGCGGTCATACTTCTGAATCGCCTCTATATTAGCTTATTAGTGGGTATTCTAACAGGTCATTGTCCTAAAGGCGCCCATACGGCTTATATCGGCATTGTGATACTTCGCTTTTGCAGCGGAGGCGGCCACTTCAACATAACCTTGCTTTCTTACTGCGCACCAATTGGTTTGAACGCAACACCGACAAGCCATACTAATACAGCAGAAATCGGTTTCAGGAGAATGTGCATCAAAAGTGCGTCCCTTTCGCTACTTGGGCTCAGATCTTTGGTATACGCATGGAACAGCAACCAATCAACTTCGCCACACAATTATTTTAACAAAACAAAAATCAAGGCATTCTTTAGGGCGTGAGGGAAAAGAAATACTTAATTTTGTATTTTCTGCTATTTTATTTATGATATTTCGGCTTCCTCCATACCCACTACCACTCGACTGTTGGACAATTTATAAATTGCTACATTTGCATTGCTCACTTAACAAACCTAGTAAGGGTCAGCTTTTGAAACGCTTAAATTTATGCAACACGAAGAATGCTATTTACGCTTTATAGGCCTCACTCGTGTAACTTTGTTTGTGTGTTTATTTGTATAATTTACATTAAAATTTAGTGATTAATTTTTACGCCCAAAATATGCAAATGCCAATTGATGAATACCAATGGGACAAGCGGTCGCCTATAAGTATGCTTCATTTTACTCTTCATTGCAAGCTTTTGAACGAACACTAAAAGCCTATTGAAAGTACGCTTTCTCTTTCGTTGCCACCAAAAAACATTTGCATTGAATGTTTTTATACTCAGTTGAGCAGAGCTCACAGAGTATATTAACCTTGATTGGATAACGGTTGGTTGTACAGGTATAAAGGAATCAAGATAGATATAGACTTACATATATCAAAATCATCAGGATCGAAAAAAATTTGATTGAGCCATGTTCGTCCGTTAACACGATAACTTGAGTAAATTTTGAGGTATCTTGACGAAATTTGGCATGTAGGTTCCTGAGCACTCATCTCAGATCGCTATTTAAAATGAATAATATCGCACTATAACCACCCCCACTTTTTCGATATAAAAAATTTCGAAAAACCGAAAAAGTGCGATAATTCATTACCAAAGACGGATAAAGCGATGAAACATGGTAGGTGAGTTGAACTTATGACACAGAATAGAAAACTAGTAAAATTTTGGACAATGGGCGTGGCACCGCCCACTTTTAAAAGAAGGTAATTTAAAATTTTTGTAAGCTTTAATTTGGCAGTCGTTGAAGATATCATGATGAAATTTGTAAGAAACGTTACTCCTATTACTATATGTATGCTTAATAAAAATTAGCAACATCGGAGAACGACCACGCCCACCTTAAAAAAATTTTTTTTTTTAAGTCAAATTTTAACAAAAAATTTAATACCTTTACAGTATATAAGTAAATTATGTCAACATTCAACTCCAGTAATGATATTTGTGCAACAAAATGCTCCGCCCTTTTTATTTAATTTGTCTAGGATACTTTTAATGCCATAAGTCGAACAAACATTTACCAATCCTTGTGAAATATGGTAGGGGCTTAGATTCTGGGACTATAACTTATTTTTGTGAAAAAGGGCGAAATCGGTTGAAGCCACGCCCAGTTTTTATACACAGTCGACCATCTGTCCTTCCGCTCGGCCGTTAACACGATAACTTGAGCAAAAATCGATATATCATTACTACACTCAGTTCACGTACTTATCTGAACTCACTTTGTATTGGTATACAAAATGGCCGAAATCCGACTATGACCACACCCACTTTTTCGATATCGAAAATTGCGAAAAATGAAAAAATGCCATAATTCTATACCAAATACGAAAAAAGGGATGAAACATGGTAATTGGATTGGTTTATTGACGCAAAATATAACTTTAGAAAAAAACTTTGTAAAATGGGTGTGACACCTACCATATTAAGTAGAATGAAATGAAAAAGTCCTGCAGGGCGAAATAAAAAAACCCTTGAAATCTTGGCAGGAATACTGTTCGTGGTATTATATATATAAATAAATTAGCGATATCCAAAAGATGATGTTCTGGGTCACCCTGGTCCACATTTGGTCGATATCTGGAAATCGCCTTCAAATATACAACTATCACCACTATCTTCTAAAAGCCTCATTAATACCTTTAATTTGATACCCATATCGTACAAACTCATTCTAGAGTCACCCCTAGTCCACCATTATGGCGATATCTCGTAAAGGCGTCCACCTATAGAACTAAGGTCCACTCTCTTTTAAAATACTCATTAACACCTTTCGTTTGATACCCGTATTGTACAAACGCATTCTAGAGTCACCCCTGGTCCACCTTTATGGCGATATCTCGAAAAGGCGTCCACTTATAGAACTAAGGCCCACGCCCTTTTAAAATACTCATCAACACCTTTTGGTTGATACTCATATTGTACAAACGCATTCTAGAGTCACCCTGGTCCACTGCGATATCCCAAAAAGGCGTCCACCTATAGAACTAAGGCCCACTCTCTTTTAAAATACTCATTAACACCTTTCGTTTGATACCCATATTATACAAACGCATTCTGGGATCACGCCTGGTCCACCTTTATGCCGATATCTCGGAAAGGCGTCCACCTATAGAACTTAGGCCCACGCCCTTTTAAAATACTCATTAATACCTTTCATTTGATACCCATATCGTACAAACAAATTCTAGAGTCAGGCCTGGTCCACCTTTATGGCGATATCCCTAAATGGCGTCCATCTATAGAACTGTGGCCCACTTTCTCTTAAAATACTCTTTAATACCTTCCATTTGATACACATGTCATACAAACACATTCCAGGGTTACACTAGGTTCTCTTTACAACATGGTGATTTTCCCTTATTTTGTCTCCAAAGCTCTCAACTGAGTATGTAATGTTCGGTTACACCCGAACTTAACCTTCCTTACTTGTTTTACTGTATTTTTACATTTATTTTTTGTGTGTGTATTTGTTGTTTTTCATACTTTTTGGGAAACGATAAAAAAAAAATAATAATGTCCATAGGCAATTTCGTTTATGCGCTATTTGGGAATTTTTTCTTACGCTACATTTCCTAAGGCTAAATAGCATGTTGTTTTTTTTTTTTTTGTTTTTGTTCTTGTACCTATATAATTTTATTTCATGCTGTTTTAAGTTACTTTTGCTGTGGCTATTGTATAGCAAATTTTGTAATGTGCTTTTTTTTTTTTGCAGGAAAAGGAAAATGAAAAATTTTTCGTCATATTTTCCACCATTTTTAATATAATTTTAAAATTACCTTTTTTTACATGAAAAAAATTTTGTTGCACAACAAAATGAAATTGTTTGTCCTGCAGGCAAATTGATTATAAACACAAGGGGTTTGCTTGTTTTTCAGCTCGCTCATAGTGCTTCCAAGCCTCAACTCTCACCAACACATTAACACTATGCAATTGCATTCACCCAGCGAACATTTATAGTTTTGCGCCAGTCGCTTATGCAGGAGAGCGTATTTTATGAGTAAAAAATTTGAGTACAAACATATTTATCGCAGTTCGTGATGGTCTTCGAATGTGAATTTTAATTAATGCACCTTATTGTAATACACATTCAGGAATCTTATCGCTGGCATAAAAGCCGTCTATAGAAGTCAAAGTAATCGGTGAAAGCTTCGTTAGTACATTCACCAGGGGATGGCTAGGATGATTATATTACGTGCGTTTCAAGCAATTCACTGTTTCCGGTCACTTGCGCCTAAATATCGTCTGGATTGGCGCTGAACATCCGTTTGTTGGTGAGCTAATATGAGACGGCGTCAACTCGGCTGGGCCACTCTGTCATAATCGATTAAGGGACTAGCTGGAGGATTTCACTAGCAGCGTTTGATCACCATAAGGTGTAAGGCGGGCGTCGGTCTTTGATCAAGCGCTTCGCCATATAAACATGTATCATAAATACCTCATCGCCGCTGAGCGAGTTGTGCGCTGGACTTGCAACCCGCTACCTAAAATCACACTTCAATGAAAATACCAAACAAGCCGCGGATAACGTGAAAACGCTTTTTTGATGACGAACTTGGCAAACGTTTGAAGGCTTACCATTTAGGGGCATGCAGCAAGAATGCCGTTTTCTTAATTAAAGAAGAAAATTTTTTGAATATATAGGCACCGAAAAGAGTACGTTAAGAAAAAAATAAGAGTCATAAGAAATCCTAAGATCAACTTCAATTACATTTAAACATTTTATATATAAATTATATAGAAAGAGAAATTTCTGCATTATCGACTCATGAATGAGCTAATAATAATCAGAGGTGTACCAATTCAGTGCTACTCTGTAACTCTCATATGACGCGTAGTATTTACCGCTAAGGTGCTAGACTAATTCTCCGCATATAATATGTACGCTTCGATAATGTTTACTGGGTACAAAAATGTTCATATTCTCTCAATAAGTTAGTGAGAGCGATTTTTTCTCGCTTTTCAACTCAAAATAAATTTCTCAGCAATGTTATTAACGCTCTCATGAAACGAGCAGATGTTAATGAGCAGTTGAATTGATGGTCATTTAAGCATTTCCAACACATTTGCTGTATGGGTGTCTAAGAGCTGGAGTGAACATTTAGTAGGATGGAAAAGGTTATACAAAATTGCGCTCTTCCGATATCAACAGAGCGCCTGATTGGGCTGTTCTTAGATATGGAAGAGAGCATTATGTAATTACGTCGTGGGAAGAATAAAGGAATGGCTGACGATCATGGGGCTGGAGATGTCTATCAACAAGGCAGACGTGGTTTTGGCGAGCTCAGAGCGGATTGTGGATGAGCTAGTCCTATCCATAGGAGATTATCAAATAAATCCAAAGCCTTTCTTGAAATATCTAGGAGTAAACATTGACTTAAAACTAACTTTGAAGGAGCACTTCAGGGCGGAGGGGAGACATTTTCTAGAGTTAGTGGAGCCCTAGCGCGAACAATTCCCAATATCGGCGGCCCAGGCGAAGCTACCTGTCAGTTATTATCCAACGTAACCAGCCCTATAATATTAATTGCAGCACCAGTATGGCACGGATCTAAAAGCGAAAACATGGAGAAATAAATTACCACCTCACACAGATATTGAGTGGGCACGGCGGCTTCAAGGAATATCTACATAAGCTTGGGATAGAGGAGGATCCTTTCTGTCCACACTGTCCCTCCGAATTGGAAAGCGCAGAACATGTAATGTTCCACTGCCATCGTTTTCACGGCGAATGACTCTCTGTTTCAGAGTTTTGGAGAGGAGCCTTCCATTGGGAATTTAGTTCCCCGAATGTGCGGACAAATAGATTGTTGGACTGCTGTGAGCAAGATGGCCTTTATAGTTATGACGAAATTGATGCATGCTGAAAGGGAGCGCAGAGAAATTCGCATGCAAAGCAGTGGCGACTATATCAATTGTCAAGGCTTCATACCTTCCCATATTAGTCACAAAACTTTCGTCGTTATTTCCTACAGCTCAGATGACCTTAGATAAATATGAATGTAGTTTTTTAAAAATGTCGGTAATATATGCACAGCTCAAGGAAGATTCTAAATTTATGCAGCAGCTGAATTTTCTCTTACATTGTCCCTTTCTTTCCCGCTTTTGGAGATGTGGAGCTTTCTTAGCTTAGTCAGATTACATGGGGCCTATGCATGAAAATGGAGAGCTTGCTTAGATCAGATTCCTCAAGCAAACGTAAATTTTACTTAGATACTAGAATCTAAGCAACATTTCGCCTTTTATAGATACGGCCCATTCTCTCAGCCCGGTACTTAATGAATTCATTATCCTCTTAGTATATGGGTAAGTCATTTCGCTACCAATAAATACTCATCAAATTGAAATCAAATCGAAATGCCCACAATCACATTCTGCACTAATTTTTACGATGACATCAAAAACAAAAAAAAACGGAAAAGCAAATCACCGAAAAGCTCTTAAGTGGAAAATATCGTAAGATCTGCAAGAGCAAGAAATCAGAATTGATGATTATTGCTTTTTGACAGCCAAACAACAGAAGAATATCAAAAGAAATCAAAAAGATAAAGAGAAACTCACAAACTTTCGATAAAAATAAAAGAATCACGAAATTACGCACGAAGACTTCTTAGACCAAAAGTGAAAGTCGGACAAACAATTATGACCGGCAACACTTGCGGAAATGTCTTCAATGCAATAAACACGAAGGACAATAAAATTTCTGGACATACCAAGTGCATGTGTATGAATACAGTTAAAGCTGTAACTTTATGATTGCGCTTCCCCTCCGTCGTACGTTCGTGTGTGTGCCGTTAGTTGTTCCAAGACATTGAACGGCCTAAGTGACCTGAGCCCTCATAAAACTGCAAACAGCTGCAATTTTGTTTGATGTTTCTAAGGGGGTAGAGGCATAGAGATGGTAGAGTAAATAATTACAACAACTATTTATACAGGGTTCAACAACGGTATTTATAGGTCAAAGTTTTCCACTTCTGCCCACTAAACAGAGAAAAGTTAGTAAAATTGTACGCAAACTGCCAATGTCGCGTCAATGAAATTTGATCGGAAATCATAAGCTAGACTAAGTTTGAACGAGCCGGTCCGTGAGGACCTTACATATACTGAATGAGTCCATAGTGACACCAGAAGTTTGCCCAAAGATCTAAATGAAAGCACCTATTAGAATGTAGCCTATGTTATAAATAAACTGTGTCCTCTTGCCAAATACTAAAAGCTTTCTAGAATCAACTTGCGGTCTCCATTTTGTAGTTGGGCCCCTCCTAAAGTTGAAGTCTTAGCTTTGCGAGCTCAACACTTTAGCAAAAAACGTGCTCGATCTCCCCTTCTCCAAGCCTACATGTAAAGTCATTGACAAAATCTAAATTAAAAGTATGTAACGCCAGCAGGCTGTACTCAGAATATCCAACGTAACATCACAGTCCACTCTTTTCAGTGGTGAGAATAACTTTGTTAGTTTGAGGTTGTAAGGCCTGCACATGGTGTGCGTCACTTTTTAGCCACGCCCTTTGTTCCACACCTTTCCTCTTTGGTCAATAATATGCAGCTCTCGACTTGTTTCAATCTCGTCTAATCTGTTTGCGACATCTGCGGTACAACCTTCGAGGGATGCACCCTGTTTAGCTAACGCATCCGCCTTTTCATTTCCGTCTATTCCTGATCTGGCAGCTTATATGACTGGTTTATTTGCTGATCAGCGCAGTATACGGCAGACCTTACTCCTTCGATTACTTTAGAACCATCGATGTACACTTGTATCGCCTCGTCTGCCATTTACGCCAAACTTCCAACTCTACTGTGGCTCTAAGAGACACTTTGAGGCACTGGTAGACAACAAGGTTGTCTGTTTGTCAAATTTTTTGATGACACTATGCAACAGTGGCCGTATGGTCTGCGCTCGAGCTGCCCGGAAGCACTTAGTCTCGTTGCAGTTATTTGCGCTGCGCTTTTCGCGACTTTTGCCAGCTTAAACATTTCTTTTACCTATCCTTTTAGACGACTTACATAGACCATGGTGGCTTTGCTTTTCTTTCGAATCTTCTTACAAGTTTTGTTCTAGAAGTCATAAACGTCCTTTATAGGAAGTTATTGTATTCCTCCAATTCTTTTATATTGACAACTTCTGGGTTGTCCCAGTTTTGTCTCTATATGTTGCTAGAATTTGGACCTGTTCGTTGACCTAGGGTCCCTTCTCTACTTTCTATAAGGGGATGCGGAAGCTGATATACGCATGGTCTGAGAAGCTTGGCCTATAAAGAACTCTACAATCATACTTTGTCTTCAGCTGTTCGGCATTGACAGCGAAAGAGGAACTCTAATTATCTGGTTTTGGGGAATCGAATATCGGCATTACTTTAGGCACATACAGAGCCTGTTTATGAGCACACTTTAAATACAGTGTTGTTTTTTGTTAACCGTCAGGAAAGAGTTCAGCGTCAACGCAGACACGGTCAGGGATTTTACGTTCATTGGTCTTCAAGTACACGTGTGAGCTTTCCTGATTATGTCCTCATGAGAAATTCATTACTTCACTCCATAAAATCGACAGCCTTTACCGACTTCTTCGTTGTCTCTCCCGCTCACCAGTGTCGGTCCACAGTTGAATGACATCTGAAATTAAATCTTTTCAAAAAGGGCAAGGGTTTCTGCTTGTCTTGTGGTGAGATTTCTGAATGAATTTTTATCGGATTCGCATCCCATTTCTGTCATATACACATCATGAGTGGAATTTCCAACCCAGGTATGCTTGCTACCGCGTTCAATCAATTTGGTGGAGCTACAATATTTTTACTCAGAAAATTTGGTTCAAATTAACTCAGATATCTTAATAAACCTCGACGTCGAACCGCCCAGCGGTTGCGCAGCTGTTGCCCCTCAAATAACATTCGCTTACTACCACAAACCTCGACCACTCTCAGTCCTCTCTCTCTCAGTCGTCTACTGCAGCTCAACTATTGTTAATGGGTGGGCGAGTGGACTTTTGGTACACCCTGTATAATGATGACAAGTGATAAGGGGAAAAACGCGCCGAGGAAACTTTTCACAAGCTAACATCCAACATTGTTTTACCGTAGTATCAATATAATAATATAGAAAAATATTGATGGTCATTTTGAACTAAGTGCAAAATAATAGCAGTGACTGTACATGTGAAGCACGTATGGCAAATAAATATTGTAGCAAAGACAGCAACAAGAACAATAAAAAGAAGGCCTTTGACAATCATAAAACTAGTTACACTATGTCATACTAGTAAATTCGAGCACGTAAGGCAGGAAGACGGCCAACGGACGGACGGATCGAGCTTATATACGTGTTTAATGCTCATCTTCGCAATAATGCTTTTTACTGTGAATTAAATTATTCTGCTAATAACTTAAATTGTATTATAATTTTATTTTGAGGTGATTAAATATAAACGATTGTTTGACCTTCTACTACTGTTATATAAACTCTTTTTAATTGAAATTTATTTTCTATTTTTTAGTTCGGTTTGCTATAAAAGCGTTTTTTTTTAGTTTTTTTAAACTATGAGGTGGGTTTTGTCTAAGGCTGGGGTAACGCTCAGTCAATCGAGAGTCGAGTAGAGGTCCCACAAACCCCTACTGAATAAATACACGATATTTATGTGTTACGAACACACGCATCCACGGCTGGAGATATTAGGCGGGCAGCAGCTTTCCGTCGCAAGATGGCGAGGGGGCGGAGCGGCGACTAACGGTCGTTGGAGGAGGGGAGGTTCGGTAGGGCGGTTGAACGGTCGGGTAACGGGCGGACTCGTACGGCGGTACGGAAGCAGCGGCGGGATAGAAGCAACGGTTTAACGACGGTAGGATGGCAAGCGGTCAGTGGCTAGTGTAGCAGCTGCGGGACGGATGCCTCGGCTTAACGCTGGTAGGGTGGCAGACGACCAACGGTCGTCGTAGCAGCGGCGTGACGAATGCAGAAGCTTAACGGCGGTAGGACGGCGAACGACCAACGGTCGTCGTAGCAGCGGCGGGATGGATGCAGCGGCTTAACGGCGGTAGGACGGCAGATGGCAAACAGTCGTCGTAGCAGCGACGTGACGGATGCAGCGGCTTAATGGCGGTAGGATGGCGAACGGCCAACGGTTAGTGTGGCAGCGGCACCAGAGGGGCGACGATGTGACGGCAGTGGCGGTGGGCTACGGAGCGCGAACCAGCGCTGCGGTGAGAGGGGAAGTAGGCTGGTGATGGTGGTTACCTGGACAGCGGCGGCTCGTTCCGGAGGGGTCGGTTGACGGTATCGGATTGATCGGTAGTCTTCGGCCGGATCGGTAGTCCGCGGGGTCGGTCACCTGGGGAAGAGACTGCGAGGACTCGTTAGTGCTGGTTTCACGGCTGGACACCCCCGCCTCCCTACTTGCACACTAGTAGAAGGTGCGTAAGGGGGGACGGAGTTGTACCAGCCGGGGCACCGTGGGTCGACCCGCGGGCGGAGGGGAAGTGCACCTTAACGGCACAGCGGTAGCCCCTGTGCGCACGCATCGGCTCACGGCTGAAACCAGAGCTATGGAGATAGGTCGTGCGGTCGTTCGGGCAGAGGGTCATTCCTTACCGGACCAGGGCGACGGAGGGAAAAGTAGCCCGAAGACACCACTCTCGTCGTGCTGGTGCAGCAAGGGGTGACTCGCGCCACGGCCGCACCCTCTTCTCCCTAGCTAACTAGTGGGAGTAGTCCCACCGCTCCGGCCAGCCTATTAAACCAGAGCTGAGGAGGAAGGGTGCTTTGGGTCATTGAGGCGGCGGGCCGCTCAAGCACCAAGGTGGCCGACGGAGGGAAAAGTAGTCCGAAGACACCACTCGCGTCGTCCAGCCCTGGTGGAGGGTGACCCGCGCCATGACGGCGCCCCTACCATGCAGCCCGAGCTGAGGAGGGGAGGAGGGTATTTGGTCATTGAGGCAGCGGGCCGCTCAAGCACCAAGGTGGGCGACGGAGGGAAAAGTAGTCCGAAGACACCACTCGCGTCGTCCAGCCCTGGTGGAGGGTGACCCGCTCCATGACAGCGCCCATTCCACTCAGCTAGCTAGCCGAAGTGGTTATTTTGTCTTTAAAAAGACAACCACTCCCCTGGCTCACCTGCGGGGACTGAATTGCGAAAATGCTAATTCGATGTTTATAGGGGTGGTGCCGCAAACTTGTTGAGAAGTCAACACACAATTATTGTGATTTTCATTGGTTTGCTATCAGTGGTTGTTGACTATGCTATAAAAGAATAAGTACAAGTGGTTGTTGGCTATGCTATAGGAAAATAAGTACAGGGAGGTTCAGGTTTAAGTGAATAAGGAAATACAGGGGGTTACGTTATTGTAACGCTACGTTACAAAACTGTTATTTATTTTTAATTATTTAGTTCAAGTAATTTTAAAAGTTTTAGTCGAGAGTGATGAAACCTCGAAACGCCAGCGGTCCCTACGGCACCGAAAAGGGCCAGGACGCAGGGAGGCTGGACGCGGTCTTTCGCCGAAATTGCCAAGGGTCGGCAGATCATTGGCATTATAGACCAGAGCAGCGAAGATGGCAGGATCCCGAAACAACAGTGGAAGTGGATCGAGGCTGCGCTCGCTACGGTGACCGTTAAGGTTAAAAAGACAACCCTGGTCCACCGCCATCTTACACCGATGCAGGGTAGTTCCAGGGCAATGTCAAGCTAATTGCCTGTGACAACGCCAGGTCGGTCAACCTCTATAGGGCCGCCGTCACGCTGATAGGGTGGTATATCCGGGCGAGCGCCTCAAGGTAGTGGAGGCGCGTGATATCCCCTCACGACCAAGGGCTAGAGCCTGGTTTCCATAAACGCCAACGGACCCAGCTGACATTCTGAAGCTGCTCCAGGTATACAACCCGCCACAGGTTTGGAAGTCAACCCGGATAAGACCGAGCTTGTTCTCTTCACGAGGAGGTACAAAGTACCAAAGCTTACATCGCCAAGAATTGGGGGTACGTCCTTAGCGTTTAGCGATCAAGTCAAGTATTTGGGAGTCATTCTGGATAGGAAGCTATTATGGAGTGACCATATAGTGGCGAAATCCAAGAAGGCAACAGCAGAGCTCTTAACCTGCAAGAGGGCAATTGGCACCTCCTGTGGATTCTCTCCTAAGGTGACCTACTGCATTTACACAGCAATTTTGCGCCCGATTCTTCTTTATGGTGCCTTGGTCTGGTGGCCTGCACTAGCTAAAAGTACCTATTTTAAAATGCTTCAAAAGGTGCAACGGAGATCCGAGCTCTGCATCACCGGGGCTCTCGGCTCCACTCCAGATTCCGTTACATAAATACATGGATACATAGATACATAAATAGATACAGGCCAAGCTAATAAAAGCGTGTTAAAAAGGGCTCCAGTATGCTCTTTCGTAGATGTGCCATGCATCCACTTCTATCATTAATAAAGGAATGTGTTTTTCGCATTATGTGCAAGGTTTCAAATTTATGGCCATTTGGGGTGGTCACAAGTTCAATTGACCTTATGTCCGTTAACAGATGTGACCCCACCATCACATTATTGCATTGTCATCGAGCCTTGATATGTGTGCAAAGTTTCAATCAAACTTATGGTCATTAAAAGTGGTAATAAGGCCAATTGACCTTATGGCCGTTGACCTTATGTCACCACACCATAACATTAATGCATTGTTATCGAGCCTTTATACGTGCTCAAAGTTTTAATCAAACTTATGGCCATTCAAAGTGGTAATAAGGCCAATTGACCTTATGGCCGTTGATCTTATGTCACCACACCATCACATTAATGCATTTTCATCGGGCCTTGATACGTGTGCAAAGTTTCAATCAAACTTATGGCCATTCAAAGTGGTAATAAGGCCAATTGACCTTACGGCCGTTGACCTTATGTCGCCACGCCATCACAATAATGCATTGTCATCGAGCCGTGATACGTGTGCAAAGTTTCAATCAAACTTATGTACATTCAAAGTGGTAATAAGGCCACTTAACCTTATGGCCGCTGACCTTGTGCCACCACACCATCACATTAATGCATTGTCATCGGTCCTTGATACGTACGCAAAGTTTCAAATTAATCAGACTTCTAGAAACCGGTGAAAACTAAGCTCAAAGATTCCGTGACATAGATACAGGCCAAGCTAATAAAAGCGTGTTAAAAAAGGGCTCCAGTATGCTTTTTCGTATATGTACCATGCATCCACTTCTATCATTAATAAAGGAATGCGGTTTTCGTATTATGTGCAAGATTTAAAATCTATGGCCATTTCGGGTGGTCATAAGTTTAATTGACCTTATGTCCGTTAACTTTATGTCACCCCACCATCACATTATTGCATTGTCATCGAGCCTTGATACGTGTGCGAAGTTTCAATTAAACTTATGGCCGTACAAAGTGGTAATAAAGCCAATTGACCTTGTGGCCGTTGTCCTTATGTCACCACACCATCACATTAATGCATTGTCATTGACCCTTGATACGTGTGCAAAGTTTCAATCAAGCTTATGGCTATTCAAAGTGGTAATAAGGCCAATTTACCTTACGGCCGTTGACCTTATGTCACCACACCATCACATTAATGCATTTTCATCGAGCCTTGATATGTGTGCAGAGTTTCAATCAAACTTATGGCCATTCAAATTGGTAATAGGGCCAATTGACCTTATGGCCGCTGACCTTATGTCACCACACCATCACATTAAAGCATTGTCATCGGTCCTTGATACGTATGCAAAGTTTCAAATTAATCAGACTTCCAGAAACCGGTGAAAATTAAGCTCAAAGATTCCGTTACATACAGGCCAAGCTAATAAAAGCGTGTTAAAAATAAGTCGTGCTTTCCTTCCTAACGCTATAACTCCAGAACGCACAAACCGATTTCCACGGTTTTGTATTCGTTGGAAAGGACTCGGGCTCCGTGAGGTTTATAAATAAAAACAAATAAATAAATGTAAGGCGCGATTACCTCCGAAGAGATCTAAGGCCGAGATTCTCTTCCAATTTGCGTCGTGCTCCTCTTGATTTTCCCTACAAATTGGCCGGACGGGACCTACATGATTTATGCCGACTCCGAACGGCATCTGCAAGGCAGATGAGTTTTCACTGAGAGCTTTTCATGGCAGAAATACACCCGGAGCGCTTGCCGAACACTGCCGAGGGGCGGCCCCGCTTAGAAAAATTTTCTTCTAATTTAAAAACCTTATTTCTAAAATGTTTGATGTTGCTTTGCCCGGAGTGCGAACCCAGGGCATACGGCGTGGTAGGCGGAGCACGCTACCATCACACCACGGTGGCCGCCACCGGTGAGGTTTATAGTAAAGAAAATTCAGGATCGATGCACAGGGGCTCGAGATATAAGCTAAAATTTGAACCCGGGTACCCCTAGAATGTGTTTATAGAATATGGATATCAAATGAAAGCTGTTGATGAGTGCTTTAGTAGAGGGTAATTTTCGTACCCCTGGGTGACTATGGTCTCGCGATATAGGCCAAAACGTGGAACCGGGTACTCTTGTTTTTATAGAATATGGATAACAAATGAAAACTGTTGATGATTGCTTAAGTAGAGAGTAATGTTCATACCCCTGAGTGACTAGGATCTCGAGATATAGGCCAAAACGTGCACCCGGGTACCCCTAGAATTTGTTCGTATTATGTGGATAACAAATGCAAGCTGTTGATGAGTGCTTTAGCAGAGGGTAATTTTCATATCCCTGGGTGACTAGGGTCTCGAGGTATAGGCCAAAACGTGGACCCGGATACACCTAGAATATGTTTTTACATTATGAGTATCAAATTGAAGTTGTTGATGTATGCTTTAGTACAGAGTAAGTTTTACACCGCTGGGTGACTAGGGTCTAGAGATATAGGCCAAAACATGGACCCCGATACCCCTAGAATGTGTGTATTATGCATACCAAATGAAAGCTGTTGCTGAGAGCTTTAAAGTAATTTTCATTGTGATATTCAATTTAGTCGCATCAACCTAGCAAAACTGATAAATATGCATGCGAAGCCGAAATAAAGACATGAATTTATAATACCCACATACCTATTTACATACGTCCTATTCGATTTGCCCGAAATTTGGTATATAAGTTTGCCTATATTAGTATTTACGATGCTTTTTTCCGGAAAGTAGACCAGAGACGGACTGGGACTGGGATTAGGTCTAGGACTGGTACTGAGACTGAGACTGAGACTCGGAGTGGGACTGGGACTGAGACTCGGAATGGGCCTTGAACAAAATACATACCACCCTCGGGGACTGGCAATAAGATATGAAGAAGAATGAGAAAAACTTGAGAGAAGAGAAAAGAGAGAAGGGGACTGAGAAAGAGATAGAATGAGACGAAGATGGAGATAGATGAAGCGAAAAATTGGGAGGGAGGAGTGAATACAAAGATAAGGAAAAAGTGTAGAGGGGCGAGGGCAGAGTTAAACGAGAAAGCTTATTCAAATGTATGCAGATAGACCAAATTTGCGGCAGAACAACGTCTGCCGGGTCTGCTAGTATACCATAAATTTGCGAAAAATTTTTGTATAAAGAAATTATAGCAAATCTTATACAGTTTAGAGAAGGAAAATAAAACTACATTTTCAAGAAAAAAAGTTACACTTGGGTCAAAAACTTTTCGGCCTGTGTCCGCTTTTGTCAGCGACGTATTTCATTGCACTTTTCTGTGAAATTCTTCTTAACGAATCGTCTCAAGGTTTACCGCATAGTCTGCTTTAGCACTGTATTTTAACAAGTCATAAGATATATTCTTCTGTATTACATACAACGCATAGCCTTGTCCACTTGTGTTTATCATTACAAACTGTCCAACCAAAAAAGAACCTCTCCTGCTCAATTATGGCAATTTATGTTGCATACATGCAGCCGCACAACCGTATTCCCACGGCAACCAGATACGCGTAGTGATCGTTCGACCAAGCATTTTTTACTTTTTTCCTTAAGCTTCGTACTCCTTCGCTCTTTACTTTCTCTTACTTTGTGATTATAATTTATGTGCCTAAATGTATACATGCATATATACTCGTTCGAACTGCAAGCATACTTTTGGGCTACTTTATTGTCCATTACAAGCCTTCTGTAGAAATCTATAAATTCGAGGATTTAGTGCACATTTTTATTTGTTAGCTATCATTTAGCACAAAAAAAGAGTCACACATACGAAGGTTCTTGAGCCGAAAGCACAAAAATGGCCAAAAGTAAGTAAATATGACTGTCATAATTTCTAATAATTTCTATTATTATTATGCCACTGCTTTTAGGTGGCTTGCGGTTACTCATAGCGAAGTTTTCGCTCAATAGTTTGCAATTAGTATTGAGGCTCTACTTGTCAGCATTTAATGGAATTTTATGTTTTTTCTATGTGTGCAGTCATATTTAACGGTATTTAATAGCTATTTATTATTTCTTTAGTTATATAAGTGGTTGATACTTTGCAATGTAAAGCAAAATGGTAGTGGGCTTTTCACACTATTACTGCCAGTTTTGAAATTGCTCCAGGATAAAGTTGATAGTTGTTATATTATGGCCCTTCTTGGGAAAGAATATGTGGCTATGGATGAAACGACGCTGCCACAGAACTTTATCTGATGGGACCCAAGAAACGCCTGCGTGCCTGCGGTAACACTCAGTCTATACAGACTCAAGTAAATGTCTCACTTCCGTTACGAGCTTTTGAATTAACGTTCATAGTTTGTGGCTGCATTCATAGAATATGGGCGGAAAAGAAAAGGAATGAAAAGGATAAACATTTATTCAATAGACAATTGGTTCTATCTATTTACTGTACGTATGAGGTGGCAGAACTTCTTCTATATAGCTGCATCACATAAGCTATGAGCTGCTTTGAGGGTTTTGATCAGAAGTGTAAGCATTAGCTATAATTCCCTTCATGATCTCCCCTAGAGCAAGTATAAAGTTCTCGGCCAACATCTACATTTGCGCCTTACAGCTTTCTCTTAGTTGATGTTATTAAAGCGGCAGCGCATTTTTAGTGCGTTGGTCCCGCATTTACAGAGACCATGAATGAAACAGTCTCCAATGAGGTTGATGAGGTTAGGTAATATTTAACTGCCCGCTTATAAAGACTTCACATTGACTTCATGTATCCATAGTGCTACCAGAATTTGTTTGAAAACCAAACTTAAAACTCCAACCAGGCACGTTAAAAAATAAATCCGTCCTCTTGGAAAATACTAGAAGTTTCTGGGACCTAGCTTGGTAGCTGCCTCGAGATCTGACAACACTGCCGCTTCTAGGAGCTGGAGCCTTGAAAGGGTGTGCGCATAACAAGAACACAGAATGCGCTCAACACAGTTTTTTCCTGCAGCTCGCACTTCCTTCATCTGCGGTTATTGACGAGACCTAACTTATAAGTTATGACGCCAGAAAGCAGTGTCCAGTTTACGCTTGCCTCTTCAGCGATATAAGCAACTTTGTTAGTCTAGCGTCATAAGATTTTCATCTGACCTTAGAAATTTTGCAGCCCGCGGTTCTTGCATCATACGCACCTCGTGTCTCCTTTTGACTTCTTTCAAATGAATTGGGAAGTCTAACGTCGACTCGTCGAGCGCTGCACTCTCCCTTGTCAACTCATAAGTCTTTTCGTTAACTCTTATCCCTTTATGACCGGAAAACCAATACAGATGTATGGTGCGCTTGGGCGTACTCTTTATTTTCTTCAGAACTCCAGTAGCGCTAGTTCTAGGCTAAGTTAGGTTAGGTGGTAGCTGCCCTGATAAGGCAAGCTCACTTGGACAACATGAAGGTCCGTTGTGATACCACACACAGTAAAATAACGGTGAGGTAGATATAGCTACTTAGAGAATCGTTGGGTAGCAACGATAGAGTTCCATATGATACTGATCTCAACCTTGGAAAAATCCCCGGGAGATCCAAGTGAGTCGCAGCCGAAGTACTTTCGCCTATTTCTGGCAAAAGCTGGGCAATCAAGCATAAAGTTATTTGATAATTCCACCTCATCATCCTCCATACATCTGCAGCAGGATGGAGTTTCCAGTATATTGAGATGTACCACATGGATACGCAGGGGACAGTGCCCTGTCAAAACCCCAATGACCATTGACAGGTGAGCCTTAGTGAACCAAATTATTTCGAAAGAAGAAAAGAAAGATATTGCTACCCTGCAAGAGGTGGTGTCCGCCCAACGTTTGCTGAGCTGACTCGAGGACCAGCTATGGAGTAGCAAACCACAGGTGGCCAGCGGAATCCCAAAATCCCTACAGCCATCTTCATCCGGTTCAGTTGTACCGATGCGGGCTAAGAGTTCGGCTTGACAGTTGCCCGGGATATCACTATGGCCCTCGACCTAGATAATCTTAATTACCAAATAGTTCGATGCAACCCCAGGCCACCCCCGATCGGACTGTAGTTGAACTCAAGGCCTTGATAGACGCTTGGCTATCAGAGTAGATGTTGAATTCCCTAACCTTAGTAGCACTGGATAGCATTTGATGCACCGCATCCTTAATCGCAGCAAATTCCGCTTGGAATATACTGCAGTGATCAGCCAACTTAAACTTGAGGCTTACATTTAGCTCTTGGCAAAAACCCCAACTTCGACCCATCCGGTGGAATGACTGGGGTGAAAGTTGTATAGGGAACAGTTATCGTCATACAATAGCCCGTCCTGTCCGGGATAAAGTCGAACATAGTAAGAAGACTAGAGTGTACGAAGTCAGAAAGCCCATATCACAAAGCCTGACCAACGACTAGGCACGGCCACGGCCCGCAATATCTACTCGATATATGTTCAGCATGACATTCAATTCCAAGGTAGGTGTTGTTCTGAGAGCACCACAGATACCGATCAGCGCCGTCCGTTGCACTGACACTAACATTTTGGGGGTGCCCGCCATGTCGAGTGCTTTCCATCAGACCAGCACACCATAGAGCAGAATGCGATAGCTCTAAAAAGGATAACGAATTTGAATAATCAGCCTTTTTTATACTCATTTCAAGAGCATTCGGCCCATCCCGGCCCACGAAACAAACATTTTACATTGTCTGAGACAACATCATTCCTTAGCTTAGGCTGTCATACACTATACGCATATGTGTAGGTAGCAAGAGTCTTTAAAGCCGTTCACAGGAGCCATGGCGGATGATTTCCAAAAACTGAAAGCGGCTACGTGCAAGCCCCCTTGAGACAACAATGATTTTTACATGCATGATTTTGTTCATCTCAAGATTCGCTTATCCTGCCTTATATAAAAAAATCACCCAAAACAAAATTGCAGACCAAATTTATAGCATCCCATTAAATTCTTATATTTTATCAATTTCTTTATCTTCCTTTGGCCAGAGCCCAATTATATGTCATCCCCATTAAGATCAATGGTCGTTTAGGGATG
The DNA here is from genome assembly GCF_040869045.1 of Eurosta solidaginis. Classification (NCBI taxonomy): domain Eukaryota; kingdom Metazoa; phylum Arthropoda; class Insecta; order Diptera; family Tephritidae; genus Eurosta; species Eurosta solidaginis. The sequence continues at coordinate 38,286,276 of NC_090322.1, read as the reverse complement.
GAAAGAGGTCAATTCAATCATCTCGAAAATTGATAACATCCCATTTACAAATGACATCGAACCGTTACTCAATCAAATAGCGGTAGAAAAAAAACTAAAACAAATTATATGATAATGAAACGCACGCACAAAACGAGAGAGCATAGAAAAATAAATGTCGTGACCTAAAAATATGCTATGGCAAATTTGTATGGAAAATCACAAAAAAGTGAAATCATAAAAAACGAGGGCATAAAAAATCAAAGCATAACAAATGAAAAGTAAAGCAAAGAAGATGGAGAGGGAAGTAGATGGTTAACAAAAAAATAGATAGATAGTATTTAAAATTTTAAGCACGCACAACATTATTGAATACAGGCAGTTGACCACAGAGCAATTGAATATTCGAACAGCAAATGACGCCTAAAAGTATGCTCTATTAGAGTGTTTGCTGTTTTATATGTGTGTGTATGACGCTAACTGTGTACTGCGCACCATGGCGCAGGAAAGAATATTTGCTTACTTAATTGGCGCTTAAACGTTTAAACAGTTATGCAGCGTGGGGACAGCCTCTTCTTCTGCTTTCATAGGCAGTTTCCGATCACAAAATTGTTTCTTATCGGGAACATCATCTTTCATTCTCATCACATGACCTAGTCAGCGTTGTTGTTTTAATTCGCTGGACCATGATGGTGTCTGCATAAAGCCCGGTGCTTATGCTCTCGGTGAGATATGCTCCCACTGCTCCAGCATTGGGTTGCATTGTGCTCTCAAACAGCTGGTGTGTGAGTCGAGTTGCGAAAGCATTTGCAGTGTATTGCTGCTGCGCGGAGGCGGGCGCGTACTTTGAATGCAACGAGTTAATGAACCGAGTCGATGTTAGGTACTCGAATCGTGATTACATCTAAAACACTGGAGTCATGCTGTCCGTCTATCATAACGTGGTCGTGGATCTGATTGCCTGTGTTTCGTTCGGGGGGACAGCCATGTAGTTTGATGCATGCCTTTATGTTTAAACCTGGTGCTGACTATGATCATCTTTCTAGCAGCGGGAAAATCAATCAGCCGTGGCGTCAAAAGCACTTTCTCTTCCCACTCTTGCCTTGCAGTCGCCACGCACGACGGCGGGACAGCGCTCGTTTGTGTGTTCAAGACGCTCGTAGAATGGGTGCTTCAAATTAGCGTCCTTCTCCTTCGTCGAGATGTGGGCGAAGATAAATGAAATGTTAAAAAATTTTGATTTTATTCAGATAGCGTTGAGGTGTTCGTTCACAAGCATGAATATCAGTATTTAGCGACAAAGTCGCCTTACCAAGACAAATCCAACACTGAAACTACGCTTATTTGAAACGCCGCTCCAGCGGATGGATGCGATGATGGCTTTTGCTTTCACGTGTACATTTATGATACGCATTTATATAGCGAACCGCTTGACACAAGACAGACGCCTGCTCGCCCTTAAAACGACTATGACAGTGTGCCCTAGCTAGGTTGTCGCCTACTGACATTAGTTCACCGCCAAACGGATGCGCAGTGGCTACGCAGAGAAAACTTGGCCGCAAGCGACCGGAAGTAGTGAGCTGCTTGAAACGCATGGAAGAGCATGGTCCGGCCTCCTTTCTAGAAAAGTAATATATTTGACAACGAAAAATGTCAAACACCCCAAGGTACAACGCCTGAAAATATGCGTTTCTTGCTTACACTTGAATATAAATAAGAGTGATTTGTTTTTTGACGTGAATTTGTGTGTATGTGTGCCAATGTGTATTCACTCATTCTCTAAGCGTTACATGCCACCAATGACCAGCTAACGTGCGCTCGTGCCTGTCCTTCAGTGTATGAGATGGTATTAGTATGTGTGTGTGGTTATTGTTCACCCGTCAAGTCAATTCCCAAAGTTATTTTTTCAAAAATTTTCAATAGATACATATTTATTTTTTTTCTCCATGCGAGCTCCATTTTTGTGTTTTTTTTTTCACTCTGAACATCAGCACAACAAAGACACAATCAACTGTTGTACACGCTCATTGGCATGTTGTTTTTGTTGTTCCTGCCACAATTGTTTGAATACAATACACAATGACTGTCCATTTCACTTTTTGTTTGACCTTACTAGCCCAGGGATTTTAATGTTGTTGTGGTACAATGCTCTTTATTTTCTTATCGAAATTTTTTGGGATAAAAACACCGCTACCTTTGCTGCTGTTGTTGTTTAAACTTTGTGGTTAACTTATTTAATTTTGTTGTTATTATTCATTGTACGGAAATTGTCGTTGGAAAACAAGTGGAATCAAGTTAAGTGATTTGCTATGTGATATTTGCAGCCTGGAATGGGCAAAGGATGGTAAAAGGCAAATTGATTAGGTAAATGGGATGTGAGAGGTAATTGTATGTATGTGCTAAGTATTGACGTATTTGATGTCGTCGCTTAAAACGAAGTTTAGGTTGGGTTGAACTGGGCGCTCAGTAAAGACCTCACATAGACTGAATGTATCCATAGTACTACCAGAACTCGTTTCAAAACCAAACGGAAAATCCGCAATTAGGAACCAGCACCAAAGTTTATCTAGGACCTTACGTTACTGTTGCCCGAGATCTGTGAACTCTGCCGCGCCTAGTAGAAGGAGCCTTGACCTCTCGAGCACAGGACACGAATACAGAACGTGCGCAACCGTTTCTTCCTTCAGATCGCACTCCCTACATTTGCTGTTACTGACGAGCCCTTACTTAAAAGTATGTGGCGCCAGAAGGCAGTGTCCAGCTAGTATGCCCATTGTGACCCTTAAATCTTCTTTCTTTAGAAACACGAACAACTTTGTGTATTTAATATCGTAAGATTTGCACATGGTCTTAAACATTTCTCATCACAGCGCTTCTGTCCCCGCCTTTCTTACTTGATGCAAAATTTGCAACTCGTGTCTTATTTTAATTTCTCCCAAAGGAATTAGGACACCTAGCGTCGATTCATCGAGTGCTGCACCCTCCTTTGCTAACTCATGGGCCTTTTCTTTATCTCCTTCTCCTTTTTAACCGGCAACCCAGTACAGATGAATGGTCCGACCTGGACGCAGTCAACCAATAGTTCTTTGCATTTCAGGACACTTTTCGATGATGTACTGTTTGAGATGACTGCCTTAATCACCGCCTGACTATCAATATATATATGGACGCACGCTTCCTCCAGAATTACTGCTGCTTTCTTTACGGCTACGATTTTCGCCTGAAAGAAACTGCAGTAATTTGACAGCCTGTAGGATCTACCTATTTCTGCATCGACACAGTAAACAGCAGACCCGACTCCTTCCGTTAATTTAGAGCCACGTACGTATCTAAGTTCCCTGCATAGCTAAGAAGAATTTGCAAGAATAAATCGAGCAATACCACGAGCGCTATTAGATGAAGGCAGGAGTTCTTCGAGCCATTTGAAACCAAGCGGGACCTCGTACAAGGCAACACCTTTCCGTGCGGTTTCTTTAACCTCATTCGACAAGCCAAAAATCACGCTTTATAAGTATGTCATCCTGATGGTCCTGAAATTATAGATGGTTCCGAAGTAAGATTAGATAGCTCTTGAAGTATTTGAGAGAAAATCTCTGGAACATAGCTGTGTCCTTGATGGAAATAGTGTTTATCAAATGTGGTTTAATGTAGAGCAATAGATGAAGGCCTAACTACTTAGCAGGCTTTGTCATGTTATGAGAATGAAAGAAAACTGTGCACCGTTTTTGGCACTCGTTTTTGGCTGCAAATGAAAAGAGACACATCAACTGAGTTGGGAGGCATATGTAGAAAAAGGCTTGACCTCTCTTGGTCTCCAAAATATAGCCTTGGTGGTAAGCGCAAATAATGATGATGATCACAAAGAGCATAACTCATCGCTACTTTGAAGTCGTGTCACCACGCCTAATACTCCTTCTGGCATAACGCGCCTCCTTCGATACATAGCCCTTAGTCTTCATCCTGTCCTGTCTATTTGGGTTGATATAGTTTTATCTGAACGTTCTTACTTCTCAAATCGATCTAGCATTTCGAGCACGCCTGAATGAGCCATAAATCAAATCATCAACATCATGTGATATCATGTGATGTCAATGCGTTTTGAATATAATCTCAAAGAATTTGTGTCCCAAAGTTGTATAAGCGGAAATAAATTAAGTGTAAATCAAACTATTTGAGATGGTTATGAAATGAATATAAATAAAGGAAATAAGAGAAATTTGTGTGCCAAAAATGTTCACGTGTTTCGTAAAAGGTGTAAAATACCTAAAGACATCACATGCATTTAACTCTTTCCGGGGCGGTGGTATGAAATTTATACCACTTATTCAAATATTTTTCCTGCATTTTATGCGCAATAGTATACTTCGTTTACCACTTATACAGGCAAATTTAAGCTTATATTTTCTAAACAAAAAATATAACAAGTATGTGAAAGAGATACATATATATGTTTTTTATGTACAAAATGAGTAAAATAGTGAAGTATTGAAGTGTTACTGAGAATTTATCATATTTTGTAAATAAAAGCACGTGCAACATCGGTTTCCTGCAATTTAAGAAAAATAAAGTGTTTTGAATTAATTACTCATTCAGTGGAATAAAAATAAACAAAAGTGTTAGCGTGGAAAGTGTTTAAAGTTGCTGGTATAAAAAGTATACCACCGCGCATTATATACGTACTTGAATGACAATGGCTAAAAAACTTAAGCAGGGTGATATATACAAAATATTCGAAGCTTTATCTAAATTTCATGATCCTAGTAAATATGTAAAGGTACAACAACGCCAAAGCGATGGTTCTCTCAAAGAAATCGAAAAGCCTGAAATAATACACGAATATAACATGCACATGAATAATGTTGACAAGTTAGATCAGCTAAAGAAGTACTACGAGCTGAATAGAAAAAGCCGCAAGTGGTGGCACCGAATATTTTTTCATTTTCTTGATGTTGCAGCGGTGAATTATTTTATTATTTCTAAAAGTCTAGGGTACCACTTACCCCTTAAGGACTTTAAACTTGATTTGATTTCAATACTATGCAGTTCAGCATCACCACCTACTCTTGGAACCTAAAATAAAAAGCAAGCTAGAGTCCGCATAAAGAAAAACAACCCCTATGTAGATCCAAGCCTATGATCCTCGTCATCCCACCAACCAGTCAGATCAACCTTACGTAGATGTGCGTACTGCAGCACGACAAGCCACCAAAGAAGGACTCAGTGGATGTGCTCCACTTGTAATGTGCCACTTTGCCTCAGCAATACAAAAACTTGCTTCAATGAGACTCTTAAGTAATCCTCGCATTCTATGCGCGATGGTATAAAAATCGCACCACATCCTTGTGCAAAATCCTGTAAGGATAAAATTTTTTTTTACATTTTCTTCACTAAATGTCTTAAATAAATGAAATAAAATAATCTTTGTGTTTAATTTTTAGCGATTTGTTTCAGTGCCCCGGAAACAGTTAACACATGAGGGTGGCCCACATCCAAAAGATTTTAGAGAGCAAAGCTTGAGTATAGAACTAAAAAAGCATTGAGGAAGTGGAAATAATCGACAATGCCACAATTTGTCATGCATACGACGCATAATAAAAAAAGCTCTTGACAGAACACCACAATCGCAGTTCCGAGCACAGACAGCCTAAGTTGAATGAAGCTGCTCCATGGGTATGCATTAGAAGGAGTTACGAACGAAGTCAGTGATGCACAAAGCCAGCAGAGCTTCGAACATAAACGCAACATTTTTTGTTGTAGTATGTGTGTACAAAAAGAATGGAGAAAGAAAATGTGAGCGTAGAAATTACGTATGAGATGTTTACTGCTTGAAATACAAGCGAAAACTGATTCACTACTTGCTCTGCTGAATCTCAATCGCTGCGCCCCAGCTGCGCTTAACGACATGTACGTGAGTGCCGAATAAATTTCCGAAACTCTTGAGGGCATCACTGAACTAAGCGGTAGTGTTGTTGCTGCTTTTAAAAATGCAAATAAATCATTCAAATTGCAAATACACTAAAAATATTTTCTTCTACGCAAGTAGTCAAATTCAGAGTACATAGTACGAGATGTTGAAGACACACACGTAAATAGGATGAAAACAAATTTCCATAAGCCACAGAAAAATATAAAAAAGCGAAAAACAATAAACAAGTAGAGGCATACATTATATTGGAGAGTCGCTCCGCGAATTATGCCGCGCCATCGAAATGATGATTCCTATTATTGCTAAAAAAGGTCTGAAAGAAGTTTCAATATTGTACAAAGTTCCAGAGGAGGAAGCAGTGAAAGTATTAAAGTCAGTATAGCACTTGAACTAATACTAAAACTCCTACCGTCAAGTATCATTTCCCCCGTTATTACCGTCAAGTATTCCTTTTCATGTTGGGTTGAGCACTAGGTTAGGTTTGGGCTGGTATGAGCTGACACTAATTTACTCCTATGCATTGCGTGTAACGCGACTAATTTGAAAGTCAGTGCTTCCAAATTAAACAAAGTATGTAATAGTTCTACAGGCTAACTAACTGTTTGATGTGGTGTGTACCTCAATTGTTAGGCTCTTCAAGCTCGTTAGATTATGCAGCAGCTGCTTAGGCAAAGGGCCTAACAAATAATTGAGTTTTACCACTAACTTTAACTTCTCCAGCCGCTTCGCGTGACGAAAAAAGTCTGCTGGCGCATCCAAATACTCGTCGAACTCCACTGTGTCCTTATAACTGATATCTGCTTGTCTAAGTAAGATAAGATGTACAGTCTCAAAAAATTGATTAAGTGAAAGCTTGTTTTCTGATATAAAACAATCGACGGTATTTTATTCAATAAAACATCTAGATCCCGCGGTTCATATACACAATGAATGTCAAGCTTAAAAATCGCTACGTCGTTCTTTTCACCATGGGACGGTTTCGTTTTAGCTTTAACAGTGACCAAACTAAACTTCTCTTTCAATTTACATTCGAAACCAAAGTAGGCGCATTGGCATAGTTCATTATTGCAGATTTCGGCAGATAGAGGTTGTCTGATTTTAAACTTGTCCAGTTGGTATAACAAAAAAGGTATGACGAGAAGTATCAGTAAAGATCTCAGAAACATTTTTCGTGATTCTCATAAAATAACTTCAAGAAAACTTTTCAAAACCTTCATAGAAATTGAAAGTGTCTAAACACGATGTTTTTGAGTCAAGCGTCAGTTTCGTTGTGCTCCTAAAAATATTTTAGTATAAGTTACACCGATATAATTCGACCTGACTCGCGAAAATAATTTTGTCGGCAAGTCAACACGTGCACAGATGACTCGCGAGTCAGACGCACCGTGTATTGCGCCTATAGCAAACAAACCTTAACAAGAATGGCAAGTGTTACCACGCTATAAAAAATTAGATTTTCCAATTGATTGGCTTCATACAAATACTATGGGCACACGAAAGTTTTGACAGATAGATAACGCTGTCGCTTTTCATTAAACCAATTCTGAGAAATCTACTTCTTTACTTTACTTTAAGTTGTCGTGAAAGCTCAACGTTGGTGGAAGAGTAAAGAAGGCCTTGACAACACTTCATGCATGTAGAAGAATGCTGTGGTGTATGTGGGGTTTATCGCTACCTGGCGGGACATGTAACGAGGCTCAGTGCATTGGTGCAGCTAGAGGGTAGCCCATACGGCTATAGTAGTATAGCATCATCAATCGCAGAACGAACAGACTACCTGATCCCGCATTTTCACTTAGAAGGAGCTCTTAGAGCCATACCAAACGTGGATGGTTGGCGCAAGGGTGCCCAAATGGCGGACAAGGCGATACACGTGCACACGGTTGGTGCAAAAGTAGTGTAGAGGGTAGGGTCTGAGGTATACTGGGCTCATTCGAAAATAAACAGATCCTACAAGCTGCCAGATTACTAGGTATAGGATTTTTCAGATGGAAATAGTAGCCGTAATCAAAGCAGTAGAAACACCGGAAGAAAATAACTCAAATTGCAGCCGCGTGAAGCAGTATTTAAAGCAATAATCTTGCAAACGAAGCGTGTGTTAGGATGTAAGCAATCCCTGCTAAAAATTGGGATAGAGAATAGCATACATCTATTTTGGGTCCCAGGGCATATGGAAATAGATGCGAAAGAAAAAGCTGATGCACCAGCTAAAAAGGACGCATTCCTCGAAGTTTGCTCCGTGAACGTCCCAATTAGATTGGGTGGGATTAAGAGAACGCGATAATTGCATATTATTGACCAAGCAGAAAAAGCGTGGCGCTGTAACCTGTCGAAGATCATGTATAGGTCTTACAACCTTAGACTGACAAAGTGACTCACACATTTTAACAGAGAGGACTGTAGACTCATGATGGGTATTTTAACTTGACACTGCCTTCTGACGTCAGGTGCCTTTAAATTGGGATTGGTCAGTGAAAGCGGATTAAGGAATTGCGGCTTGGAGGAGGAAACGATGGAGCACGCTTTGCGCTCGTGTACTGTGCTTGCCAGGCTAAGACTCCAGCTATGTGGAGTGATACAGCTATCAGATCAAGGCAGCAAGTGGCATAGCTCCTAGGAAGCTTCTAACATTTGCTGAGAGGGCAGAGTTATTTTATAACGTTGGTTTTCGAGTTTGATCGTTTAACAAACTTCTGATTACACTACGGGCTCATTCAGTCCATGTGAGATCCCCACGGACCGGCCAGTTCAACCTAACCTACTTCTTTACTCTAACTATTATATTTTCACTCTCCACCTCTCCGGACAAAACTCTCAAAACAGCGAAGGAGAAATCTTACAGTCAAACCCCTAGAAGAGAGGCAGCGGTTTTTATCTGTCATCCTGACCATATTGTTCGTAAGATGCTGAGCGCTGGAAAAATTTAATTTATATAGCACAGTAGAAAGTGATGTTGGCTGCGATGATAAACGCAGGCGCTGTGTCTCGTCTTTAGGTTTAGCTGTCACTGTGGTCTCCTGATCATCAATAACTTGCTTTTACTAAACAGTGTACCAAGTGAGAGCTTTAGTTACTCTCTGAACGTTAAAAACACATTCGATACGAGACGCTCCTTCAATATTTAAGATTGGTATTTTTATTTACGTGGGTAGTCGCTAGCTCAGCTTATGACACAGGGTTATGTTGAGCTATAAGAGGGGTAGGGCAAAAATACACCAAACTGTCAGTTGGTGGAACTTCTTGCGCTAAATGACAACTATGGTACAACTTTCATGCCGTTTCGAGGGCGCAACTCGCATATGTAAAGGTACGGACGTCAATTGACGATATGCCCCTGATGCAGGCGCACAACCTTATCTCATGGATTCCAAATTCTATGCTACCTACAGAACCCCAACAGCACATATCTAAGAGAAAGCATGCGAAGTAGCTATAATACGCTTCTTCGGCCTTATCAACGTCAGCTGCGATAAAATATTTAATTAAAAAATGCCCCGTGGTACATATGTGAATGACAACTCGAGAAAAGCGCACAGAAAGCTTAACAAGTTTGAGATACTCACATAAGAGTGACCTATAACATTTCTCTGCATACCATTTATTTACGCTGGAGACCTTCCACCTCGCTTCAAAAAGTCGGCTTAACATCGACTACGCAATCCAATGTGGTCCTTGCCTGCGCTTTCCGAAAAATAAAAACCACGTACCGATCCGACACCTCTGTGAAAGCTTTAATTTTTCAGTCAATAATACTTTTCCGTATAGGTGGCGGTAGATAGCGCTTTAGAAAAATAGTGATGAGCCAATACAACAGATAGTGGTCAGTGCCTAACATAATCAAATGTCTTCTTCAAAGTCCATGGAATTTCCCCGCATCACACTTTTCTTCTTAGATAGCCTTCAGCCTTATTTTGACTACGCTTTCCATTGGAACTTTGTGCAGAAAACTTGTCTGTGTGCCCGTACAACGATCAAGAACATTTCTACTCCAGGGCGCAAGGCATCGGTTTTGAAGCCAGGGCCCGAAATAAGTACAAACTCGAAGAATGGAGTTAACTGTAAGACTTAAGAGTGGACTTCTGGCCAACTTGCCAAGCTATTAAGGTGTGAGACTTGATCTTTTAAACCGATTTGGCAACTATCTGCAAAGAACTTGAGTAAAGTTGAATTCACTGCACTGTGAAGTGCGAAACGGTGAAGAGTCCAAACATATTTTTAGCTCTCTTACTTTCGAAAATGTCATAAAGCATGATGAAAATGAAAGTGAAGTCAGTAGTACAACAACGAAAATTTGACGGTAGCAGCGATGCGATTGAAACGTCGTTGCCATAAAACTCTTATCACTATAAAAATAAATAATAAATACCTACAACGGCAATGTAACAAGATGATGCAGCAAACAGTTAAGTACACAGCAGCTCAGAGCTTATACAACATAACACATACACATGTACACAGCAAAAAGAGCGCAGACGATATGAGATAAACAACGAATATGAGATGCAGAGAGAGATGAGACAAGTAAATAAGCAACTAATTGAGAAGGCTGTTCGCAGAAGGTATAGACCCTGCGAGAAATAGGCGAACAACGCAAAAGAGTGCTACAAAAGAGGTGGAGTACAAGTGATAGTGAATCAGTGTGATTTATCACGTCTTTTAACAAGTATGCCTAGCGCTTTTGGAAACTTTCTTTTCAGATAATCTGCAGCGTGTCGTAGAGTATGATATCAAGGAATGAGATTCAAGTCTTTATCAGGCTCTCAAAAGGGTTCGAAGAGAAAAGGTAATGGTGGCCTTTCGTGGCATCAAAATGGCTATAATGTCACTGGCCTAAATGTTATCTTGGACAACCACTTCAACCTAACCTAAGCTGACTTCAGGAATTTGTGAAAATTTAAGTTTTTTATAATTGCTATGATTTTTTTTTTTATTGAGTTGTGCGCCTAATGTCACTGTCCTAAATGTTATCTTGGACAACCACTTCAACCTTACCTAAGCTGACTTCAGGAATTTGTGAAAATTAAAGTTTTTTATGATTGCTATGATTTTTTATACTCAGTTGAGCAGAGCTCACAGAGTATATTAAGTTTGATTGGATAACGGTTAGTTGTACATATATAAAGGAATCGAGATAGATATAGACTTCCATATATCAAAATAATCAGGATCGAAAAAAAATTTGATTGAGCCATATCCGTCCGTCCGTCCGTCCGTCCATCCGTTAACACGATAACTTGAGTAAATTTTGAGGTATCTTGATGAAATTTGGTATGTAGGTTCCTGAGCACTCATCTCAGATCGCTATTTAAAATGAACGATATCGGACTATAACCACGCCCACTTTTTCGATATCGAAAATTTCGAAAAACCGAAAAAGTGCGATAATTCATTACAAAAGACCGATAAAGCGACGAAATTTGGTAGATGAGTTGAACTTATGACGCAAAATAGAAAATTAGTAAAATTTTTGACAATGGGCGTGGCACCGCCCACTTTTAAAAGAAGGTAATTTAAAAGTTTTGCAAGCTGTAATTTGGCAGTCGTTGAAGATATCATGATGAAATTTGGCAGGAACGTTACTCCTATTACTGTATGTATGCTTAATAAAAATTAGCAAAATCGAAGAAGGACCACGCCCACTTTTAAAAAAAAATTTTTTTTTAAGTAAAATTTTAACAAAAAATTTAATATCTTTACAGTATATAAGTAAATTATGTCAAGATTCAACTCCAGTAATGATATGGTGCAACAAAATACAAAAATAAAAGAAAATTTAAAAATGGGCGTGGCTCCGCCCTTTTTAATTTAATTTGTCTAGGATACTTTTAACGCCATAAGTCGAACAAAAATTAACCAATCCTTTTGAAATTTGGTAGGGGCATAGATTTTATGGCGTTAACTGTTTTCTGTGAAAATGGGCGAAATCGGTTGACGTCACGCCCAGTTTTTATACACAGTCGTCCGTCTGACCTTCCGCATGGCCTTTAACACGATAACTTGAGCAAAAATTGATATATCTTTACTAAACTCAGTTCACGTACTTATCTGAACTCACTTTATCTTGGTATGAAAAATGAACGAAATCCGACTATGACCACGCCCACTTTTTCGATATCGAAAATTACGAAAAATGAAAAAAATGCCATAATTCTATACCAAATACGAAAAAGGGATGAAATATGGTAAGGCAATTGGATTGTTTTATTGACGCGAAATATAACTTTAGAAAAAACTTTATAAAATGGTGGTGACACCTACCATATTAAATAGAAGAAAATGAAAAAGTTCTGCAGGGCGAAATAAAAAACCCTTAAAATCTTGGCAGGTATTACATATATAAATAAATTAGAGGTATCCAACAGATGATGTTCTGGGTCACCCTGGTCCACATTTTGGTCGATATCTGGAAAACGCCTTCACATATACAACTACCACCACTCCCTTTTAAAACTCTCATTAATACCTTTAATTTGATACCCATATCGTACAAACTCATTCTAGAGTCACCCCTGGTCCACCTTTATGGCGATATCTCGAAAAGGCGTCCACCTATAGAACTAAGCCCCACGCCCTTTTAAAATACTCATTAGCACCTTTCATTTGATACCCATATCGTACAAACAAAGTCTAGAGTCACCCCTGGCCCAGAAAGGCCCACTCCCTCTTAAAATACTCATTAACTCCTTTCGTTTGATACCCATATTGCACAAACGAATTCTAGAGTCACCCCTGGCCCACCTTTATGGCGATATCTCGAAACGGCATCCACCTATGGAACTAAGGATTACTCCCTTTTAAAATACTCATTAACACCTTTCATTTGATACCCATATCGTACAAACGCATTCTAGAGTCACACCTGGTCCATCTTTATGGCGATATCTCGAAAAGGGGTCCACCTATAGAACTAAGCCCCACACCCTTTTAAAATAATCTTAACACCTTTCATTTGATACCCATATCATACAAACAAATTCTAAAGTCACTCCTGGTCCACCTTTATGGCGATATCTCGAAAAGGCGAACACCTATAAAACGAAGGCCCACTCCCTTTTAAAAATACTCACTAACACCTTTCATTTGATACCCATATCGTACAAACAAAGTCTAGAGTCACCCCTGGTCCACCTTTATTGCGATACCTCGAAAATGCGTCCACCTATAGAACTAAGGCCCACTCCCTCTTAAAATACTCATTAGCTCCTTTCGTTTGATACCCATATTGCATAAACGAATTCTAGAGTCACCCCTGGCCCACCTTTATGGCGATATCTCGAAACGGCCTCCACCTATAGAACTAAGGCCCACTCCCTTTTAAAATACTCATTAACACCTTTCGTTTGATACCCATATTGCACAAACGAATTCTAGAGTCACCCCTGGTCCACCTTTATGGCGATATCTCGAAAAAGGGTCCACCTATAGAACTAAGCCCCACGCCTTTTTAAAATAATCTTAACACCTTTCATTTGATACCCATATCATACAAACAAATTCTGAAGTCACTCCTGGTCCACCTTTATGGCGATATCTCGAAAAGGCGTCCACCTATAGAACTAAGCCCCACGCCCTTTTAAAATACTCATTAGCACCTTTCATTTGATACCCATATCGTACAAACAAAGTCTAGAGTCACCCCTGGTCCAGAAAGGCCCACTCCCTCTTAAAATACTCATTAACTCCTTTCGTTTGATACCCATATTGCACAAACGAATTCTAGAGTCACCCCTGGCCCACCTTTATGGCGATATCTCGAAACGGCGTCCACCTATGGAACTAAGGATTACTCCCTTTTAAAATGCTCATTAACACCTTTCATTTGATACCCATATCGTACAAACGCATTCTAGAGTCACCCCTGGTCCATCTTTACGGCGATATCTCGAAAATGCGTCCATCTATAGAACTTAGGTCCACGCCCTTTTAAAATACTCATTAATACCTTTCATTTGATACCCATATCGTACAAACGCATTCTAGAGTCAACCCTGATCCACCTTTATGGCGATATCCCTAAATGGCGTCCAGCTATAGAACTATGGCCCACTCCTTCATAAAATACTCTTTAATGCCTTTCATTTGATACACATGTCATACAAGCACATTCCAGGGTTTCCCTCGGTTCATTTTCCTACATGGTTATTTTCCCTTATGTTGTCACCATAGCTCTCAACTGAGTATGTAATGTTCGGTTACTCCCGAACTTAACCTTCCTTACTTGTTTTTTATTGAGTTGTGCGAAGCTAACAAAGCCCCTGATTTATAAAAAAACACGTACGCAGACTTCTAACGCGCACTGTTTATTAACATATTATAAACGCAGGTATAGGGAACAATTTCCTTTTATTGTCTGTAGCCAACACTGACACACCGATATATGTATGTATGTATGTATTGATGCATATAAAATGTCCAATATTGTGCTTTATGACAATTTAACTGCAGCTTAATTTTAACACTTCAACACCTCAACGTCTGAATTACAACTAACTGTAAGTTGCTAATTTTTTTACAAAGACTATGCGAATTTTCTAAATATGATTATACAACAACACATAATTTTGTTATGAGCTGAATTTATGTATGACAGTGTCTGTAAAGATTTATAAACTAATTCATTGTTTCCATGAAATAAAAACCAAAATATTGAATAACGACTACATTTAGTGATGCAAAAAAATATGGTATAACATAATCCCGACTTATAAAATCGCAAAATACAAAGTCCCGAAATATAAAATCCCAAAAGACAAAATTCCGGAATACAAAAACCCGAAATATAAAATACCGAAATACGTAGGTCCAACAAGACCAAGTCCCTAGAGTTCACTGTCCCGATATTACCAAATTCCGACCTTTCATAGTCCCAACAACATTTAAATTGGGAAATCACACATGATGTGAATTAAATAAAAGCGTTGGACGCGTCAAATTTCTTTTGATAGTCAAAGGCTCATATATTTACAAATGATATTTTCATATATATATAAGTAAGACCAACTGAACCTTAATCAGGTTATGCTATGCCTCACATTTTTAGAAATATCACGCGCCCACCGCTTTTATTTAATTGTCTGATCAACGCTCTAGATTGATGAGGAGTGTGATGACTAGTACATATGACCTACCTAATTATTTCCTAGTTTTTTTTTTTTTGTATTATTCTTACTTAGTGTAAGCATTGTTTTCAATAAAACCGTTTAACATAAACCCGGTCCCACGTATGCTTGTCCCTCCTCGAACCCCAAACTATTTTGAATTCACTTCTACCGGATCATATGTAGTATTTGTTCCAAATATGAGCCAAATCTGACTACAAATACGATTTCGATCTATTCGCCACCTATCAGAGTTTTTTCTTATTATTGCACTGTCATATGGTTCTGAACTATATTCCAAGTTTTAACTATATTCCAAGTTCTAAGCATCGGGAAGTTGCTTAAATTTTAATTACGAGTTTTTTCTTATTATTGCACTGTCATATGGTTCTGAACTATATTCCAAGTTTTAACTATATTCCAAGTTCTAAGCATCGGGAAGTTGCTTAAATTTTAATTACAAAATTTGTTCACAACGGCCGGACGACCTTCTGGCCGGCGGCTACACAGAGTCAAGGTAAATAAAACTGTTTAAAAAGAACTTTGTTGTTGTTCAACTAATTTAGACATCTCTACACAACAACACTTACTAGATCCAAGACCAACGACGGAGTCGACAGTTTTCCTGCGCAGAGCACCTTTCTTCGTAGGCGTAATGCGCAGTAAGGAAATTTTAGTAAACTTGTCCGGACTACGTGTTGTCGGGATTTTATCTAGTTGAAATATTATGTTGTCGAGATACTGTCATAACGGGATTTCGTTATGTCAGTATTTCGTTATGTCTGGATTGTGTCTTTTTGGGATTTCTCAAAACTGTCGCGTTTATGAATTGTCGGTAGTCTGAAAGTCTGGACTTGAGTGCCATCCGTAAAATACATAGATATCTGTAAAAAAAAGTATTAGGGCAAAAAATACAACACATTGTTCTTTGATGTGTTAGCATCTTTTATCACTTTATGGGGGTGTCCATAATGTACACGTATTAAGCGTAGTCATTACACTGTAGATTGTTATCGCAGTGTAAGTGATATGTTATCGATGAGCTAGGGGCTTATATTCGATGCTAAATATTTCTTATCTGTGAGTTATCGGTTTGTTATATGTAGATGTGTTATCGATGAAGTGTAGATCAGTTATCGATTTTTATCGACTCTTTATAGGTTTATTATCGAAAATTAAGGGCTATTTATGGAATGTTTGCCCATATATTATCAACTAGTTATGGAAAATTTATAGATTACCATGAAAATGTCATCGAATTTTTATTCAAAAGTTATCGATTATCTATTGAAAAGTTATCGAAAAGTGATCATTAACTTATCGAGAAGAAATCGATTTGCTCATAGAATTGTTATTCAATAGTTATCGATTATCTATTGAAAAGTTATCGAAAAAATCGAAAAGTTGTTATAAAATTTACCCATTTTTGCAGATTCTTATGAATTTGTAACCAGCGTGTTATTGTTTTGTTATCGACAACCCATTGGCTTGTTATGAAATAGATACTGCTAAACTCAATATAAAATAGATGATGATCATTTATCGAAAACTCATCGACATATTATCAATTAGTTGTAGAAAATAATGGATTATTATGAAATCTATCGCAGTGTTATGGATATGTTATCGCAGTGTTATCGATAACTTGTTTTAACGACTTATTGTCAGCGTGTTTTCGATTTTTATCGCAACTTATTGGCCTTTAACAAGACAGATACCAATAAAACTTCAATCGAAAATGGATCACACAATTTTAACCTGTCGATAACAAGCTAATAATAAACCAGTAAGAAGCCGATGATTCGGAGATGACAAACCGTTAACTTTCCGATAATAAATCGCTATTCATAGTTAGCGGATAGTAAAATAATAACTCGTCGGTATCGGTTATAAACCGATAAGAAGCCGAAGAAGCTCTTATCATAATAACCGAAGCTATATGTTTGTTATGAAAAAATCCTTAGCTTTACTGTGCCTGATATCAAAAATGTAACCAGGTATTAGCTATTCGTGGAATACTAACTGTGTCAGGACCAGCACATAAGGGAGAAACCCTAGTATACACATTTTCCGGAAACTATGCACAAATCATCTGAAGCAGCTGCACCAAATCAATCTATAAATATACTCATAACTGAGGAAAGGATTAGGTGGGTAGCTAAACGTTGTTAACCCCCTGAAGTCTACTGAGCCACTCGTAATTGTCCCTGCTAACATTGTTTACTCTTTGCAGATATCAGCTAACAGGCTGTGGCACATTTGTGCCACCTCTTTGACTCTAAACTATATTCCGTGTACATGGTGAAGTGTCACAGTTGTCTTTATTCCTAAGGCAGGTAAAGCCTCTCATAACGATCCAAGTCATTACAGACCAAGCCATTACAGACAGCATTCCGTGCCTCGTACTTAAGACCCTAGATAGAGTCATTTATAACTTCTCCAGCCTCATACCTGACTATCAGTACGCATAGCCCAAGAGTGAATACACGGAGACTACGCTAACCAGCTATTGGAACATCCTTGTTCGAAAAAAATTATTGTATTTCGTCTTTCCCCGACATTGAAGGAGCATTCAACAATATAAGCCCAAATGCCGTTAAACAAGTCGTAATGAATATGGATGTAAATATGCCGCTAGTGGACCTGATTGATCAGCTACACAAGTGGAGGAAAGTACTTTTTGCACATCAAAATACTGATATAGGACGCTAAGTCGCGTGGGGCACACCTTAAGGTGATGTCATCTTCCCGCTTCTATGGAACCTATCGGTAAACTCAATGCGACTTAATACGAGATACAAGGTGAGGGAGCGGAAAGCTCATGGAATTTGCTGATGACGTAGCTATTGCTTACAGATAAAAGTTCTCTCAAACTTATTGCGACCTGACGCCTTGCGAGAGGTTTCCCCACGATGCGGGCTCAGTGTCAACTCTGATCAAGTTGAGCTTGTCTTAGATATATATCAAACCATACAAAATATCACCGTTTTACTTATCAGAACTAAAAAGTGTGCGCCTAAAGCTGGCAGATAATGCCAATATCCTAGGCTTAGTTCTGGACAAAAAGCCGAACTAGAAGGGCAAAAGAAAGTGCCAAAAGAAAGCGTACATCGCATTAAATATGTGTAAAACAATCATTGGGAGAAAATGGGGTCTCATCCCCAATGCATATGTAGACCGCGATAATCCATGCTGTACGGTATAGTCGTATGGTGGCCAGCCTTAAACAATGCTTCAAACCTTAACTTGTTGGCTCAAGTCTACAGACCTGGTAGCATAGTCGGTGCTTTGAAAACGATCCTCTACATAGCTCTTCAGATGATTCTTGACATCCTACCACTGGATCAAGCTGGGGTTCGAGCAGCAGTGGCGGCAGCCCTGCGTTTAAGAGAGTTCAACAATTGGAACAACAACACCATAGGGCAATCTAGCATATTAAGCAAATACAGTTTTCTTACTTTAAGCACGGATCACAGTGCGACCACAATTGATGCAGGTATCAATTTTATGATAAACATCTGCAAAAGAGGTGATTGGGCGGAATCGGTTAGGTGCCGTGCTGTCGACGGCAGCATTTCCCTATATACCGACGGTTATAAGCTAAATGGCAAGGTTGGAGGTGGAGTCTTTTCAAGATACCTACTTTAGGATAGCCGAGCACTGTAGTGTCTCACAGGGAGAAGTATCAGCCGTCGTGAAAGCCGCTGCTAGGATATGGACACACAGTATCGGGCAGCCAGACTGCTATAAAGTCTCTTCGTTTTCTCGTTGAATTCTGAGCTAACAGTTAACTGTCGCTAAATTCTTCAACAGATAGCGCAACAGAACACCACAGTATACCTCATTTGGGCCCAGGAGCACAGGTACATTGAGTGAAACTTCATTGATGAATAATTCGCGAGACAGGATACGTTCCAGCAGATTTTTCCTGTTCAACAAAGCTTAGGTATAACCGTTGCCATATTCAAGCTAGTGCTAAAGGAGCACCTCTACTGTCAAGTCAAAGAAAGATGGCTACAGATACCGGTTTATCGGACATGAAAGGAAACCTGGCCAAAATGGGATCCTTAAACACCACCTCGCAAAAAAATCTTGCGTTCGTAATCGAGGTTCTGTTGGTTACGAGGTTACTGCTTTTGTGTGATGTGTGTAATGATAATGCATCTTAACTAAGCTCACTTGTCCTATTGTCCACCAATATAGCCGTTGTGACACTTAGCGATTTGTAAGGGCAAAAAAGCTGACCACAAGTTCAATTCATAAAATTAATAGCAAAATCTTTAGCTGCACATTGCAATAGGCAAAGACAAACGAGAGAGTTTGGGCGAGGACAAAGCAAAAGACCCAAAAGGACGAACAAGCGCCACAGCAGGCAAACTACCAACTACAAGTAGACCGAGAAGTCCAGCAATGACCAGCTAATTTAAGGAATGGGTAGAAATGGCAAAAGCTCTATCTTTTTGTTGACATTGTTTTTGCTTTGTTATTGTGTTGTCATTTTGGTTAATCTTTGATACACTTTTAAGTATGTTTTTGAGTTGCAGGATTTCCTGTTGCGTAGCAGGAGTTAATTTTAAACAAAAATAAGTAAGGACGGGACTGTCTTCGGCTGTGCCGAAGACTTCATACCTTTCATGAATGGGGCTGAACAATAATCTTATCCCGTTCGTAATCTCCAAATAATCGGATGTATAAGATAAGAAATATATAGTGAACGATTTTTAAGATAAAAGCCCCCTTATCTGAACGATCGGTTGTATTGGATATACATTATATATAGCTCCGATCGAAATGATTTTTTCATGAAATCTTCTATGATATATTAGAATATATATCACAAAGTTTCACGTTTATACTTTCTAAATTGCGACAGGAATGACCAAAATCGTCTTATCTGAACGATCGGTTGTATGGGAGATATATGTTATAGTGGTCCGATCCTACAGAATCCGACAAGTGTCTAATATAATACAAAAATACATCCTTGTGCCAAATTTCATTGAGATATCTCAAAATTGGAGGGACTAATTTGCGTTCAAACATACAGACTGACGGACGGACAGACGGACATGGTTATATCAACTCAGTTCGTCGCCCTGATTAATTCGGTATACTTAATGGTGAGTCTATCTTCTATATTTCTCAACGTTACAAACATCGGACCAAAGCCAGTATACCATTTCATGTTCATGAAAGGTATAATAAATCATTTATTACCACATGAAATGGTTAACAAAAACTTACTTTGCTATTGCAATTTCTATTCTCTCGTACTCCCCCCACTTCTACCACAAATAACTGTTATTAAGCATTTATTTATTTGAAACTGTTTTGTAAATACTTTCTGATAGTTTTCTAGTTATAGAGTGGTTGAGTAGGGTGTGTTTTCTGACAGCTTACACATTCTCCAATTGACCCATGACCTTTATGTTGCATCAACTTTTAAATTGTTGTTTGTTTATTGAGTAAACTATGTCTGCATTTGGCAGCTCGTAAATGAACAACTAAATATACTTTGTGATAATGGTGATGTATTGAAATGAATTAAAGGCGATGGCATGTGCCACACCCACTTTTTTATTTTAATTGGAATAAGCTAGCGAAAGTGTGTTGCTGAGAGATTTTACAGGACGAGAGAGAGGTCAGATAATGTATATACAAATCACCATAGAATACGGTGGACGAAGGCAACCTCGCACGCCAGCCATCCCTGCTTAGAGTTAAGTGATGAAATTGAGAACGCCAGTTGAGATTAAGTCTTTGTTCACCTAAAATTATAAACTCGATTGGAGTATCCTTTCCATTTTTTTGCGGTCATTATTGCTATCTGTCAGCATCTGAAGCTCACGCCGTTCTGCACCACGTTCCTTTCTTGTAGCAGAACCTACCGTACAATTAATGATGATATACGTGAGTGACGATGTAGATTAAGATGGTACTCAACACACTTTACTTAAATTTAGCATGGATTCAAAACCGATAGATACACGAACAAATGGCTTCAGCAATTACTGTCAATAATATTGAAGAACTAGGGCAGAGCGGCCGAAAAAGTCGCAACAAATGAAAAACTTTGTAGAGACGCCGATCAAAGCAAGCAAACGCCGATCAAAGACAAATTTGAAACGGCAGTTCAGAGCAGTGCGAAAGCGGAACTGGTATGGATAAATATTCGGAATGTAGGACGTTTTTTTGGGTTCACAGATACACGGATGTGTGTGGCTTAGTAACGAAATTCACAAAGCTCTGTTCAAAGAAACGTGAAAGATTTCCATTCCCAGTATCCGGCATCGTCTCCAAAATCCGTGCGTTTTTTTTTCCAAAAATTCCAATATCATTGTTGTTTTTGTTGTTGTGGCAGTGAGTAGTCGCACCTACTGTATGGGGCAAAACACTGCTACAACAAAAACATCCAATACCATTCGAAAAATTTTCTGCCAGCTTGCTTACACAACTTTAGCCCTTGATTGCACGATCACTTTTGGCTTAAACTCATTTGATCACCTCATTTGCGTACATACATATGTACATATGTATATCTATAAAGATCAAAACTCCTTAACCTCAGTCAATAAAACCCACCTCCTTAAAAAGCAAAAAGTAAGTGCTGAAAGCTTTAACACACGTCGATCAATAAAATATGAAGACGGCGATCAACTAATCAGTCGATCGTTTTGTACTCATCAGCATGCGAACATAAATCTGCACACTCATCTGCAAACTCATCACCCTTCTCAGTTTTTTTTTTTTTTTAACGTTCTACAATGAAACGCAACTGGTCACGCTGCCCATGTAACATTGATCCGTTGATCGCATTGATAGTTTCGTTTTGCTCGATCGTTGGACTTTTTGGTTTTTTTGCATCTTTTGATGTTCGATAATTGCAAATTGCGCGCATTTACTCCCCTCAATAGGCGCTGATCACCACTTTTACTGCATTCACACACACACACACACACACACACTATTCAATTTCAATTGCACTGCAGTCTACATTGATTTTGTTGCAAGATCGGATTTAAATCAGTGACGCATTGCAACTAAATTGATCTTTTATCGCTAAAGTGGGCAGCGCTCAACTGAGGTTGTTGTTGAGTTTCGCATGCCTAATCTATATGAGCTGAGAAATTTGAAAATCATGTCCATTCAATTCACAACCCCGTTCTGCCTCTTCAGCTTTGCCTTACATTTTCTCGCTTCTTGACTTGACTTGGCGGATTAGTTGGCAAGTTATGCGTTTGTCAGTTACGATTTTTGTACCCATCGGCTGCGCACAATTATGTCATTTTCTTCTTGTTATTCTCATTATAACTTTTATTTGCGCCCTTTCGGCTTCCTTCGCCTGTTGCCTGTTCTTAGCCACCAATCCAGCTGATCATTCTGATGATGTTGAATGGTGATGAAGTAAGAATGTTTAGCGTATCGAATGCGGATTAAAATCATCAGCGAATAAAATGTAGAAACTTTGCATAAAGCCGTCGTAGTCATGGCAGCTTACCGTCGGCGGTGCTGCATGTGAAATCAGCAGCGATCAAATACGATCAGTGTACGCATTGGAAAAATTGAGAGGCGATAAAGCAGTCAAGTGGCAAAAGCATTAACTATGTAATCGCTTTGGCTGCGTATGTGGAAGTGCGCAATAAGGCAAGCTGTACAGTGTTGAAGAAAATAATTGATCTGTTTATATGGTACTTAGGTACTAGTTGTATGAGGGCATGATTTTGATGATCCGAGCACTGAATTGTTTAACAGCTCGACATGTAGACCCTAAGATACTAGGCCTTTGTTGTTTCATAGGCAGTATCTCCAACCTTGGGAAAATGGTTTTATTGTTTTACCTGAGAAAGCATATCTTCGTTTCAACATATTCGGCTCCTTGCCTCAGATTACAAAGACACTTGAGGCCAAAGTCTCATCGTATTACATACTAGATCATATCAGGGCTTACGATCACATTCTTTGCCGGCGATATGCCTCCCAAAAGATATACGACCAACTTTTTTGTGTTGCTTATTAATTTTTCCTTAAACACTTCAGCGATCGCCGCCTTCTACTACTATCATGTGTGTAATAAACTGGCATTCCATATAGTAAACTATTTATTACTTTAAGAGCATACCAACTAACTACCAAAGATAAAACTGAACGCTACAAAGCACAAGAAATTAGTATGCGAAACTGACAGATGATATGGAATAATTCGACAAAGGCTCGCTAAACATATTGTTGCGTTCCCATCTTGAAACATTTGTTGTCACGATAGCACGGCGAAGTAAATTTCCACGTAACCAAGTTCCTTACCGGTTTCCAGCGCGCCCACCAACAATAACTTGTACAATGTCGCACTGCCTAGGATAAAAATACCCTGCTTATAAAGCCATGCTGCGTACGGTCGTGGCAACGCGCGGTATACTGGAACGTTATTGTGAGGTGCAGAGCGAAAGGAGACGCCTATTTAGAAGGAAAAAACATGAGGCAGAATGGCGTGTATACACGGAGCTTCAGATGCTGGCTAATAAGAGTAGTCCCCGGAAAGTCTACCAAAAAATCCGCCGAATGACGGAAGGTTCTATGCAGATTTCTACAGGAATGATAATGACGACCTAGTTACTGATGTTCAGAGTGTGTTTAAGTTATGGAGGAATCACTTTCCTCATTGAAAGCTAGCGAGGGAGAATACGAACTCGATATCCTTATCGCCGATGATGGAAACCGAATTCCGGAATCAGACTATGACGAATTGAAAATTGTAATATCCCGGTTAAAAAATCGCAAAGCGCCGGGAAATAAAGTACTAACCGCCGAGTTGTTTAAACTCGAAGGCGTAGAATTGATAAAAAGCATGTTTTAACTCCTAAATAAAATATGTTCGGATGAGCGCATGCTACAATGAAATTGTAGTGTGCTTTGCCCAAAACACAGGAAAGATGATTCCGCAAAGGTCCAAATTACCGCCGAATCGGACTTGCTCATTATCGCTTATAAGGTTCTAACTAGAGTACTATATGAAAGGCTGAAGCCCATAGTCAACGATCTGACCGGACCTTATCAGCGCGGCTTCAGAACTGGTAAATCTATTATTGGCCAGATCGGCACGATGCGACAGATCCTGGAGAAGGCTTACGTGAAGAGATTCACCATATTTTTTGTCGACCCAAAAGCAGGCTTTGACATCGTAAGAAGAAGTTTCTACAGCTACGCAAAGATTGAGGGGAACATCCTCGAGCGATAAGAAACCAAACCAGGCTTCAGACAAGTTGACTGTGGAGAATATAATTTCAGCAGAACCAAAGTGCGTACATTTATTGGCGTATGTTATGAGCCGCTTGTTCTCCTTTCGCTGGTTTATGTAAAGAGGACAAAAAGTGCGTCTTGCTGTAAATGAGGACAAGACGAAATAATTGCTGTCATCCAGGAAAGTATTGTCACATTCGCGATTAGGCAGCCACGGCAAAGTTGACTGATACAAATTCGCGACTGTAAAGAACCTCTTCATCAGTGTCAGGTTAGAAACGAAACGGAGAATAACTTGCCAAAAAGTGCTACTTTTGACTGCGTAGGCAATTGAAAATAAAGTGCTCTCCACAAACAAAACTCACGCTCTTCAAGTCGCTCATGACACCTGCGCTGGTGTATGGCTCGGAATCATGTACGATGTTGAAAGAATATAAGATGGCTCTTGGAGTGTTCGAGTGAAACATTCTTTACAAGGTTTATGGTCATATGCGTTATGCTGACGGCGAAGATCAAAGCAGCTCTTGTGATCAGTTGTTGAGCTCTATGCAGATATGGAGATACTGCAGCGAATAAAAGTTCAAAGTCTTCACTGGCTAGAGTATGTTATGCGAATAAACGCTACGGCCAAGAAGATATTTCCATCGACACCGCAGTTTCAAAGCGTGGGAACTGGAAGGTCTCTAGAGGAACAGGTGGAGGAAAACTTGACCCCTCTTGATGCCCCCAAATTGGCGTCAGTTTTCGCGTCAGTTGGCGTCAGTTTTCGGCGTGACTTGTTAAGAAAGAGCCAAAATCGTTTAGGCGGTTAAGCGCCTTACTCTCGTACACGCTCTCTGAATACCACCGTGTTGCTCGCATCAAAGCACGCCGCCGCCGTTACGCATGACCGACACCTAATCAATTGGAATTTCACGTCATCGCTTCAATACTGCCTACCATTGAATCTCGCATTCCCACTCGTTCGATCACAAATGTTTTGGTTCAATCGATCTGTTGCATTGGAATTCATTGCTGCCCTATTACCAATTTAACTTCTGTATCTGCGCATTGTTTTTGTTTTATGCGATTGTTGAAGTGAAGACATTACTGCACGTTGCACTTTTAAATTGATTGGAATTTAACAGTTAATCAAGTGGACAGCACAAATTGAGCCATGAATCAAGAGCCATTTAGTTTTCGAACAGCCGCTCTTTGACGACGATCAGTGAACAGCTGGGCAAGAAGTATGTGATGTGATGTTATCACATCATACGAACGACAATGATTTTGTTTGCATTTCAGTGTTGATTGGTTTAATTTGATGTAGTGTCAATTGATTGGTGGGAAAATTCCAAATAAGTCAATCGATGTCATGAGACGAGTTAAAAAGGCAATCTTAGGGTTGAGAATGGTGTGCAGGGGAATTTCGTACGATATTAATGTAGCAAATTAAGTAATCATGTTTCAAGATACTGTAACCTAATCGTGTGTTACCTAGGATAGGGTTGAGGTATAAATAGGGAGAGAATCAATTTTGCTACTCCAACATGCAATCCCTATCATGCGAACCACAGGTACAATGCATCAATTGCAATAATTTCATTAGCGAATCATTCGCCTACCGTGAAGGCCTAAACTTCTCAAAGGGTTTATCCTACCTTAGACTTAAAATCATATTAATTTGCAGAAAGATATCCTTTTTTATAACCCGGTTGATAGCTTCGCTTGTTGCTAACTTTAGTGTGCCTGGAGACTGGGAGTGAATAAACTGAGTTCAAAACCCACATTCGTGGTTCGCTCGCGATTGTTGCTCTACGAACACAATTCTACAATCCACGTTTACTGGGCATCGGCGCACACATGACCAGCTTACAAATGAACATTGTGCTACTACGGTTTATCAATCCAGCAATTGTTGCATATTGGCTCAACTTTTACCAGCCCACCATTCAATCAAATGAGAAAGGACCCTACTTACTAGATCTGCCTTCGTTTACAGATCGCTATATGGGCAGAGGGGCCATTCTGCTTTAGATGAACCTTTCCTCTTCTCAAAAATTGGCTCACAAATAAATGCGCAGCCTGGGAGCCAATATCATAGGTAAAACCATCTTTTGTATGTCCTTAGTACTAAGAGTCATAGATGATTTTACTCTGCACAGAAGCCGTCCCACTATAGAATCGAAAATTGGACACTATTTCCATTTGAAAACTCCATTTTCCGTCTCTTGCCTTCTAATTCAGTACACAAAGCTGCGGCACTTCCTTGCCTTTCTTCTGTATGGGTTCATGTAATTTCTACTTGAGCCTGTAATAGCTGAGCGCTTCGTCAGATTTTGACAAAGCCTTCGTTATAACTTCAAAGCTGGGTTATGTTGTACTGCTCCTGGCGGAGTATGGGTAAGGAGGCCCAAGAGCACCAGACTCACCAAAGGTTTTACAGGATCGTGGATCAGGAATCGTGGTATAGGCTGTGAGTTTTCTGACTTTAGGTACGAGTGCTCAAGCTATACCCACATCTATTTGATCCCAATTAAAATAGGCAATTGTGTGCCTGAACTGGCCTCAGACTCATTTCCTGCAGGGATAAGAGAGGGAAAGTAGTCATACGGGACAGTGGAATAGTTCGATTATGGGTCGAAGTTTTAGCGAAAGGCAGGTGTTGGTTTTCTGTCGAAACTTAATGTAGTAAGCCACAAATTCAACCTGTCTGGTCACTGTAGCCTCTTCCCAACGGAAATTACCGTGATGTAGAATGCAATAGATTTGTTGCTTTTTCATGCTGCAACGGTTAGAGAATTTTGCAACTACTCCAATAGTCAAGCAGCTATTAAAGCGCTAAGCCAAACTGCTGTGATATCAAGGGTGATCTGAGAGTGACAGATAAATACGTGTGATGACGTTGAACTCTTTAAAGCTTATGATCGTCTAAGACCCTTGTATAGAAATATTCAGTTCAACTGTCCTCTAGCTCCCATAGTTACAACTGAGTCCGATATGAAGGACTGTAGGAAATTCGGAGTTCTTCTGTCCACCTTTTCACTTGTACTAAGATCCGTCTTAGACGAGCTCAAGTCAGTTAAGTAAAATTTTGGGCAAGCACTATATCTTGCAGGCTAGAAATATACTTTTGGTTCGAAGTGTATGTTTGAAAACCTTTCCTGCTGCAGTAGCATGAGCGATGATGAGCTGGATTCATAGGTGCTGGTTCACTTATCCGATGTGCCTTCATGCGGTCAAAGTAAACTACTCCTACCGAGGCAGCTAGCATTCAACTTAACCTAACATAATTTAACTTTATAATTAATATTTGCCATATGTGTGATAATAAACTTAAGTAGAAGTTAATAGGAGCTATCGCACGTAAAGTTGCTTAAGCGCCTAAGCGACTTTGGCAGTTTCGAAACACGTAACGCCAGATACTCCTGTTTCGCGATAACTGACACCCATAGGGAGCAGCAATGGAGATCCAGTCTTTCTCCACCTGCATATTCCAGTTCCCGCTTCATCTGCTTCCAAACTGCGGTGTCGACTGAAATACTTTCTTGGCCGGATCGTCTTCGTTAGAGCCATACATCAGGACAGGTATGATGTGCTACTTGTAGAGCGTGGGTTTTGTTCGTCGAGATTAGTGTATACTCTTCAATTATCTACTCCGTCCAAAGTATCACTTGTTGGGAAACTGAAGTATTCAATTACCAATTGACTATACAACCCCTGCCAAAGCAAAAAGGGTTGCGTTGTTAAGTAGCTCCGAACTCTAGTACACAACAATCGCAACATTTAATTTGCTAACATTAACGATTCTATGCCCAACTTAATCAAAAATGTCTAATTAGATGGCGAAAAACGGCCACAACTCACACAACTAGCAGTGGAGTGCTACACCAAAACCCCTCGCCCTATGAATGGCGAATACATTTGCCAACATTTTGTCACACTTAATTAAAGCGAATTCCAGCCACTTTAGCTGTCAATTTCTTTTCTAGCTTTTCGTCCTCTGCAGAGCTTTTTTTTGGTCAAATTTGTTGACGATTCGCTCCTTCAAAGGAAATACGATTGTAAGAAAGAAGTCAATGAGAATTCTCAAAAAAAATGTATAATTAAGTTGAAACCCTTTTTCGTGTTAAAAATCACCAAAGATGCGAGCATGTACGCTCAGCAAGGGGGAAGGAGATGCGCTGGAGATAAAACGTTGATGAATTTTACTATGACAGTGTTTCGTATGCAAACGTAAGTTTTTTGTCGTAGTATGTGTTTATATGAAAAATCTTTGAGCGCAGAACTCACGCATGAGATTGATTGCCTGCTTGCTTTACTGAATATTTGTCGCTGCGCTAATATATAGGCGAACGCGGAATAGATTTCCGAAGCGTTCGAGTGCACCACTGAAAAAAATGGAAAAAGCTAACTGCGAATTGGCTATTCAAGTGGCTCAATTAAAAAAAATAATAAAGGAAGAGCAGCAAAATTTGATTGTTGAGCTGGGGAGTTTACAGTTACTGCCGCAAGGCTTTAAAAGTGTGTGTGTGTTGGTATGTAGTATAAGCGTGATGAGTGGTGTTGATTGCTTTTGAAAGTGTCCTTTTTCTTTTTAAATAGATAAATATAGAAAAATAAACATAATTAAAAATCAAATGATTTTTCACAATTTTCCGCCTTAAAAAGGATACTGATTATCTTTTTTTTCACTATCAACTCCTTAACTTTTGTCTTTTTAATTTCTTTCAAGGATGTTAAATATAAATATGTTCATTAGATGTTCGAGACAGACTTTCATTAGTAAGTCCTTTCTTATTTCTTTATTAGCTCTAATACATTGCGCTCATTAGCTGCTATGAGTTGCGAACATGTTAAAGGAGAGTAGAGTACAACGTGCAGGATGGCTCCATTCAGTGGACCAACAGAATCGCTCAAAAATGCGCGCTCTGCAGAATTCAATTCAATTCCAACTAAATTCTTTTAACTCTTCTAAAAAAGTCCACTGCAGAAGTCGGAAAAATGAAAATGCAGATGTGTAAGTGAGAGCACTATGATCGGGCACATCACTTGATGCATCATAAGGACAACATTCGTCAACATTGCGACCGACGCACACAATCGATGTTACTGCGCTGAATGCGAGTACCAAGGTTACGCTCGGTTGAGCTAGATGGTCCGTGAGTCCATAGTGTTAAAAAAAGCTTGCTCAACAAACAAACTGAAAACACCTATCAGAAAACAAGAACTATGTTATAAAATAACTGCTAGAACTCCTATTAGAAGCTTTTTAGGATCTCTGCAACTTGCTCCTTCCAGATGTGACAGTTTTCCTTCAGTGTTTCTACTGTTCTAGTCAAGGCCGCCTGAAACAAACTATAGTGATCTGACAGCTTTTGGATTTTTTTTATTTCCGGATCTGCGGAGTATACCGCAGGCCATACTCCTTCCATTACTATATAACCATCGATATACACGTGTATCGGCTCGTCTGCCATTTAAGTGCCTTTGCATTAACCTTCCACCTCTATCGTTTCTCTAACAGACCGATCGGTGTGCAGCTATAGAACAAGGTACTTTGCCCGTCCAACATTTGATATCGTTATACTATTATAAGATACTAATGGCAACTCTACCAAAAATGCAACACTAGGATAAAACCAACACCAACAATTGAACAGTAGCCGACAGGCAGTCGATCGAAGATAATCAAAGCCGCCGTAACGTTCGCACTCACAATGAAATATTAAATTTGCTAACCTATTTTAAAATGTTACTTATAATCTAAATTCTTGAATTAAATAATTATTCTTTAAGTTCAAACAACGCCTGACAATTTATTTACCGCCTACAGTGGCCACTCAGAACCTTTCCTTTCACTACTAAGACTGTATGATCTCCGCTCAGGCTGCCCCGAAGCATTGAGTCTCGTGTTAATTGTTAACGCTATGTTCGTCGCCGTCAAGTCTGTGTGACAGAGGGCGATAGCCTGCACGTACAACCCAGCATTCGTATACATGCATAAAGTGCCCTCGAGACCTTCTTCACTCTCTCCTCCACGTTTAGTTTCTACTACAACTTACTTTCTTCAATGATTCCTACATATTTGGTGGAAGGTTTCTGCTGCAGGGTCACACCTCCTAGCTCAGGCCTAGACCAGTTCGGGACCTTATACTTACAAGTAAATAGGACCATATCCAATTCATAAAAGAGCTTATTTTTATTAGGCTGCTTCCACTTCTCAGCAATGCAATTGTAGGCCATTAGTTGGACAGGTCCCGCATCGAACGGCTTAAAGAGTAGGTTGATAACCAGCGTTCACAGCAGAGCTTACAATACCCCACCCTCAGGGTGCCACTGCTCACCGATTTTGTGGTCTCATAAAGCGCCTAGTGCGAACAAACCTTCACCTTCACGCGTAGTCTGACTTCAGCACAAACCGAATCTATGACGTCGTTAATTACGACGAGAACGAAGCAAATTTCATTACTCTTGGATAGCGTTACTCTTTTTTGGAGTGCCACTAAATTACATTGTGAGGAGGTACAGAGCCGTTATAAAATCCTCTTGTCTCTCTCTGGCACCAATTGGAGAAAAGACATAGAAACCCTACTTAATACCTATAAAACATTTGGCGAGCTTCTCATGTGATACGCGTCTCCAGTATGGTCGTCGGGCTTAAAAAATAACCAAAAGGAGGCCACTCAAAACACTGCGCTAAGAACGACGATCCTAACAGATAACTCATTGATACCGACTCGCCTCCAAGGAATATAAGTCGACTTTCCTTAAGCAAAGATATGCGGTGCAAAGCTACAGGCACTCAAGCTCATCCGCGTACGCTCGGTAAAGTCTAATTCTGATTTATGTCCGGTGAGCAGTTCTCAGAGTCTAATACCTTAAAATCGCAGTAGAGGAAAGCAGACGCTCCAGAAAGACTCGTGTCACTCCGTAGTAGGATCAACTCTTACTTATGTAGAATCAACAGTCAATATATTTCCTGCATGTAATGTGTCTCCGCATTACAATAACCAAGAGAAGCCCGGCCTAAATCCACTTGGAGGTAAATCGCGCCAGGTATTTTTCTTCTTAACACCATCTAAGTAGGGAATAACATAAAAATAGTTCCTCTAAATGATGCATAATAAATATTTTACTGTTGGAATTGCTGTTCCATTAACCGTAATTTCTAAATTTATTTAGGCCTAAAAGTATGCAATGCCAATTACTAAAGGCCACAGCAGGCCGCAGTGTTTAGACTCCCCGAAGTATTTTGAAAGTGTTATTGATTTTGATAGCCTTTTGCGGGATATAGATGCAGTATGCTCCGCTAACAAGCACTATTATGGTACAAGCCGGACATGCATACCTGCCGTAGGTATACTCTAAGCCCCCTAACTCGCAGTGGTATGCTGCCAGAGTGCTTCGCCTACCACACCGAATGTACTGGGTTCAAATCCCGGGCAATGCAACATCAAAATTTTAAAAGAAGTTGATACTATTCGAAGAAAGTTTTTTTAAGCGGGGTCGCCCGTCGCAATTGTTTGGGGTAAACACTCCGAGCGTATTCCTGCCATTAAACGCTTCTCAGTGAAGGCTCATATTTCCAACAGTCGTTAAGAGTCGGTATAAAAGATGTAGATCCCTTCCCGCCAATTTGTAAGAAAATTAAAAATGAGCACGACTCAAGTTGGAAGAGAAGTTTGGTCTAAATCTACCCGGAAGTAAATCGCGCCCAGTATTTATTTCATCACTATCTTGGTTGGTTGGTTGGTTGGAGTGGCGAGTCCCAATTGACTCCAATTAACCCTCATGCGCCGTTTTGATACCACAACTCGTGAGTTAAGCGCCTCAGGGAAGCCTGTCCCCCTCTATCCATCCCGTGGAGTTTATAAATTTGGGAAGCCCTCCCGGCCTAACATCCTTGAGTTCTGGGGGGCTTTCGAAAAAGGCTTTCCAAGAAACTGTATTCTGCTTCGACAGTGTGCTTGGCATTCGCACAGCAGGTACTCAACCATTTCCTCCGCCTCCGGACGCTTGCAGCTGCGACAGGAGGTATTGTGTTCCAGTCTTGTCCATGCCGCATGTACCCCAATTGTCCAATGCCCCGTGAGCACAGCAACTACTCTGAATATATCCCTCCTGTTCATCTTAAAGACAGCTTTAGATCGTTTTTCGTTATATAATGGTCACATGCTCAAAGAAACTCTACAGGACCGCAACTACTTTGTAACGAACCCCGGTCGTCCGGGTCTATAGCCAGGGTATAACCCGGTCGATGGGTTCCCTTACAAAGAAAAGAATTCCTCTATGTTAAATAATATTAAAATATCCAATTTATTTATTCGGTTCTTATTAGGGTATGGATTTTCCGTAATGGTCGCTACGCGTCCCACTATATGCCTATATCTTCTTAACTCAAAAAATTCGTAATTTAAACAACCTGAGTGGTCACTGCCAGTTGTTCCGTAGTGATCGCTACGCGTCCCACTATATACCTATACTTTCCTGCCTTGTAATATACGTAACTTAAACAACCTGAGTGGTCACTATCAGTTGTTCCGTAGTAGTCGCTACGGGTCCCACTATATGCCTACTCTTTGGCTGGTCAGCCCCTAACTAACTTTTGTTTGGTGGCCGCTCCTTCTATACGATTTTGGCAGTCGGTCGCTGCTGCTTAGCAATAATCTATTGGCTTTGCTGTACTTTTTCACATTCCTTATCTATGTACATATGTATGTTCATGACTTCCTATAGGCTGTGCCAAAAGTATTCGCCTAAAACTTCAAGTAATTTATACTAGGTGTATACTATATAGAACTTATATTGTATATAATATATATATGTATAAAAAGACATAGTTTAAATTAATGTGGCTGTACTTCATGATATAAAATTAAAATATACAATTCAAAGGTACAATTCAGAAAAAATGTGTATAAGCTTAAAGTATACAGAAATTCAAGTTTATTAAATATTTGTGGAGTCCCAAAACGCCTGCACTTTGGGGTCTTCACATCCCCCCGTTACTTTCACGGAGCGTGGCCGTTACCGCACCACTCTTATTGATCCGCACCCCGAAGATTTTTCCCGCTACGTGTACCTGGAACGTTTGGCGCTTCCCCGGTGTATGGTTTGTTTGGCTATTTCTCTTGTGACTTCTTTTTGCACCCGTTCGACTCCGCTAAAGTTTTTTATAGGCGGTGTTGGATCGGTCGGACTCACTCCTTCCAAGAGCCACTTTTCCACCTATTCGATGGTTTCCGGGCTTACTGGTTCTTCCTCGGCGTTGATGACCTCGTCTAGCCAGCCTTCCAACCACCTCTCGTCTGCGCATAGGCTTAGTGTGTCACCCTTTGGTTCGTTTGTTGGTACACCGCATATTTGTAGTTTCTGCGGGGGAGGGTCTTCTTCGGTTACTCCCTCATTATATAGCCGGATGCGTACATCCATCTGTTTGGAGTACTCGATGTACCCGTTGCCTGCCCGTGTGTTTTCGACCTCCCTCACCTCTACCGTACCTCGTCTCCTTGGCTCTTCTTCGGAGGAAATGCTGATCGGTGTGGTGGCTCTCGTTATTGCTCCGGCCTCTTCGTTGTCGCTTTCGTCTGACGGGATGATTATAGGAGGTTCGTTTAACCCTTCGTTGGCGGCGCTGCTCGGGGCAAGGTGTCCGTATTCCGAGGTGCTGTTATGCTAACTACTACTGCCGTAGCTTGAGTTTCTTTCCTCGATATCCTCGTTGTTGATGCGGCGCAGCCGGATGCGCAGACTACCATCGGTTGAGCTCTCTGCCATAAATTTTTGTCGTCTGTCCATGACTGCGATTTGTTAGTGAATGTTATTATGGTGTATAGTTAATTGCAGCTTCCTTTATGTGACAACTGCGCTTGCCTACGTTGAAGTACCTGCTCAGTGTGTTGTTTGTGTTGTTTGGTTTCTCGTTGTTGTCGCTGGCCACCAATTTGTTTCTTGGATCGTACTTCATCTTCACCTTCTTGTTTGTTATTGTCCTGGCGCTAGTGTTGGCGTTGTTGCTGATCGTTATTGCTTGCGTTGCACTTGTTGTTCTTTTCTGTTCGTATGGCATTTCAACTTTCTTGGTTGTTCTTGTTCTGCTGATAATATTAACGGAGTGGATGATTATCCGTAGTGTTGCCTTTTGGGGTAACGCGTTGTCGTTGCCGTGTTGTCATTTTCCTTTACTAGAAAGGGATTTGTTAAACAAAAAAAATTGTATTAGCATTGTTGGCGCGTGCCTATGTAAATAAGTGTTTGTATTTAATATGCTTATTAATAAAAATTATAATTGGGGCTGCTTGTGCTTCTTCTTACATCATTGTGTGTGTTATAAGACTTAACTTTGCTCTTCTTCTCCTTCTTATAGTTCTTCTTTTCCTCGGTTAATTTTGAGACTCTCCGCCATGCATGTAGTTGGTTGCTTAATTATGTTCCGTGTAATTATTCGTGCTTCTTCTTCTTCGCTCTTTGAAGCTTCCGCTTCCGGCGTTCTTGGTAATCCTTTGTGCTTATTTGTCCTTCTCCTCTCGTCGGTGGATTAGGTTCAGAGGGGTGCCCAGGGCGGGTCTCGCTTTGGTCTCTTGGTCGGTCCTTGTCTTCATAAAATGGTTTTATTTCACTTACGTGTGCGGTTCTTCTTCTGCCGTTGTGAGTTTTGTCTAGTGGGACGATTACTGGTGATATGAAGTCCATGACTTGATATGGGCCGCTGAATCTTGGTGCCAGTTTGGCAGCGTAGTTGTCTATTGCTTTGGACAAATTGTGCTCCTTCACCAAAACTTTATCTCCAATCGCTGGATGCCATCTTCTCCGGCGTAAATTATAGTGCCGCGCCTGTTCCGTAGATGCGCGCTGTTGATTCCTTTGTACCATCTTGAATATCTCCTTCATTTTTTCAGCTCTCTCATTAGGTGTTGTTACGGTCTCACCTGTTCCAAACGTTTTTTCATCGTAGAGTGGACTCGGCATTCATGGTTCTCGTCCTTGTATTATGAAGGCAGGGCTATACCCGGTTGCTCCGCTTCCGCTTGTGTTGAATGCTAGCATAATCTCTGGTAATAAGTCGTCCCAGTTTCGCTGGTCATTGCCTGTGAATTGTGATAGCATTCTCTTAATATTTCGGGTGGCCCTCTCCGTTGGGTTTTCCTGTGGCGTGTAAGGTGCGGTTAGCTGATGTTTGACTCCGTAATTCTCTAGGAGTTGCTTGAACTGTTTACTCGTGAATTTTGCTCCGTTATCGGTGATTATGATCTTCGGTATGCCGAATCTTGACAATATCCGTTCTCGAAACGCTTTGTTAAGGCTGTTCGCCGTCGCCTTATGGAGGGGAATAATTTCTACCCACTTAGAGAATCGGTTTTGAAATACGATTACCATGGTATTTCCGTGTTTTGATCTAGGTAGCAGTCCTACAAAATCGGCGCATACTGTAGCCCAAGGTTCCTCCGCTATCTGCGTCAGCATTCTACCAGCGTTTTTCTATTGATTGGGTTTATATATTTGGCAGGTTGGGCACTGTTGTACGTACCGTTTTATATCTCGGTGCATTCCAGGCCAATAATATCGATTAGCCGCCCGTATGATTGTTTTCCGGACCCCCATGTGACCAGCCGTTGGACTATCGTGAACTTCTTGGAGTATTCTGTCTCGCATAAGTTTGCCCACACATAACTTCCATGGCATCCCGTCGTCGTCGTCTACCTGAAATGTGAAGTGACGATATAACTCACCATTCTCGATAATATAATCCGGGAACTTCTCCGGATTTCCTTTCACGTCTTCTATTTTAGATTTTAACCATTTGCATGTTGGTATTTCCTTTGCTTGTCCCAGCACGCAGAGTTGTGCATCTTGGGGTTGGCGTGAGAGTGCGTCGGCGACTACATTAAGTTTTCCCTTACGATACTGAATGTCAAACGAATGTTGCTGTAACTCTAATGCCCATTTTGCTATACGACCAGAGGGACTCTCGATCGCGTTTAACCACTTCAGGGACAGATGGTCGGTAATTACGGTGAATTTGTATCCTTCTAAATAAGGCCTCATCTTTCGGATGGCCCATATGATGGCCAAACACTCCTTCTCTGTTGATAAATAGTTCTGTTCTGCCTTGTTAAGACGGCGGCTAGCATACGCGATGACTCGTTCTTCACCCTCTAGCT
This sequence comes from Eurosta solidaginis, assembly GCF_040869045.1. Classification (NCBI taxonomy): domain Eukaryota; kingdom Metazoa; phylum Arthropoda; class Insecta; order Diptera; family Tephritidae; genus Eurosta; species Eurosta solidaginis. Next base: position 38,249,896 of record NC_090322.1, on the reverse strand, counting down.
CTTGAGTGAGAACTGCTCCTAATCCGAAAGCGCTTGCGTCCGTTTGCATGGTAAATTTTTGTGTGAAGTCTGGGCAGGCCAACACCGGTGCTTCAGTAAGCGAACACTTTAAGTTCTCTAACGCCTCCTGTTGTTGTTCAGACCACTTCCATCTGTTACCTTTCTTTAACATCGTGGTGAGGGGGTGTGCTATGCGTGAAAAGTCTGGCACGAACCGTCGGTACCAGAATGCGATGCCTAAAAATCTTCGTAATTCTCTTATATTCGTGGGCGCCTTAAGTTCTCTAATTGCTGAAATTTTGTCGGGGTCAGTGTGGATACCTTCCTCGCTTACCACGTGGCCAAGATATTTCAGCCGTTTTCTGGAAAAATCGCATTTTTCTGGATTTATTCAGAGGTTGACTTGTCTTAGGCGGTCAAACACTTCGGTAAGGTGTCTGATGTGATCTTCTAGCGTTGTGCTTGTGACAATGATGTCGTCCAAATAGACGAATGCATGTGGCTCGAGTTCTGGGCCGATAACGTGATCTAACGCTCTTTGGAATGTCGCTGGTGCCGAGTGTAGGCCGAATGGCATTACTCTCCACTGGAATAAGCCTCGCCCTGGTACGGTGAATGCCGTGTACTGCTTACTCGCTTCTTCCATTTGGATTTGCCAGTAGCCGTTCTTCAAGTCTAGACTGCTTATGAACTTTGCACTTCGCAATCGGTCCAGTATGTGCTGTATGCGTGGGAGAGGATATGCGTCGGGGATTGACCCTGCGTTCAGCTGTCGGTAGTCGACACATAATCTCCAACTTCCATTTTTCTTCTTTACCAGTGCTATCGGGGCGCTGTGGGGACTCCGCGATGGCTCTATGCATTTCTTTTCTAATAGTTCGTCGACCTCTTTATTGATTGCCTCTTTCATCTTAGGATTACGTGGGAAGTACCTCTGCTTAATGGGGCGGTCATCCCGCATTGCCATCTTGTGCGTGGCGATATTCGATGTCACACTCATGTTCTCGAATCGACGCAGCTCTTCGTCTAAGAAAGTGTTGATCCTTTTGGTACCTTTACCTGATGTATGTTCTAAACTTACAATTGCTTCGTTGTTGTTTGGTTCGTTACGACCGTTATTGTCCTCTATTATTGATGTGCACGCGATCACTTCTCGCGCCACCCCTTTCTCCTGTAGTGTCAGAGAGTGGCCTCCGCAGCTTAATGTCATATTAGCATTGGCCAGTATATCGGTTCCAATGATAACGTCGTCAACCAGCCCGGGGAGCACAAGTACCTCACTTCTGTGTGTCTTATCACCAATTATCACCTCTACATCTATTGCTTGTATTACTACCGTCCTTGGTCTGCCATCCCACATTACCACATGCCTCTGCACCTGTTTGACATTACTTGTACGTATACTCTTTGCCCAAGCCTCGCTCATGAAGCTTCTGGTTGCTCCCGTGTCTAGTGTTGCCATCACCTCTTCGCCGTTTACTGTTGCCTCTGCCAAAACTCGCCCTTATGCCTGTTTCAAAATGTTTAAACTTACCGATTTTGCACGACTTGAGACCCTATCCCTCGGTTCTGGTATGGTCTCTGGTCGTTTCCCATCGATCAGCGACATCAATTTCGCGTCAGTACATCACATCGACCACACTTCCAGCACAATTGTCGTTGCTCGTTGCGACATTCGTATGCAAAATGACCCGTTTCGCCGCATCGCCTACATGCATTGCTCGGATCTACGACACGTTTCTGACTTCCTGGTGGTTCAGTTTCTTGGAGTTGTCGTAATTGGGCGTCTCTTCTCGTTGCTGCTGTGTGCGCAGGTGTATACCTTTGAGTTTGGGGGTAGCGCCCTTCTGTGCGAAGCGGTGGGTTTGGCCGCAATACTGGCCGTGATTGTTCTCTCTCTGTAATTATATTCTCAAGATCTTCGACAAGACTTTCCAGCTCGTTGAGCGTAATGAACTCGTTACCTTTGGCATAAAGTTGATACTCACTACGACTATTACAATAAATGCGATCTAATTTCTGTTCCTCTGTTAGATTGGCGTGCCGCATTAAGCTCTACAGTTCCAAGACGTAATCCTTGAATGTTTCTTTTGGTCGCTGAAGACGTTGCCGTAATTCGTCGTCTAGCCTCTCGAAGTATCGGCCGTTCAAGAAGAAACGGAGAAAATCCTGCTTGAACATCCGCCATTGTGCCAAATGCCGATTGTTGTTTCTGAGCCATACTAACGCTCGATCTTTAAGCAGTTCGGGTAACGCTCGTGGTAGTAGGTTTTGGTCTACTCCGTACCCCTCTGCCAGCTCCTCGACTCTCTCGATGAATGCCAGTGGATCTCCTCTACCATCATACTTCACGCCCCACTTCCTTACCCGATCGATTATACAAGCCTGTGGCATCAGTGGATTGCTTGGCTCCGTTGCATTTAGTCCTGCCTGGGCCTAGTTGAGGTTGGTGGCCGTCGTTGATCGTCCTGGACTTACACTACCACCTTGTTGGTTGGGCGGCTCTCGCGTACCCGCCTGTTTCGTGTGTTTTGCTTCCAACTCTGCGAAGCGACTCTCGTACGATGGGTTTTGATTAACGAAATTGACGAACTCCTTCCCTAGTTCGTCGACAGTTCTCATGCTCCCGAAGCCAAATTCACCTGCGCATGTTACCAGGTGCTTCTTATTTAGGTAGCAGATCCACCTTACCTTTACCATGATTGCTTTGTTCTGTCTTTCAGCTGATGGTCCTTCTGCAATTTATTTTCTACCTTCTCTCTCTGTTGATTTTAGTGTTCCTATCGTTTTCCTTTACCTTATAAGTGTCCCTGCTCGGGCGCTATTTGTAACGAACCCCGGTCGTCCGGGTCTATAGCAAGGGTATAACTCGGTCGATGGGTTCCCTTACAAAGAAAAGAATTCATCTATGTTAAATTAAAATATCCAATTTATTTATTTGGTTCTTATTAGGGTATGGATTTTCCGTAATGGTCGCTACGCGTCCCTCTATATGCCTATATCTTCTTAACTCGAAAAATGCGTAATTTAAACACCTGAGTGGTCACTGGCAGTTGTTCCGTAGTGGTCGCTACGCGTCCCACTATATACCTATACTTTCCTTCCTTGT